>NW_026898299.1:0-504205 GCF_033153095.1 Gastrolobium bilobum
CTAATTTTTCATAATTAATTAATTAAATACCTTAATTAACGGTGCGGGTTCTTACAACTTGCCTCGTGTGTCGTAGTAAGGTCAACTGGGCAAAATGGTTACTACTCTCTTATCATAAATATTTACCCACCTATAATATTCTTTTCCAACCATTGAAGGACCTCCCGCATCCTACATTTCATAAGTTGTTACTCTGTTGAAATCTAGAGCCACCACGACTGCTCCCTTCTCTTAGCCTTCGCCTAAGATATTCATAACCTTTCACTATCTCTCTCTGTCAATCTTCATCTAAAATATTTACGGTGACTTCTATACACAACTCTGATCCATACCATTACATCTAAGAGCACTATTATATTAAGAAGCTTCACCACCCCTATGAAGGGAAATACATGTGCTCCTCACTAAAGAGATGAAAGGTTATTGTGACGCATACAATAATGCAATGGGCAAAAACAAACATCAAACCTTGAGAAATTTTATATATTAATGCCACAGAAAATTTCCCCCTCTCTAATTAAGCAAACCAAAAGAATGCAATAAGGGCAAGTCTTCTAACATGCAGGAGCTGAAAATAATCAATTACAAGTGTATATTTACATGTAAAGCAAGTCATAAAAACCTACTTTCCGAAGATCTCTTCCTCCTCTTCGGGATCGAACATCAATTGCAACGATTCGGTAAACGACTCATTGGGATAGAGATAGATGACCAACAAGTGAGATATATAACAAGAAACAGGCAAAATATATGTTTATATTTTCTTTTAAAATAAATAAAAATTGCAAATTATCTATCACTTACAACAGGTTACTTTAAAGCTTAAAAAGTGCAAAGAACAACATTGAGGACCGGGCAAAGAGCACATAACACAACATGTGCGATGGAATAAATTAACATGCATTTAACAGTTTAGTACTGTGATATATCTTGTTGTCTAACATTGGTCTCTTGCATTTATTTCCCAAGAGCCATCCCATCTGTGGACCTCGCTCTGCTCGAGAAAAGGAAAGGTTAAAAATTTAAGTGAAATTAAAGCCCAACTGTAGACCGGTAGTATTGTAGTTTCCTCCTAAGAGGAATGCTAGCAAACTCTGATATTTTTTCAAGGGAATAAGAACAATGTCCCCTTTCTTGTAAACACATTCCATCTCTGGGGTCGATAAAATTTTTTTGTGTAAATATCATTTTTGGTCCTCAACAAATTTTACGATGTCCGCTTTAGTCCCTAGCAAATAAAAAGACTATTCATGGTCCCTAAGAAATTCAAAATGGACCCATTTAGTTGAAATTGTGGTCCCTCAAAAGGACTAAATTGGGTCCACTTTGAATTTCTCAGGGACCACAAATAGCTTTTGTTATATATGCATTGAGTATTCCCATAAGTAGCCTTATAGTATATTCTGTTATGCATATTAGTTAGGGGGCATTTAAGTCTTTTTGTTATAACATAATTGAAACGCTGTGTTCCTTTCTTTTATAATAGTTAATACACATGTGCAGCATTTTTTCCATTCAGAATCGTTTTTGCTCTCTCACTTTCACGATATTCATTTTCTTTGGTTCCCTTGTGAAGCTATGCTAGGGTTTTTCAACCGAAACCCATTGTGACCAATTCGATCTTGCTTCTTGCTATTTTCTGGACTGGTTCTCTTCTGTTTGTTCTTGTGGCTGTGATTGCAGGTTCCAATCGAATGATTGGTGGTGTTCTTGAAGAGGACATATTCAGGGTTGGTTCGGTCTAGGAGCTCCACGCGGTGCTAGAGGAGGATTCTCTTGTGTTGTGGATTTCTGGTAACCTGAGCATGTGCACGTGTGATTTGGTATACTGCTGTGTTTGTAATAGCATGACAGTGACTGATTTCTTGATTTGGTCTGTGTAATATTTGGGGCTTTAGGGTTTTCTGTGGGGCTTTGGTTATAAGCTGGAACTGAATATTGTGTATCCTGCTCTTTCTTGATTTACTTAGTGTAAGTGTCAAGGAGTGGTCTCCCTAATTGATCCTTGACGTAGGAAACTTGGTAACACAAGTTTCTGAACAAGTAAAAATCCTGTGTGTGATTTTTCTCTCCTTACTCTTTTTCCTATTTAAAGAAATAAAAGAAAACCAGAAATTTCTCCATTGTAATTTCAACAATTGGTATCTAGAGCTTAGGTTGCGTGCCTCCTGTTGCCTACTTCTGTCCTTTGTAATTGCTGATCCATGTTGATTGCCTTCTTTCTTGCAATTCTTTATTGCATGCTTTATTCTGCTTCTGCAATTACTGTTGTTTCTGAATTCTTTATTTCAAGAATATTATCTGTTATTTTTTCCGCGCTTCCTCTCCCCTTCTTTCTTGTATTGCGTCTGT
The DNA here is from genome assembly GCF_033153095.1 of Gastrolobium bilobum. Taxonomy (NCBI): domain Eukaryota; kingdom Viridiplantae; phylum Streptophyta; class Magnoliopsida; order Fabales; family Fabaceae; genus Gastrolobium; species Gastrolobium bilobum. Next base: position 2,353 of record NW_026898299.1, read on the forward strand.
TCTGTTTGCTGTCTTGGTTGCTGAAAGTCATCAAGATGGACACTGCACGTGTGGAGGTGGAGAAATACGATGGCAAAGGAGACTTCAATATGTGGAGGAAGAAAATGAAGGTTGTACTGGTTCACCAAAAGTGTTCCAAGGCCTTAGGTGGTGCTAGGGATCTTCCTGACACCATGAGTGCTTAGGATAAAGAGGAAATGCTGGAAACTGCATTCAGTTTGCTGATTTTGCACTTGACTGACAATGTGCTTAGACAAGTGGATGATGAAACCACTGCTGCTGGGGTTTGGTTAAAGCTGGAATCCCTTTTCATGACAAAGTCCTTATCAAACAAAATTTATCTTAAGGAAAAATTGTTTGGATTTAAAATGGACTCTAATAAATCATTAGATGAGAACTTAGATGAATTTAAGAGGATAACCATAAGCTTGGCTAATACGGATGAGAAGATCTCTGATGAAAACCAAGCCATTATACTCATAAATGTCTTGCCTGATGCTTTCAAGGATGTGAAAGCTGCAATTAAGTATGGTAGGGAGTCTTTGTCCCTTGAGGATGTGTTGGCAGCTCTTAGGTCTAAGGAATTGGAGATGAACTCCAATAAAAAGGCTCCTATAGAGGGGCTAAATGTCAAAGGGAAATCCAAAAAGAAATCCCAGTTTAACAAGAATAAGGGAAATAATAATAATCAAAATAAAAACAAAGACCAAGGTAAACAGAAGTTAATCTGCTGGTTATGCCACAAGGAATGGCACATGAAAAAGAACTGCCCGGAGAAGGGAAAGCAACAAACTGCCCCTTCTAATAATCACAAGACAGATTATGCAAATCTGTTAACTGGTTATGAGAGTGGTGAGCTGCTGGTCTTGTCTGATAACTCCACTGATTTGGAGTGGGTGTTGGATTCTGGGTGTACATTTCACATGACACCCAAGAGAGAGTGGTTGAGTGGTTTTAAACCATTTGAGGGAGGTAAAGTGTTAATGGGAAATGATGATACTTGTCAAGTAACAGGTATTGGGTTTGTCAGTTTCAAGATGGGTGATGGGACTGTCAAAGTCCTAAGGGATGTGAGACTTGTCCCCACCCTAAGGAGAAATCTAATATCCTTGGGGATGTTAGACTTGAATGGTTACAACTTTAAGAGTGAGAAAGGAACTCTAAAGGTTATTAAGGGGTTTAGGGTGGGTATGGTGGGTAAGCTAGTGAATGGGTTGTACATTTTAGATGGTGAGGCCATAGGACTGGAGTCCTGTGTGGCCTTGAAGAGTTCTGATCTGCCTCTTCTTTGGCATAAAAGATTGGGGCATATTAGCAACCAAGGGTTGCAAGAGCTATGTAAACAAGGGGTCATTCCTTTAAAGAATTTTTCCCCTCTTGACTTCTGTGAGAGCTGCATCCTAGGGAAGTCCCATAGGCAAAGCTTCACAGCAGCCAAGAATCAAACAAAATGGACCCTTGATTACATTCACTCTGACCTTTGGGGTTCTCCCAATATTCCTAGTTCCCTTTCGGGTTGCCACTACTTCCTCTCCCTTATAGACTCTTATTCAAGGAGGGTGTGGACCTATTTCCTAAAGCAAAAGGATCAGGCTTTTGATTGCTTTAAGGAATGGAAGGTTGCTGTTGAGACTGAGAAAAGGTATGAAGGTTAAGGTACTTAGGACTGATAATGGTCTTGAATTTTGCAATAGTCAATTTTCTGATTATTGTAAGGAACATGGCATTGCTAGACATAGAACATGTGTTGAAACACCTCAACAAAATGGTATAGCTGAGAGGATGAATAGAACAATTTTAAATAAAGTTAGATGCATGTTATCTGAATTTGGCTTAGGTAAAAAAATTTGGGCTGAGGCTGTTTCAATAGCATGCCATGTGATAAACAGATCTCCCTCATCTGTTTTAGCCTTCAAAACTCCCATGGAGCTTAGGAATTATAGAATTCCTAATCTGAACTACTTGAAACCTTTTGGGTGCTTGGCCTATGTACATTTTAAGCAAGATAAGCTTGGGCCAAGGGAATTAAAAGCTGTTTTCATTGGTTACCCTAAAGGCACAAAGGGTTTCAAGTTGTGGCTGATTAGTGAAAAGAAATGTATAATTAGTAGGGATGTTACTTTTGATTAGCTAACTTTCTACAAAGATATTTTGCAGGTTAAGGAGCAAAATAACCACCCCAATAAGGTCCAGCTGGAGGTGGAGCAATCTGCCTATACAAGGCAGAATGCTAATGTCTTTGATCCAGGAGAGGATCATGAGGATTCTTCTGAAAATGAAAAAGAAAATACTTCTGATGTCCCTAGGGAACTAGAGACTGAAAATAACCAGCAAGGACAAGTTCCTACTGATTATTTGTTGTCCAGGGATAGAACTAGGAGGCAAATAAGACCTCCTAGCAGATTTGCACATGCTGATATTATTGCTTTTGCTTTGCAGGTTGCTGATTTGATGGAACAAGACGAACCAAAAACCTACATGGAGGCAATGAAGACAAGTACTTGGAAGGAATGGCATGCAGCAATGGAGGATGAAATGGATTCACTGATTAAGAACCAGACGTGGCTCTTAGTGGACAGACCTCAACATAAACGGGTAATTGGATGTAAGTGGGTTTTCAAAAGAAAACCTGTCGTCCCTGGTGTAGAAGGATCAAGGTATAAAGCTAGGGTGGTAGCCAAAGGCTATGCCCAAGTGGAGGGAGTAGATTATAATGAAATTTTTTCTCCTGTAGTTAAACACACTTCTATTAGACTTCTTTTATCTGCTGTTGCTACTTTCAATTTAGAATCAGAACAGCTAGATGTTAAAACTGCCTTTTTGCATGGTAATTTAGAGGAGCAAATTTTTATACAGCAGCCTGACGGTTTCATAAAGAAAGGCTCCAAAGACAAAGTCTGCCTTCTTAGGAAATCCTTGTACGACCTGAAACAATCACCTAGGCAATGGTACAAGAGATTATATGACTCTGTGATATCACAAGGTTTCAATAGGTGTAGTTATGATCATTGTGTTTATTACTTGAATGTTGATGATGATAGCTATGTTTACTTGCTTATCTATGTTGATGATATGCTCATTGTTTCTCATAACATAGATAATATTAATAAGCTAAAGGAAATGTTGAAAAAGGAATTTGATATGAAAATCTTAGGCCCTGCTAGAAGAATTTTAGGCATAGATATTTTTAGAGATAGAGATGCAAGAATGCTGTCTTTGTCTCAATCACACTATGTGAAAAAGATTTTAAAACTATTTGCTATGCATTTGTCCAAGCCTGTGAACACTCCTTTAGCTGCTCATTTTCGTTTGAAACCTGTATGTGGTGAATTGGATGAAACAAAATCTGTTTACATGCAAAAGGTGCCTTATTCAAATGCTATAGGAAGTCTAATGTATGCTATGATAGGCACTAGGCCTGATATTGCTCATGGAGTGAGTGTGGTGAGCAGATTTATGTCTAAACCAAATAGAAAACATTGGAATGCAGTAAAATGGATCTTTAGATACTTAAATGGATCTTGTGATAATTGTTTAAATTTTACTGCTAATGATTCTAACCTGTTTGGTGTAAGAGGATACTGTGATGCAGACTATGCAGCTGATCTGGATAAGAGAAGATCAGTGATTGGCTATGTCTTTACTGTTGGAGGGAATGTGGTTAACTGGAAATCAAATCTCCAGCATGTGGTGGCCCTCTGAACAACTGAATCATAATATATTGCACTGACTGAGGCAATCAAAGAAGCCTTATGGCTTAAAGGTATTGTATCAGAATTGGGACTTGGTAAGAATGTTCCCAAGGTTTTTTGTGACTCACAAAGTGCTATTCACTTATCCAAAAATGGTGCCTTTCATGAAAGGACCAAACACATAGATGTTAGGTTGCACTTTATTAGAGACATTATCTCTAATGAGCAGGTTGAGGTGGAGAAGGTCTCCACTTCATGGAACCCTGCTGACATTTTCACCAAGTCCGTTCCTGCAAACAAGTTTAAGGATGCCTTAAGCTTGTTGAAGGTTCTGGGTCAATCTTGTTGAGAATATATGATCAGGGAGGCTATCTCCATTCACTGGTACTTGCATGCTACCTTGTGAGAATAAGGTGGAGTTTGTTATATATGCATTGAGTATTCCCATAAGTAGCCTTATAGTATATTCTGTTATGCATATTAGTTAGGGGGCATTTAAGTCTTTTTGTTATAACATAATTGAAACGCTGCGTTCCTTTCTTTTATAATAGTTAATAAACATGTGCAGCATTTTTTCCATTCAGAATCGTTTTTGCTCTCTCACTTTCACGATATTCATTTACTTTGGTTCCCTTGTGAAGCTTTGCTAGGGTTTTTCAATCGAAACCCATTGTGACCAATTCGATCTTGCTTCTTGCTATTTTCTGGACTGGTTCTCTTCTGTTTGTTCTTGTGGCTGTGATTGCAGGTTCCAATCGACTGATTGGTGGTGTTCTTGAAGAGGACAAATTCAGGGTTGGTTCGGTCTAGGAGCTCCACGCGGTGCTAGAGGAGGATTCTCTTGTGTTGTGGATTTCTGGTAACCTGAGCATGTGCACGTGTGATTTGGTATACTGTTGTGTTTGTAATAGCAGGACAGTGACTGATTTCTTGATTTGGTCCGTGTAATATTTGGGGCTTTAGGGTTTTCTGTGGGGCTTTGGTTATAAGCTGGAACTGAATATTGTGTATCATGTTCTTTCTTGATTTACTTAGTGCAAGTGCCAGGGAGTGGTCTCCCTAATTGATCCTTAACGTAGGAAACTTGGTAACACAAGTTTCTGAACAAGTAAAAATCCCGTGTGTGATTTTTCTCTCCTTACTCTTTTTTCCTGTTTAAAGAAATAAAAGAAAACCAGAAATTTCTCCACTGTAATTTCAACAGCTTTTTTATTTGTTAAGGACTAAAGCGAGCATTGTGAAATTTGTTGAGGACCAAAAAAATGTATTTACTCAAATTTCTTTCTCACTTTATTCTCATTTCTCTCTCTTAAATTCTTCTCTCTCCTGGAGAGGGGTAAATGAAGAATAATATTACCTTTTTTAATGAGGAAAACTACTCTCATGTTATTGTAGATAAATTTTCTTTCTTACACACCCATCGAATTTTATGTAATTCTATTTTTTATTTTTTATTTTTTATAAGTGGGTGGATCTCACCCATAATTGTGTCTATGATAGGAGAGAACTATTCTCCTTCAACATAAGATTAATAAAGTCTTCTTTAATAATATCATTTTTATTAGATAAAATCACGTGTTCCTCTCATTAAAATAATACAGGCCCGTTTTATATTAGATGAAACCAAATAAGGTTTCAACTAATAATAAATAAAGTATTAAAAAGAGTGTCAAAGAAATTCTTCCTAAACTATCGGATGGAAATGTGGTATTAGAGTTGATGGTGTATATATTCGAGGAGGAAAATGTTAAAATTTTATAATATGAGTAATAAAGTATGCTAAATATCCTTGGATTAACTTATTTTAAAATTTTATAATTTTTATTTATAATTTTATAAAAGATCTTTTAAAAAAATAATTATTTCCCTTAAATTAATCATCATTGAATTTACAATAAATAAATGTCATATAATTTCAAAAGAGTCATATAAACAATGATATCCATAAACTTTACCAATCAATTCTATTGAAGGAGAGAGGAAGGGCCACAGAAAAGGAGAGGATAAGTCATTAAGGAGGACATAATTGTGACGAAATAAATCGCATACTTGTTACTTGATCATTTTCTCATTTTATACAAATGGAAAGTAACAAATTATTAATTAGATAGAAGCATATAAAACATTATCGTAATAATTCAATCTAATCATAACCTGAAGTCAAACTAATCCTAATATGATCCTACTAATTTTTTTCCTGATCCTAATCTAATATTGCATGGGCTTGGCATCCTTAAATCTCATAATCCAGCAAATGAGTAGGCTTTTTGATCAGTCATTTGGGTTTCAAAGGAATTGGGCTCACTACATTCTCCAGCCCACGAAGAAAGATATTGTCCCCAAGGTCATGGCCCACTTGAAAAGCTTTCGCCAAGTTAGGTAAATGGACGCTCCTGACATGATTAGTGTCCTGGTGATGGATGGCTGAGATGGCTTGGCTCAGGACTGTGAGAGTGGATGAGAAAAGATATGGGGTAGTCAAATAGTGTGCTCGTAAGGTAGTCAACATCTGCTCAAGATGTGTAAGATGTGCTTCCATGGAAGGACTAAAGATAAAAATATCATTAAAAAAATGACAACAAATTAGTGTAGGGATGCAGCAAAAACTTCGTTCATGGTTGCTTGAAAAGATGATGGCGCATTTGATAACTCAAAGGGCATAACCAAAAACTTAAAAGTGTTCATCGTGTGTTCCAAAGGCTATTTTGTAGATATTGTGTGGGTGCATGATAGCCAGAGCACAAAACTAGTTTAGAAAAAAACATGTGCACCATGTAGTTCATCTAGTTATTTGTCCGCTACAGGAATAGGAAACTGATCTGATTTACAACAGGATTTAAGGCTCGATAATTAAGACACAGTGTCATGTATCGTCCTTCTTTTTGGCCAAGAGAACTAGGGAACTAAATGGAGAGTGTCTGGGATGTATAATACTGACAATCTGTTGGGTTTAAGTATGCTCTTTTCACTTAAGCCCAATAGCTTTATTGAGAGTGAGCCCAAAGACTAATTCCAACCCATGAAGCTAAGGGTTAGTTTTGGATTGGGCAGGTATATAAGCATATTTTTCTCCCTTTTGCCTCTGAAGGTTACAGACATCAGAAACACAAAGAGGCAGACGTTCATCATCTGAACGGTTGCCCACACGACCACCTGATCCCCTTTGAGTCATAGCCTGGAAGATCAACCGTAGAGCGGAATTGCGACCGTTCGTGGTGCGTTGCTGCAGATCGTGAGGCTTGAGGAGGAGAACAGAACGTGAGAAATTGTCACGCTCGTTGCTTCATCTCAGGTAATCAAAGAGGTGTTCTTCATTCCTCATCACATCGGTACGATGCGCTTCCGCGTTTCTGATGATATACCTTCAATTGGTATCAGAGCCGGATTGTGATGGGGATTTAGATCAGCTTTGATTTATTGATTTATTTTTGTGATTTTGAAAATATGGCACCTTTATTCTGTATCTGTTATTACAACTCATGTTTTAATTCTTTATAGTTCATTTTCATAAAAGTTTAGATTTTAATCGGTAAAAATACTTTAATCCATGGTTAGGGTCTCTCGTGTATTTCTCGATTTATAACAAGGAGTCTAATCCCATATGATTAGGTTTCCTCCTTGCTTTTTTTTTTTTTTTTTTGGAATTTTTGTGTATTTTTCAATATTTTGTAAAATTTCAAGATCGAGAAACCGCGAGGAAGATGCGCAGTCCGCACTGTCAGAGACTTTTCGAGGACTTCCCGATCTCAGAACAGAGCGATCTATATATGGTTGGAAAGAGGACGGAAAGACGAACGCAAAGGTGGGTGGATCGCCACCATCGGAGACTCCACGCTCCGCCACGCGCCTCCACAAGATGCTGAGAGTGGCCGCTGTAACACCCTGTGTATACCCGGAATATTAACATTACATCGTATTAAGCGGTGCTTAATTAAAAATGCGGAATATTCTTTTTCTTTTCAATTATGACGTCATTATCAATTACCAACTTGATTACTTAATCAATTTCATAAAATAACGCCTGTATGTAAATTGCACTAAGACATCTACTGAAATACCTCAATATATAGATAAAGTGTGTATCTAAATCACGGTATTACATCAAGTAATCCGGACAATATCCTGATACATTATTACAACTCCAAAAGACTCAAGACATAAAAAATACTATGTGTCATGGACAATCCCCATGCTCACCAAATAGACATAGTAAACAACAATCTCAACATAAAACTCCAAAATCATAACTGAAGCTATAAGCATATAAACAGCATGCAAATCCAGCATCCAATCATGGCAGCATAAAATAATAGCACTCTAACTCAGCTCCGGCCTCCTGCCACCTGAGGTCTCAACATTACCTGACCCTGAAATAAGCATTCCCCAAACGTGGGGTGAGATCTCTAAACTAGAAATCTCAGTAAGACAAGGGGTCCTCAAGGATCTTCCACCCCAAGCTCACTTACATGTGCAATATAAGTTCAAAAAGCATTTATATCATTATCAGTTCCAAAACTATGTAGCGCAACAGATATCTATGACATGTGTGTAATCACTATCTACTGGCCAGAGAAATGTAGGAATACGTCTATTCCCTACATGTAGTACAAGGAACACCGCTTGCACCTCACCCACAGCCTCACCCTCTTGTATGTTCTACATACTCAGGCTTACCGTATAGGTGGAACACCTCCATGCATATCAACAAGGCACTAACATATAATAGCTCAACAGCATTTCCAAAACATCAAAAGCATGTAACACAGCATGCATATACCATATCCCCATGGGACATGGTGGAACCACAACGTGGCTAAACCGAGGACACGAAAGCTTACCTCTAAGCTAGTTATCCAATGCCACAAGCTCAAAGTCCAATCACAATCTGATATGGACCAAACATAAATCAATAACATGTACCACATGTATACAAATTAAAGACAACACCTTTTCATTACGTTTTCAAGTCTTAAAGCTTCTAACAAAGCCACAAGCCCTAAATTCCATGATTCTGGCTTAATCCATTAAATACAGAAGTTCAACTTCATCAAACTAGGATCCACAAACCCCCAATAGCCTACTGTACACACAGCACAGCTGCTGTTCTGCGAAGTCCCATAATATTCGGATATCTCACTGTCCATATCCGGATATGCAATATCCGGATATATAGATTCACATATCCGGATATCCAATATCCGGATATCCCAAAACCATGTATCCGGATATCAAATATCCGGATATCAGTTCGACAAATATCCGGATATCTCACGACAGAATGCAGTTTCTGCATTTTTGTGGAGATACCCCTTAAAGGTTCATTTTTTACCGATTTTAAACACCTAATCATGCATTTCTAGATGTGTTAAGCCTCACCCAACAACAAGTTATCATCTTTTAACCTTAACATGCATCAAGCTACCATTTTTAAGCCTTAAAACTCAAGTTAAAGGTTGATATATATACCAAAGCTCAAAAACAGCAAATGGAGATGCTCTTAGAGCTCACAATCAGACTCAAGCTACTGTCACAAGAGGATGCACGAAAATGAACACAAGATGACTCTTTTACTCAACAAGAAGACACCTTGAAGCTGCCCACAAAAGGTCACACCCCTCAAGAACAGCAAACACAGCTCTTCAAACTCCCTCACACAGGTTCTCTAACTCAGAAACACCACCCCAATGTAGTCCCAAGGCCAACCCTCACCCTCACCAAGTGTTTAAATGGAAGAACAAGCATCAAAGGTGAATGCTTGCTCAAGAAATGGTGAAGAAGGCAAGGAAAGAGTGTTTTCTGGTCAGCCTCCAAGTTACTCACGTAGAGAAATCTGATCCTAGGGTTTTGTGTCCATAATGGGAGTATTTATAGCCCAAACACACTTAAACACACAGTATTAACTTTAATTGCTACGCTTAGCATTTTAATCCCAAACTTTGGATTCTGAAACTACATAATTTTCTAAGAATTATCATATTTTTCTTATATTTTTCTGAGCACCTTTCCGGTACGCGCTTTTCAAAGCCAGTATCGGTTTCTAGCACCAGTTCTCATTATTTGGACTTGAAACTCGTTTTACAAGTCCTACTTGTTATTCTAGTAATTATCATGCACTTACTTTAATTTTCTGGGATACTTTTTCGGTACACATTTATACCGACTTGCAGAACCGGTATCTGCACTTTTCTTCCGAAAAGCGACTTTCAGCATTCTTAATCACTTATTATGATTATTAAGCCTCATAAATAATTATTAGGGTCAATTATAGAATCATTTCTTATTTTTGCATAATTAATTAATTAAATACCTTAATTAACGGTGCGGGTTCTTACAGCCGCCACTCTCCGGCAAAGAATTGGAGAGTGAGGGAGCGTCCGGCCACCTTTTTGGGTGTTTCCGGCGGCGGTGCACTCGTCTCTATGTGGCGGTCCTTCCCCTGGAGTTTCGGACTGAGTTGAGTTCGGGTGACGGCGCGGCAGACCTGACGGCTAGGGTTCCTCTTTCGCGTCCTAGGGTTTCTCGCCAAAGGATTGAGTCTTTGGACTTTTGGGCCAATGGAAACCCTAAAGGGGCTTGAGACAGATACTATGGGCTAGGCGAAAGTTGAATTCCAAAGTTATAATTTTTTATTTTTATTTTTATATTTTATTTAAAATAGGAATGCCATGGATTAAAGTAATTAGGATTTATTATTTAATGCTTTTATTGAATGGTATGAAGTATATGTGTGATTAACATGATATTTGCGATAACATGTCATATAGGATGAGAAGGTGCCATATTGCTGCATGATCACATGTCATACGTGCATATTTACTATTATGTCATTACCGACTAGTATGATAGTATATGCGCGTAGTTTTTGATTTTAAATATTCCGATAAAATAAAATTATGAGTATTATGATTTTGGAAACAAAATCTAGATTAATGGTTATATTAATTTCGAAAATTAATTTAATTATTATGATTTTGGTAAAATCTAGAATAATTAAATTGATTATTTTTGGAGTTTAAAATCAAGACAATTAGTAAGAAAATTTCCTAAGAGAATTCTTTTATTTTGCGAGTAATTTGTGGGTCTACTAAAATGGTCATGTGTTAAACACACGTTGCATACCACAATCATGTATGATTGTGTGAAGCACACGCTGCCTATCATGACCGGATTTTAGGACCTTAATGATTTCAAAATTCAGATAAGTTAAGTGATGCACGTTCATCGGCGCTCTTGCTTACATAGTTTTTGAAATCAAACAAAGGATACTCTCAATTAAATAATTCTTGGAAATTGGAAAATATTGCTTATGTTGAATGGAAGGAGATTTAAATTAAGAAATTAATTTAACCTTCAAGCGCATTATAAGGACCATTAATAAAATAATCATGTGAAGTCCCATCGAATAAGCATGATTGGATTTTATTAGATTGGACCTAAATAATTATGGGAGGAGATTTAAATTAAGAGATTAATTTAACCTCCAGGCGTATTGTGGGCCTATCAATAAAATAATCATGTGAGGCCCCAACGGATTAGCATGATTGGATTTTATTGGGCCTTGATAATTTCAAAATTTTAATAAAGTATTGTACGACCCATCGTCGATAATACTAAGTTATTAAAGATAATTTGAAATTAAACAATGAATTCGAGAAGGCTTATGAAAATTCTTAAACAAAAATGTTGAATGGGTGAAGGTTTTAAAAATTAATTAATTTTAAAACCTGCGGGCTCCATTTGTGGGTTTATTAGTGAAATGGTTATCGCTGAAGCCCCATCGGATAAGGATAATCAGATTTCACTATATTAAATCTTAATAATTTCAAAATTTTAGTAAAGTATTGCACGGCCCATCGTCGGCAATGCTTAGACACTAAGGATAATTTTGAAATTAAACAATAGTTAATTACATTCAACTTTGGTAAAATTGTTAACCCTCCCATCGAGGCTCTGGCAAGGGCACTGAAGGCCCAAATAACAATTTTGGTTCTTACAAGTGACTTGCCCATCATAAGCCTTGTAAAGATAAACTGAAGGATTGTTAACAATAAACAAGAGTAGTTATGAGAATATACTTGCACTTCGTTTGTTTATTGCATTATTTGTTTGTAATTGTGTGCTTTATATGTTTTTCAGAAAATATCATAGAAATGATTTTGAGTCGAAAACCTCTAGATGGTACCAACTATGAATAAGTGAAAAGCAAATCTTTGATATTGTTCTAAAATATGGAAGCTAAAATATGTCCTGACAATGCGAGAGCGATAGCAACCTGCAGAGAATGCGTCTAAGGAAACTAAGATGCATTTCTCAGATTGGGAAATGGCAGATATGATAGTTCGCTGCTATATTATTGTCAGTCTGTAACACCCCAAATTCTAACAATTTATAATAGCATAAATAAATTCAATAATTTTATAAATAACAGCGGAAGTTCAAAATAATCGAATTTGGGAAGTGTTACCGCTGCACCTGTACAGGGACAAGTGCAAGGCTAACTCTATTACATTCAAATAAAAATCTAAGACTACAGTTTTTTTTTATACATAATATTTATTACAGATAGAAATCCTGAGTCGTATCCTCACTGCCCACTGCTAGCTCCATCCTTGCAACCTGATTTACTGAAAATCTGCTCCCCCGCAGCCGCAGGATCATTGCAGTCAACAAACACAAAAGTCAGCAAAGCTGGTAATCCCAATCAAAATACAATTAATGTAATTAATAACAAATTAAATCGAATATCAAATAGTATTCAACTCAATTCCACATTAATCAAATCAAATATCAATATAATAATCAAAATTCCATTATATAATATTTTTCTTTATTAAGTTCATTTAATGTATTTGGTAATTATCAACTAACATAACAACATTAATCATAATATGATAATATTCACAACTCAATGACATTCTTCATAATCAAATCAAATAATAAATTTCATTATTAATAATGTTTAAGTTCATTATATTTAGTGGGAAGAGAACCATGGTAGACCCGGGAAACACTGCCAGTCTACCCTGTGACCCGGGAAACCCTGCCAGTCACAAACAAATCACATTGGCCATAATCAATTCACATCTTCCTAGTGTGCACACCTCTTCCCAAAGTTGCTACTAGTATCCCGGGAAACCCTACCAGACACCACTTTGGAAAGAACGGATACAATCTTTTTCACATCAGAGGCATAAAGCCCAAAAGTTGTGTTCATCACCTTGGGAGGTACCATCCCAACGCTATCTATATATATATATATATATATATATTAGATAATATATTATGATTAATTGATTTATTAATTGATTGATAATTTATGTATTTATGTTTGATTAATGATTGATTAGTAATTTGATTAGATATGATGAGTCAACCTTGAGTTAGCAAATAAGTTAGTTATATTCTAAGAAATTAAGAATAAAAAGAAAATAATGTATAAAGCCAAAATCTGAGCCAGATACATCGATAAAGAAAAAGGAAATAAATGCACGAAACCCATATCTGAGCCGAAAACTTCAACTATAAATAGAGGTCTAGCCTAACCAAACCAATTCACTCTTCAACATTTCTCCTCTACTATTCTCTCTTCTTAGTTCAAAAACTTAGTTTAATTTATTTTATATTCTTCTGATTACCAACCGGTTCTCTGCCCCAAATTACTCTTTTCTTCTAGAAGTTAGCGAAAATGGAGACCAGGTAATCCTAATCTCTAGGTGATTGTAGATTTGTTGTGTATGAAATTTTATTGGGTGTATCCTAATCTTTAGGTAGTTATATGTAATCATATTCTCTATTGTTGGGAATTTTAATCCTCTAGAAAATATCAGAATTAATTGTGTAATTATTTATATTTGAATAATGGATTTGGAAGTTTTGATATTCTTGGATAAATGATTTGGAAATTATAATGGATTTGGAAATTATGATATTATTGAAAGATTGAATTTTGAAATTATACTCTTGATTAAATTGATGTGGAAATCATGAAAACTATTTGACAATTATGAGAATCGTGACAAGATTGAATTGATTGTATGTGATTGAATAAATTAATAGTGGGAGGATAGCTTTGGGATGGTACCTCCCAAGGTGATGAACACAACTTTTGGGCTTTATACCTCTGATGTGAAACTGATATGAAAAAGATTGTATCCGTTCTTCCCAAAGTGGTGTCTGGTAGGGTTTCCCGGTATACTAGTAGCAACTTTGGGAAGAGGTGTGCACACTAGGAAGATGTGAATTGATTATGGCCAATGTGATTTGTTTGTGACTGGCAGGGTTTCCCGGGTCACAGGGTAGACTGGCAGGGTTTTCCGGGTCTACCATGGTTCTCTTCCCACTAAATATAATGAACTTAAACATTATTAATAATGAAATTTATTATTTGATTTGATTATGAAGAATGTCATTGAGTTGTGAATATTATCATATTATGATTAATGTTGTTATGTTAGTTGATAATTGCCAAATACATTAAATGAACTTAATAAAGAGAAATATTATATAATGGAATTTTGATTATTATATTGATATTTGATTTGATTAATGTGGAATTGAGTTGAATACTATTTGATATTTGATTTAATTTGTTATTAATTACATTAATTGTATTTTGATTGGGATTACCAGCTTTGCTGACTTTTGTGTTTGTTGACTGCAATGATCCTGCGGCTGCGGGGGAGCAGATTTTCAGTAAATCAGGTTGCAAGGATGGGGCTAGCAGTGGGCAGTGAGGATACGACTCAGGATTTCTAGCTGTAATAAATATTATGTATAAAAAAAAAACTGTAGTCTTAGATTTTTATTTGAATGTAATAGAGTTAGCCTTGCACTTGTCCCTGTACAGGTGCGGCAGTAACACTTCCCAAATTCGATTATTTTGAACTTCCGCTGTTATTTATAAAATTATTGAATTTATTTATGCTATTATAAATTGTTAGAATTTTGGGTGTTACACAATCTTTCCAAATACTTGCAGAAGCAAGTGTACATGATTAAGAGTGGAGTAGAAATGCTTCAGACTTTTAATGACATGTTTGCTGCGTCTAGCAGCTCTGCTAGACAGAATGCAGTCGGTGCAGTTTTTGCTAAGAGTCTTGTTAAATCCAAGGGAAAACCCAAGGGTGGTAACAAGAACAAAATAACTTGGTTATCAGTTGTCAAACCAGTTGCTATGAAGAAGCCGCAAGGCAAGTTCTTCAAGTGCAGACTGAAGGGACACTGAAAGAAAAATTGCCTAGAGGTGATGAAAAGAACCAGACATGGGTATATTAAGGCCTGATCAGTGAATGAATCATTGATTCAGGAATCACTGATTATGTTTGTTACTCTTAGCAGTAGTTCAAACATGGTATGCCTGTCAGCAGTGGACAAAGATATTTTAAGCTTGAAAATGGGAACTTGTGTCTGCATTTGCAGTAGGACAAGTTATTCATAAGACTATGGTTTTGGGTGACTGTTTATTTGTTCCAGATTTCAAGAGGAATTCAATTATTGTTAGCTGTTTTGATTAAAACATGGTTTGACAATGCAATTGATTCCTCAGTTACATTTCGAAGTTCATCTTCGTCTTGTTTTGTTCTGGTACATTGTTTAAATAGTCTTTATTACCTATGTCTTATACCCTTTTTAAATTTGTTATGTTGAATGGAAAGGATGATGAACAAGTATTTTCACCAAAGAAATAAAAGTTTCAAATGAAACATAACTTTGGCCTTTGTGATTGAGTCACATTATCTCAAGTAGAAAATATGTTTTAGTTAAAAGAGAGACTGAAAGTTCAAGAATCTTTTAACTAACAGCTACATGTTAGTCCTATTTGGAAGGTAAAGTGGCCTAGCAATCCTACAAGGGCCAAAAAGGTTTGCGCAACTATTCAACTAAAACTGGTACATACTAATGTATGTGGACTAATTAGCGTTCAGACCAAAAGAGGTGATGAGTACTTCATTATATGAATGTTTACTCTGGATTTGGTCAGATGAACCAAGTGCGCCATAAGTTTAAAGCTTTTGGAAATTCCAAGAGGTTTAGTCTGAGGCAGAAAAGCATGTAGGTGTTCAAATCAAAAACACTTTGGTATGACTAAAGTGTTGGCTACCTGTCTGGTAAGTTCAGGTCTTACCTGATTTAAGAGGGGATAGTTTTTGTAACTGTCAACTCTAAGAACGCGTTAGTTGAATGAAGTCGCAGTATGCGAAAATCAAACATTTCTAGACTTGGTGAAGATCATGTTCAGTTATTCATCTTTGTCAATGTTGTTCAAGGGAGATGCCTAAGAGAAGGAAATGTACCTTCTTAACTTGATTCCGTCAAAGTTTGTTGTAAAGACACCTAAAGAATTATGGAAAGGGTGCAAGCCCAGATCAAACCATATTCAGATTTAGGGTCCTACGGCACATGTCCTACAACAGCAGTCAAATGAGATGGAATCTTGTATGGAAGAGTGCATATCTTTTGGCTACCCTAAGAGAACTAGGGATGATTTCTTATTTAGTCTTAAGGACAAGATAATCTAAGTGAGCACTCACATGATTTTCTTAAAGGAGGACTATATAAGAAATCATAAGCTCTTAAGTTAGGTTATTCTTGATGAGATTTATCTCAGATCAAGAATTTCCAGAATCTCTAGAAGCTTCATCCATTGTTCCCTTGATTGTTCAAGAGGGGATAGATATATCTCTAAGTGAACAAACAAGAGAACCATGATTGGAAATTCAACATGATAATATATAAGTGAAACTAGTTGAAATATTAGTATCACATGTAAAGGAACAATATCAAGGATAAGCGGATCCTCAAGAAATTGAAGATCCATCATTTGACCCACTATTTGTTTTACCTATAAATACACAAGGTCTAGTGCAGTACATTCGTAGTGGGAGAGAACCTTGTTAACTCTCAATTTGTCTCTTGTTGAGTGACATTGATCCTACTAGTTACGATAATGCACTAGAAGATGTTGTTGATCAAGTGTTGCTCAAGCTATGAACAATGAGATGAAATACTTGTATTTCAACTCCGTTCGGTCCTAGTGAAAACACCAAAAGGGGTAAAACCCACAAGGTGCATGTGGACATAAAAGGCAAAGAGAGGATGGACAGGAAGGTGAAAACCTTCAAAGCTAGCCTGGAGGCATTTTTTGCCAGACACCATGCTTGAGTCTATCCAGATTCTCTTGGTTGCTATAAGTCTCAGTTATGAGATTTCATTTTGGGAGTTGGATGTCAGGATATCTACATACAACAACCAAAAGGGTTTATAGCAAATGAGTAGGAACACACGGTATGCAAGTTGTGAAAGTCTATTTCATAGACTTAAGCAAGCATCCAAGTCTTGAAACATCAGTTTTGATCAGGTTATCAAAATTTTGATTTTGAGAGAACCTTGATGAATGATGTGTATTTGTTTGTAAAGGATACAACGGATGACAATAGCTTTTTTGGGACTTTATGTAGATGATATGCTCCTTATTAGAAACAATGTGGAGGTAATATCAAGCATAAAGAGTTGGCTAAGTTAGTGTTTTGGTATGGAAGTACTGGGGAAACCAATTATATTCTTGGTATAAAACTCTTATGAGGCCGGAAGAAGAAGTTGTTGG
Organism: Gastrolobium bilobum; assembly: GCF_033153095.1. Classification (NCBI taxonomy): domain Eukaryota; kingdom Viridiplantae; phylum Streptophyta; class Magnoliopsida; order Fabales; family Fabaceae; genus Gastrolobium; species Gastrolobium bilobum. Next base: position 19,648 of record NW_026898299.1, read on the forward strand.
CATCACCTCAGGCTACTTACATTGACAAAACTCTTGCCAAAATTCAACATGAGAATTCTAAGAGAAGAATTATAATTCTCAGATGTGGAATTCATCTTCCTAAGGAGTGACCAAAGACTTCTAAGAAGGAAGAATGCATGAGCAAGATATCTTATGCTTTGGCAAAGGTAGACTCATGCATATCATATTGGGCGTTAAACCAGACATCTGTCACGCAGTGAGAGTAGTGAGATAGTACTATTTTGAACCTAGAGGAATACTAAATTATTGTTAAGCATGTACTCAAGTATCTTTGGAGAACGAGAGATTATATGCTGGTATATTCTAGTGGGTGTCTTGAAAAACTGAGTTTTCAAAAATTCAGTTATTTCAAGTGGATATTGACTCAAGAAAATCAACCTCGAGCTATGAGTTTTTCACTAAACTCAGATAGCATTAGAGGTGGATCTTGCAGACCCAGTTACTAAGAGTTTGCCTCAATTTGTGTTCGAGAGGCATGTTACTTCTTTGGGTCTTAGGAGGATCCCAGACTTACATTAAGCAAGTGGGAGTTATTGGTTTCATTGCGCTCTTAGAGTAAGACGATGAAACAATAAAATAATTTTCTGAATTTCATAAATAAGGTTTTATTTATTTATTTTGCGCACTATTTACAAACATAAAGGTCCAGATCAAATTGTGGAGTATATGATCATATGGATACGTTCATGGAGGACATGATCATAGGTTCTCACAATTGATGAATGGAGTCACAGCCGTTAAATAAAGTTGGGCACTTTATTCAGGCTGCAATATTTTATGAAATGATTTTGTCCGAATCATTGTAAAATATTGGTGTGAATTAACATTCACATTGAAAGGATCAAGGAGAGATTTGATTAAGGTTGTTTTTCTGTCATAAGGTATCAAATCTCCAATTAACTATAGTTATGTGATTGCTCTTAATCCTGAGTTTATTATAAATAGGTAATCAAATAGTTTTCATTCTTTGATTTACCAACGGGTGAGGTTCGATTTATTGACGGCCAATAACTCGGTATTTTGGGAGTGAGATTATTTGATTATCGGTATTTATGAGATAAACAACATGAAATTTGTAGGATATGTCCCCTTGATATGTTTCGGTACTTGGATATTAAAGACACTGGCCGGTGCATGTAATCCATTAGAGAAACTATCATAGTCAAGGGAATAAATAATTGATTGAGTTACAGAAAACTTGTCAATCAATTATAGACATTCTACAAAGGGGCGATGCATATTCATGTTATAAGTGTTGTTAATCTTGGAGTTCAAGTTCGGGCTTTTAGTGGAGTAGCACCGAATTAGATAATCATTCGTTGATTATCAGGAGCCTTGATTAATAACAGATGGTAGATCCCCAGGCTAGCTTGAGACAAGGGACGAGTTGTATAATTAGATGATGATGGCTTATGGGCTACATAGTCTTGGGTTTATGAACTCAAGTTTGTGTCCAAAAGAGCAAGTGGGAGATTGTTGGGTTTAAGTATGCTCTTTTCACTTAAGCCCAATAGCTTTAGTGAGAGTGAGCCCAAAGACTAATTCTAACCCATGAAGCTAAGGGTTAGTTTTGGATTGGGCAGGTATATAAGCACACTTTTCTCCCTTTTGCCTCCGAGGGTTACAGACATCAGAAACACAAAGAGGCAGACGTTCATCATCTGAACGGTTGCCCACACGACCACCTGATCCTCCTTGAGTCATAGTCTGGAAGATCAACCGTAGAGCGGAATTGCGACCGTTCGTGGTGCGTTGCTGCAGATCGTGAGGTTTGAGGAGGAGAACAGAACGTGAGAAATTGTCACGCTCGCTGCTTCATCTCAGGTAATCAAAGAGGCGTTCTTCATTCCTCATCACATCGGTACGATGCGCTTCCGCATTTCTGATGATATACCTTCACAATCAACATTTATTGACAAAGTTTTTTTATTTTCAGTAGTTTGGGTAACGATATGTTCGCACTTGGACCGATGAAGGGAAGAGATTGTGGTTCTAGCTAACCACTATACCACAGCACTTTACCATATTGCTTCTATTTTTGTATTTATTGTATATCATTGTATAAATTCAATTCAACATATACAATTAATAATTTATTAAACCCATGTCTCCATATAGCCGATACGAGTTTAATAACAATGCTTTCACATATCAACACATATTTATTCAACCAATACAATCAATAATTCATTAACTCAGTGTCCTGATATAATCGATGCAGGTTTAATAACAATTCTTATATGTCAACACACATTTATTCGACTAATACTATCAATAATTCATTAACCCAATGTCCTAATATAACCGATATGAGTTTAATAACAATGTTGACATGTCAACTTACATTTATTCAGCTAATACAATGAATAATTCATTACCCCAATATTTGTCTAGATATAATCGATGCAAGTTTAATAACAAGAGGAGGGATTCACTTATCACCAAATAAGTTTCTCATTTTCTTCTACTAAATTTTAACCTTTGATTTTTGACGATCTAACAGTTATAATTTATTGGATGACATTAATTAATTAATTATTAATTCTCAATAAATTATAATCGTCAAATTGACGAACATCAACAATTAAGATTTGTTGATAAGAAGTGATAAACTTAATTAGTAACAAGTATATCATGTCCCTAATAACAATTTCTTACATGTCAATACACGTTTATTTAAATGATACAATCAGTAAGTCATTAACCCAGCGTATCTCCCGACATAATCCATGCGAGTTTAATACAATGCTCTCACATATCAACACATATTACAATCAATAATAATTAACCCAATGTCCCGATATAATTGATGTGGGGTTAATAACAATACCCTTACATGTCAACACACATTTATTCAACCAATACAATCAATAATTCATTCAGCCAGCCTCTCTTCTCACACAATCAATACGAGTTTAATAACAATGCTTTACATGTGAACACATTTATTCAACGAATAGAATCAATAATTTATTAACTCGGTGTCTATCCCAATATAACCGACGCGGATTTAATAACAATGCTATTACACATTTTCGGGTTTTCTACCACGTATCATATTCATATGGCCCAACCAAACACCCAAAATCGAAGCTACCTTTACTTGATTCAATCACACAGACAAAGGGGACAGGACTGACCTAAAGAACCATCTTCAAAATTTCTTCTCCTAAATCCATCACACCCTTTGCGCCAAATCAACGACCCCACATTCAAAATTTTTCGCACCCACACTTTCTCTCTCTCTCTCTCTCCCTCCCCTCCCTTAAACTTCTCTCCTTCTTCCCATGCCACCTTCCCCTTCCTTCCCATCAGGTATCTCATTAACCTAAATCTTCTCTCTCCCTCTTTTAAAACCCCCCTCACTTCTCACCTTTTTTTTTTTTTTTTTTTTTTGAAATTTCCCCTCTCTTTCTACAATGTCAATTCAAGTCAACCCCATTCCAATTTATGCAATTTTTGTTTTTAATTTTCACCCTTTACTTCTTAATTTCAATTGCATGCTTTATCTTCTTATCGCTTTTTGCTCTCTCTTTTGCCAGAGAACCGAACCAAATGGAGGAAGAAGCGAAAGAGGGAATCCCAAATCAGTAAGCGCCATCAGAAGCATCTCGACGACGACCAAGACGAAGAAGATAACCAAACCAATGCGGCGGAGGAAGACCGCGAAGACGATTCCGACGACCAATTATCCGCGAATCCGAAGCCTCCCGTCGAGATCGAGTCGCTGTCCCTCGACGGAGTCCAGATTTCGCAGTTCCCGGCGGTGATCAAGCGCGCCGTGAACCGCCCCCACTCGTCGGTTATGGCGATTGTGGCTCTGGAGCGAGCCAACGAGTCTGGCGATTGCAAGGTTCAGTTGCAGCAGAATGTTCCCGTTCTGGAGAATGTGTCTCACGGGCAGCTTCAGATTTTGTCGTCGGTGCCCGCCGATAGCCTCGCCTTGGATTCGGAGGGCGGTGGTGATGGCAGTAACTCGAGCTGCATTGTCGCTCCGCCGCCGATTTTGGAAGGTCCCGGCGTCGTTAAGCGATTTGGGAGTAGGGTTCTTGTAGTCCCTATGCATTCAGGTTCTTCTTCTTCTTCTCTCTCTCTTTCCCTTCCTTTCTCTTTTTCTATATCTATTTAGCTTCTGGTTTGCTTTATTTGTTTTTGAATTGACGTGAGAATGCCATAATCGAGTTTTTTTTTTTTTTTTTTTTCAACCTTAATGATTTAATGGTTTTCTCTAGTGTGGGCAATGTCTCTATTTGATTGGAAGGTGTATCAATACATGATGACATTAAATAGGAGTATAGGACCCCGACTCCTCTATATGCTTTATATTTTTCTCCCTAATTTAAGTTCATGTGTGAAGTTCTAGTGTTTAGGGTGATTTTGTTTTCTCTTTAAAATTGGAGGTGAACTATTGATTTTGTATAATATTTTATTCAATCAAACTGTTTGGCATCTTCCTATTGGGATGAATTTAAAAATCATTTACATGTTTTCTTTTTGCCTGATAAAAGTTTATGTAATTTGTTAGCCCCAGCTATGTACTGGCTTTTGATTTACTGTTTGGGGAGAGGTTGGGTGGGGTGCAGTGGAGTAGTCTTGAGATTTCAAGACTTGAACTTTTGGTTGATCGAAACACACTTTGAATTAAATGATAATTTGGAATATCTGCTAGCAGATTGGTTTTCACCAGCCACTGTGCATCGACTTGAGAGACAAGCAGTGCCACATTTCTTCTCTGGAAAGTCACCAGAACATACTCCAGAGAGGTACATGGAGTGTAGGAACTACATAGTTGCAAGATACATGGAGGACCCAGGGAAGAGGATTGCAGTCTCTAACTGCCACAGGTTGTTGGTTGGTGTTGGTAATGAAGATTTAAATCAAATTTTCAGGTTCCTTGATCACTGGGGAATTATCAATTACTGTGCTGAGGGGCCAAGCCTCGAGCATTGGGACAGCGAGATTTGCCTGAAGGAGGAAACAAGTGGTGCAATCTGTGTGCCATCAGCTGCTTTAAAATCCTTAGATAGTTTGATCAAATTTGACAAGCCCAAATGTAAATTCAAAGCTAACGAAATTTATTCATCGCTGACGACACACAATGGCAATATTTCCGATTTGGATGACAGAATAAGAGAGCATCTATCTGAAAATCATTGCAATTGTTGTTCTCGTCCTCTTCCAATTATATACTATCAGTCACAAAAAGAGGTACACTGGCTTTCAATTGCTTTTGTCATATCAATAACATGCTAGATGAAAAGAGGAATAGAAGTCTGTCAGTTGTTGATTATCACATGTGAACGTGGATTATCAGGTTGATTAGAAGTCTGTCAGTTGTTGATTATCAAATTTTCTTCCTCTTCTGTTTCTCCCAGTTGTGGCTGCAATCTCTTTCTCAAATACATATATCAACATATCTTTCCATATCAACTATACATGAACATGCTGATATATTTTTAGATGTATTTTTATTACATGTCAATGGCTCTTTAATTCCTTGCAAATTTGAATCTAAAACTATGCAATTGTCTGTTCACTGCTGTTAAGTACTCATGCCTTGAAATTCAGTCTTGAATGGACAATCTGCCACTTAACCATAGTAGAGCCTGACAGCTGACAAATGATTGCCAGTTTGTGAGATAGATGGTTCTTGATTAATATAGCCTAGTTGGGGCTTTTTCATGTAATGCTAGTGTAAAGAACCAATTCAACCCAATGGCTTAAGCAGTTGAATAAGGTTACATTAGCGGTTTTATATATATTTAACAGCTAATATATTATTTTAAAAGTTGGCATTCCTATGCAAGGAAGCAATTGCCTGTTAGAGAATAATTTAAAACCATTAAAAAGGTCTTCACCTAACACTTTAAGGTTTTGGGTTGAAGTGGTTCTTTACATGATATCAGAGCTTCAGTGACCATAAGGTCACGAGTTCGATCCTCACCGCCCCCCACTTGTGGAATTAAATAAGCATAAGGTAAAACAAAAAAAAAGTAGGCATATGCAATATCCACGTTTCAAGTCCAAAGGGCTCTTACGTGAGGGTGTGTGTTAGAGAATAATATAAAACCATTAAAAAGGCGCCTTTACTTTACACTTTAAGATTTTGGGTTGAAGTGGTTCTTTACATTGCCTGTTGAATATTATGATGACCCTTCTCTATATAAACTAGGCTGCAGAATACCTTTGAAAACCTTTGCCAGCATTTGTAATTAGCGTCTTATGTTACAGGTTGATATTTTTCTGTGCACTGATTGCTTTCATGACGGTAGATTTATCACTGGTCATTCTAGTATAGATTTTATAAGGGTGGATTCAACAATGGATTATGGTGATCAAGATGGGGATAGTTGGACTGATCAAGAAACTTTGCTGCTGCTTGAAGCAATGGAGATTTACAATGACAGTTGGAATGACATTGCCGAGCATGTAGGTACTAAGTCAAAAGCACAATGCATTCTTCATTTTCTCCGTTTACCCATGGAAGATGGAAAGTTAGAAAATATCAATGTTTCAAGCATGTCTTTGTCATCCAATGTGATAAATAGAGATGATAGTGGAAGACTGCATCGCTGCTTAAATGGGGATTCTGCAGGTCTGTCTTACTAGTACTTTTAAACCTTCTACATTCGATATGGTTTTGATTTTATATATGTGTTCTCACAGGACCTGTACATGGCAGCACAGATTCTGATGACAGGCTTCCTTTTGTAAATTCTGGAAATCCAGTTATGGCTCTGGTAGGTGACTGGTAATTATATGCTTAAGTTTATCATTTATTAAGGGATGCACTTGAAACATGCTTATAAAGAAGACCAGGATGTGGCTATCAGTACTGCATCTGATGTCTTGTCCTTAACTTGTTTCTTCTAGTTGCATTTCTCCACTTTGAATGGGCAAATCTTATTGATAATCATACTGTGTCAGAATTTCACAGCAAATTAGTCTGTCTTTTATATTCTGGAGTTCTTTTGCTACGATTCTTACACACTTCGTTTGGTGGATGCATTCTAAAGGTTGCCTTTTTAGCCTCTGCTGTTGGACCAAGAGTAGCCGCAGCTTGTGCTCATGCTGCATTAGCGGCATTGTCAGAGAATAATTCTGGCAGCATGTCACAAATAGAAGCACTGGAACATGATAATAGGTGAGTGCGACTGTCAAAACACTGATAATATTCTTAGATGAAGTGTTTTCTTGTAGGTTATTTCCTTTGGTTTTTTGTTACTCCTACGAGGACATCTTGTCTTTTACAATTATACTCTTTTTCTCTTCCCTAATAAATTTTATGCTCCTAACAACAACAACCAGCAGCCTTATTGTATTTGGTGGCATCGTCTACATGGGTCAATTCAATTGCCCTATAAAGATCCAAACCCCCCAACCCCCGCCAAAAATAAAAGAAGAAAAAAGCAAAAAAGAAAGGAGTGCAGTTGCATACTGGATTAAACATCAATCACTATAATTTTATAACTTGGAATTAGTTGTGCTGCTTAAGTTATTCTTTCATGGCCTGTAATAATCTTGTACAGAGAATTAAGATTTTATTTCCATCTATGAAGGACGAATCCAGAAAGCATACATAGTAGAGATGGTGGCTCTCATGGAGAAATTGCAATTTCAAATGGTGAGTTATGGTGGTTGTGTTTTTCAGTTGCTGATGTGTAATTGTACCCCATTGTCTGATAAGACCCAGTGTGTAATTATCCTTTAGAGAAATGTTTGTTTTGATTTCAGAGGACAAGGCAAAAATGCTTGGTTCACGGGGTCAAAATGATGGTGGGGCCACCCCACTATCTGCGGAGAAAGTCAAACGCGCTGCTAGAGCAGGCCTCTCTGCTGCAGCAATGAAAGCCAAATTGTTTGCCGATCATGAAGAACGAGAAATTCAGAGGCTATGTGCTAATATTGTTAATAATCAGGTATAGCTCCTTCCTTTTTATTTCTTAACTCCAGTTGCTATACCTAGTATTTCGCTTTATGTATTTTTATCTTTATTTTCACTTTATTTTATTTTATTTTTTAATTATTTATTGCTTTTTTAATTTCTAGTGTCATATATATATATATATATTTATATATAAGGGAAGGATATTGTAACAACCAATTAGTGTTACTGTCAATCAATTTCACCGTTAGATCGATTATGTTGATCCAACGGTCATATTTATTTTTATATTTGTATGATTATGATTCCCTATATTTAATACTTTATATTTATTTACACTTTTGTATGGTTATGATTTTTTATAGGAAATCATAACCATAAAAAGATGAAAATAAATATAACCATTGGATCAACATAATCGATCTAACGGTGAAAATGATTGGTAGTAATACTAATTGCTTGTTACAATATCCTGCTCCACACACACACACATATATATATTATCCTCTCTCTTTTTCCCATAAGCTTTTTGTACTTTTTATTACTGTTTCAATTGCTACCGACTGCAAATAGTCTGGGATAAAGGTATTGTCAATGTTGTTGATAATGAGATGGTGGCTTGCTGTTTTCGACAGTTGAAAAGATTGGACTTGAAGCTGAGGCAGTTCACAGAAATTGACACATTGTTGATGAAAGAATGTGAACAAGTTGAGAAGGTGAGAGAGAGGTTTGCCGCTGAACGGTCCCGTGTTATATCAGCACGTCTTGGAACTGGTGGAGCCACTCCTCCAATGAATGTAGCAGGTGTTGGTCCTTCCATGGTTAACAATAATAGCAGTAATAGGCAACAAATGATGCCTGCTTCTTCCTCACAGCCTAGCATCTCAGGGTATGGTAACAGCCAAGCAGTTCATCCACACATGTCCTTTGTCCCACGGCCTTCAATGTTTGGTTTGGGGCAAAGGTTGCCCTTTTCTATGATACAACAATCACAATCAGTTCCTTCAAATGCGATGTTCAATGCCCCTGCTAACATGCAGCCTTCTCCCAATCATCCGTTGTTGAGGTCTGTATCAGGGACTAACTCCGGTTTAGGTTAACTGGGGGAGTAGATGTTAGTTTTGGAGCTTCATCGTACAATTTTGTTTGGGCATTGTGTTCAGCAGTGAAGAGTAAATTAGGTTGATGTTTCAGGAAAATTGTTTAGATTTTAGGGTAATTGGTTGCAGTTGATTATAGAAGTGTTGCTTAAAGGAAATAATTAGCATTTGATGTTCGACAGTTCTTGTTTCTTTCCTATAGTGCTGCACTTTAGAGAACATCAGAAGTTTATTGTCATCAAAGGAAACAGATCTTGTTTAGTTTGTGTACACAAACAATTAACTTGGAAGAATCATGATCAGGCCATGATGACTTTTATCTGCTATGCAATCTCGTGTTTAACGTTTCTTAGGGGGCATTTGGTACAGGAGAAATTTTTTTAGCTGAGAATTTCAATTTTCAAAAATATAATTTTTACATTCAGTTCATGATAATATCCGAAAATTTAAAATTTAGAAAAATTTATTTTCTCGGGATTCTTGAAGAATCCCGCATACCAAACGCCCCCTGGAGATAAAGTGATCTTAAAACCATGTCGATTTGAGATCAAGAGAATTTGTTTTTAATAATAAAGATTAAATATAGTGTCGAAATAAATTAAAATTATAAAAATATATCTTTCTCAATTTTAAAATGATGTTATTTTGAGATTACTATAGATATTGGAGAAAAGTTATCTCTAATGATGAAAGAAATATATATATATATATATATATATATATATATATATATATATATATATAGGGTTTAATATTTTTGTTTTTATTGCATAATTTGTTTCTGTCACACATAAAATTGAGTGAGTTTCACTAATATTTTATTATTTCTCTTTATAATATGAGTATGGCTGAAAAAAACTTATGTAGCAAAAATAGAAATATTTTTCACACACATAGATATATATATATATATATATATATATATATATATATATATATATATATATATAATCACTCATTAATGATGAGATAAGAGAGAAAAAATGTGATTTTTAAATGAGTGGTTGTAATCAAATATTATGACCACTTTTTGACATAAGAAGATCTAAATCTTAACCGTTGGTAAGAATCACTAGTCTTATATCAAATCTTAACCGTTGATTTTTGTGTATATAACGGTTGAGATTTATTAAGTCTCACTCATTAATTAATTATTAATTTCCAATAATTTTGAATCATTAGATGCATGAAAATCAACGATTAAGATTTGGAATAAGACTTATTATTTTTATACCGGTTGATTTTAAAACACACACACACACACACACATATATATATATTGGTTCATTGTTCTGCCGTTAATGCAGATAAGTTATCTATATTGAGCCCAAAACGACGTTGTTTTGAGGCAAAAATCAAGGTATTTTTGTAATTTTAATTTATTTCAAAGTTATAATAGTATTTATAATTATAATTTTTTAATATTTCAACACCAAAACGACGTCGTTTTGAAAGTAAATACAGATAATTTATCTACAGTAATTACAGAAATAGTTTTCTGTATATATATATGTATATATATATAATGGCATGTTATTCTTACACCAAAATGTTATTCTTACGGCAAATCTTATTTATTGATTTGCTTGAATCTCACATATCTATTAAAAGTAAAGTGCTCACTACACAATTTACAAAAAAAAAAAAAAAAAAAAGTGCTCACTACACACACATGTATATATATATATATATGCGCGCGCGCGTGGTAAGATAAACTTTTATATATATATATATATATATATATATATATATATAAAAGTTGATCTTACCACACGCGCGCACACATATATACATATAAGGAGATGTTATTCTTACAGCAAATCTTATTCATTGGTTTGCTTGCATGTCAGATATATCTAATAAAAGCAAAGTGCTCACTCCCCTGTTTTGAATCGTATAACTGCCCTGTTTTGAATCGTATAACTCACAATGTTTGTACTGTGTAACTAACACTGAGAGAAATGGGGAATCTATGCATAGAAGCTGCAATATTTTACGGGTTCAAGGTTATTTATTCACTATGATAGAAGAACGAAGTAGACTCACATGACATAGCAAATTGAGAGAGAGGTACAAATTTATTGCGTATAGTACAAGGGAATTGAAGTGGAACCTGATCTTTGTGATCCTCGAAAGCAGAGGAAATGGAAGTGGTGATGGAGGCACCGACGGAGCGGTGAAAGCGATGGTGGTGGCATTGGCAAACAGTCTTGAGGCACGAAGAGATAATCCTCAACGAACACGGCAACAAGCCGTTATTCTTCTTGAATTAAAGGGAAATTTAATATATTAGATGTATGAATAAGGGTGGGGGGAAATTGGCGGTGAGCTACATTGCAAATGGATGCTAAGTTAGCGCCACTTTTTTTTATGTCATTGTTCATGACATTAGTATAGGGATAAAATTAAAAACAAATATAGACACCAAATATTTACTAAATTAAAAATTATATAGACCAAATAAAAACTAAATTAGAAACTATGTTTAAGAAGTAAATTTAAAATAAAAGATAATTACATAGACCAAATATATAATGCGTTTATTGTTTATTGCCTACATTTACTATGATAGCATTTCTTATAATATATTAGCTTGAAGAATGATGGGGTTTATTATATATCCTTAATGACGGTAAAATAGGAATAAATTTTTGGTGCTACTGTTGCATCAAAGATTCAGTACATCCTACCAATAAAAATATTACATGTCAGCCAAAGTTTTTTTTCTCTGTCAAATTTTTTTTCTCTCCTCTGATGTGTAATACTCCTATTGGTGAGATGCACTGATTCTAGGTGTAACAGTAGCACCAAAGATTTATTCGATAAAATAGATCGGTAGTCATTAAGAAGTCTACTCATATCACCACACCTGTCACAAGGAATGCAATATAGAACCAGTGAATTAATGCTGAACATGAAAAACATGGCCAAAAAGAGAGAATGATGGGCAAACGATAATTGAAGTTGTAACGTATACTGAGGATTGAGCACTATAAATATGGGAAATCCATGCAAAATGAAGATTTTATAATTAAGGATACAAAAATAGTCACCTACTTACTTCGATTGTATTATGAAACAATGAGTTGGGAAGCCAATACAAAATATTGTATCTTACCAGCAATCTTGATTTGTCGAACATAAACAGTTATTTTTAATGAAAGAAACTCAAACTTGCTCCAACTCGGGATACCCCTTGCGAGCCATAATTGGTTTGAATTTCATTGTTAGCCTATATCTCTTCCATATGCCATCTTTTATTCTCTTGTGCACTTCATCATCCAACAAGCTATCCTGTCCTAAGGCTCGAAGCCCATCACAAACCAATCTATAAGTATATTCTCTAGGTACCGACCCTCCATCAACCAACTCAACAAGAAAACTCCAAGCATCAACAACTCTTCCGGCTTCACAAAGGGCATGAATGATAGGAGTATACGAACTAGAACTTGGTATTCCATGATTCAACCTCTGCATATCCCTCAACATGGCAACAGCCTTATCAATCTCATTCACAGCACTATAGTACCTAATCAAAGAATCATAAGTAACACGGTTGGGGACACAGCCCCTTTTCTTCATATCATCAAACAACTCCAAAGCTCTCTGAGCACGGTAGGTCTTGCAGCAACCATCAATCAAAGCATTGTAAGTCACAACATCAGGAACAAAGCCCTTGAATAGCATAAGCCGGAAAAGACGGCCGGCTTCATACAACCTCCTCCGGGTGGCCTTCCGGCACCCGGTTTGGACACCATACCTGCAATAAGAACTTATCAGTATGGTGTAAGTAAAGATATCCGGTGGGCACTGGAACCCGGGCAACTCCATCTGCTCAAACAAAAACCTAGCCTTGTTGAAGTTCCCAACCCTGCAAAGTACATAGATCAAAGTGTTGTATGCATAAACATCTGGCCTGCAATAGAACTGCTTCATTCTATAAAATGTAAACAAGGCTTCGTTAGCAAGCCCTTCTTCTCCTAGGACTTTTATCAAACATGTGACGGTCGCTGTTGTAACAAGCTTGTCCCTTTCTCTCTGGGACATCACTTTCAAGAAATCCCAAAGGGTCTTCATTCTGTTCCCTCTCGCCAGCACGCACGCCATCTCCCTGCACGTGCTTTCCACGTGGGCGAAACCGAAACGGGTTTCGACCCAACGGTAGAACTCGAGGGCTTTGTTTACTCCGAGGTTGATTTTACGAGGGTCTCTGTGTGCGGCGGGGCCCAAAACGAGGGCGTTGGCGCGGAGCTTGCGGTGTTCCTCGTTGAGGTTGCGTTGTCGCAGCGGAGCGCGGTGGCGGAAGCCTTTCTGGCGACCCATGGAGCGAGGGGACTGGAACGAGTATCGGGAGATGGATCGCAGCACCTCCGTGACTGCGTCGGCGGTCCACGAAGGAGGGTTGGGAGAATGTGGTGGTGGGTGGGCATCGAATGGATGGTCTTTGATTACGGCGACCAGTGCTTGGTTCGCGAGGTGTTTGTGATAATGGCGCAGTGGGTTTGTTGTTATCATGCAAACTGTGGTTTGGAATTGGGAGTGTTTATGGGACTGGACAGTGGACACCGTTAATCACGAAAGCGTTAAGGTCAGGGTTATGAGAATTGAGAATGCAACAAAATTCATGATGGATGGTTACCCCTTAGTTTGGCGTGCGCAATTCTGGCGCGAATAACAATTTGAAAATGATAATAATGGAGTGGCGTGGTTATAACTTTTAAATCCTATATTCATCGTAAGTATTTCGGAAGACAGGAAGAACCTGGCTTAGTAGAGTGACAATTGACAAACTTCTGACGTTATTATTACAACAAAAAATATGTTATTCTACCTTTTTTTTTTACGGTCTATTTTGCCTATTATTTTTCAATATCATTATATCAGAATTTCAATTAATCTTTACAATTTCTCTTTTATCTTCATATTTTGATCTAACAATGTTAAAAAGTGGTAGGCATGAAGAAAAGTAAGTAGAATTATTTATCTCTAAATAAATTTATAAGAAATGTGTTTCTCATGTTGTATGAGGTAATTTTATCCTGTATACATAAAAAATAGATAACATCCACTTTTTCTTTTTCTCTTTTCTTTTTAAGAGATCCCACATATTTTTTTATTTGTTGTATTTTGTCTCATGTAATATAAGAAATATAAATTTATATAGTGCTTTTTTTCCCCTTTGATATATGATTAGTTCAAGAGATGTTGGGCCTCATCATATAGATTAAGTCCGATTCAATTAAAATATGGGACATTTTTGTCGTGAGATAGTTGTGTTGGTGTTGGAGCGATGACCTGTTTATACCAACTTAGTATGATAGTATCTAATTTTATTGATGGACTCAAATGGCTTTTGCAGCCTATCTCGTTTGCAAGATGTCTATTTGTGAGCTATGCGCCTAGCTAAAATTATGTGTTTGTCCGTCGGCCATTAGTTGTTGAGGAAACTTAGGAGCTTTGAACTGTTGTTATTATAGTTGTATGTATGCGGAATGACGTATACGCGGAAGATATGTGTGTCCTCACTCTTTTAAGTTTCTGTTATTAGGCCTCTTAAACTATTAATGAGTAAGACATTTTATCTCACTTAATATGGATTCAGATCAGTATATAAATTAAAAGTGTTCAGTTAAGATTAAAATGTCATATGATTAGATACTTTTTAGGGAAATCAAATTCTCCTGTTGTAGCAAACGCAAATTCTCTCCTGCTCTCACCATAAAAAGCAGTGCATCCCATTTTTGATTTTTATTTTTATTTTTATATTAGGTGGGCTCCATCGATTCTTCTATGTGCAGAAAAAAATGGTCTCTTACTATAACACGAGAGCCATAAACCGCTACTTTTTATATTAACTATTGATGTAAGATTTAGGTTGTGTTTCATACATTGAGGGAAAATACAAAGAGAATAATATATCAAAAGTGATTGAGGTACTAGATAACTTTTTGGGTTATGCACTTAATATGGCTGAAATAATGAGGGGATATGAGTTATAATCTTGTATTCTGTTTGTGATGTGGATGATCTCCTGATTTGATAAAATGGGTAATAAAAAAATTAGAGATTTATGTTGTCCTGAATTACTTTTATCTAGTGTGAGAGATCAAAGGAGTTTTTCACAACCCTCATATTTTTACCGAAGAGGATTTTGTTGTGCCCCTATTTCCCCTCTAACTTTCATGCTTGGTGATCGTTTGGAATGGCTTTGTTTTGATTTGGTTTCCTTTAATTAAAGTTCTTTAAAATAAGGGGGAACTACAGGTTAGATTTAGGGGGAAAAATAAAGGGTTTTACTTTTATCCTTTAACATAACACAACAAACTTTCCTACTCTCACAACATTTTGTGGGGCCCACACTTTTTAAAATAAAAAAATAAATAAAAAATTAAGGCACGCAAAACGAATCTCTATAACATTACACAATCATTTTTCCTACAACATAACTCTTATAAAACCCAAAAATAAATCATCTAAACTAATAACCCTTTTGGGTTGGGTCGGATTAGTTGTAAAAAAGAAAAATTAAAAAAAAAAGAACCAAACCAATTGGACCAAGACTGGATAACTAGTTTGGATTGGACCATCAGGTTCGTGTGCGCCCTGAATTTCCCACTTCTTTAGCTCTCCAAACACATAGGAAACAAAAAGATTCAAAAGAACAAGGAATATATTTTCCAAAAAAAGAAAAAAAGAAGAAGGAACAAGAATAAATTGGTCAAAGAGTTTTAGGGCATGTTTGGTGCATAGTATAGTATAAGGCCGGATAGTATAAGGTCTGATAGTATAAGACCTGATTGTATAAGACCTGATTAAATTTTAATACTATCCAGCGTTTGGTATGATATTGTATAAAGATAATATCCTCCAATATTTTAAAAATTAATATATTAAAAAAAATATTTTAATATATAAATATTAAAATGATATATTAGTTCTTGAGAATTGTACTTGTAAGCAATATTAATACATCAACCCTTTATCAGGCCTAATCCACCACTCCTAGGCCGGATTAAGTTATACATCATTTTGATGTATAAAGGGGTCCTGCTGTATAAGCTTATATTATACGATGGTCACACCAAACAACTGAAAATGTCATAACGTATAGTATAAGCTTATACTATCAGGCCTTATACATCACACCAAACAGGCCCTCAGAGGAACAAGGAAAAAGAATTTCCCAAATTTCGTAAATCGGACACCACCAACATTTGTTGAGAGCCTCTGCGCTTTCCCCTCCAAGACCACTTTTTTCCCTCCTAGATTTATGCTGGAAACCGCCACCTTAGTTGAAGTAGTACATTGTCTTAAAAATATGCTTTGAATACACTGGTTTGAACCTCACATTTTATTCTGTCTTTTTGAAGGGTTGAACTTAATAAGAATTGCAACTATTGCACTCACACTGCCATTGTTATATAATAACTCTGTACTCAATTACCTGTCAAATGCTTTAATATTTCTCCTATAACTGCAGCTAGATTTATTTTAAGGATAACTGATGTTATATTTAAAACATCCGATTTGTAATCCGTATGCCAAAAGAATAGGATGGACGTAAGTTTTATCAGTTTATAAAGATTAATTAATTTAGTTTCTTTATTTATCCGTTAGAGATAATGAAAACCAATTCATGCGAACGTTAAGACTATTTTTAAACTATAAATATATCTTTACTAACCATTCCAAAGCCACCATCAAAGCTTCCTAGTTACCAACAATAATCAAGATCATCGAACTATGTCTACATTCAACAACTTGTGTCTAATGGTGTTATTTATGATTAGTGCTGTTTTGATGTTAGAAACAGGACATTCCTACAATGTACCTCAACCATCAATGGGTCCATCCATTGAAACTAATTATGCACCAGGGCCATTGTCATCATATGAAAAGCATTTAAACGAATGTGGAATGAAGTTAAACCCAGACTGTGGGGATGATGTGTTCTTTGCTATATTTTTTGGTAATCAAACAGTTTGTGATGATTGTTGTGTCAAACTTTTGATGGATGTTGGAAAACGCTGCCACGATGATATGACAAATTACATTCTAGAACAGCCAAAGTTCAACAAAAACAAAATCCAGATTTTGGAGAGGAGTAACATTGTTTGGAATGATTGTCTTTTGCGTGACTTCCCTTTGCCTGAATCGGTTGGTGCTGAATCATAAGAATTTGTACTATTCACAAATTCTATTCTCTCATAAAGAATACAATATTTTCATTTATAATTTGTTGCCATATTTTCTTGAAATTAATCCTCTGTTTTCTAGGATTGCAAGGATTTACTTCTTTGGAATGTTTGAATTATATAACATAATTCAATATTGTTTGACGCATATGCTAAAAGCACACATTTTAAAAAGCTTACATTGTAAAGTTGCATGATAAATCTAGAACTTTTAGCCCATCGAGACAACAAATACATTAAGAGAAAAAATAATTGGATTGAGAATAAAAAGACAAGCGTAAATTAACAAAGATGCACAGTTTGAGTTACACACTCAGAAGACGTATCAGTCACAATAACAAAAATAAATCTGACCTCATCTACTATGCCAATCCTATATACTGCATGACTTGAAATTTTTACTTCTTATTATTAGATATTATTTGACTATATATAATAAATTTTTAGATATTTAACATAAAATCAATTAATCTATAAACATTTGATAGTTCAGTTCAATATGATATGTATAGATGATAAGTGTCCAACACACTATCTTTTTACGGTTAAAAAGAGTTCAAATAATTATTAAAATAGTTAAAAATATAGTGTTAAAATAATAAAACAATAAAACAGAATGAATTGCCAACAAATGGATAAGATTCTAAATATTTGTTGTTGTTTCAGGTTGTTTAGACTAGAATAACAAAGTACCAATATGATAAGGACGAGGCAACAGTAGAATTCACGCATCATGAAGAAAATCAGAAATTAAATAAATAATAGATGAAAAAATATAACGCTCGCTACACTGCTCGCTCAAGCGAATAAGTGAGCGAGCAAAATATTGAAGCTCGCCATACTCCTCGCTCAAGCGAGTGAGTAGGCGACAAGCAAAAAAGAAATGTGTAACGCTCACTAAAATATTGAAGCTCGCCACACTCCTCGCTTAAGCGAGTGAGTAGGCGACAAGCAAAAAAATTGCTTGCTAAGGAGCTCGCTTTAGTGAGCTCTTTAGCAAGCAGGTCCAGAAATTGAAGCCCACATTTTATTTCTTTAAATACAACGCGACGAAAGTCGTGAAATAAATTCCGCAACGCGAAGGAGAAGTCAAAGACCGAGACGAAGTGAAAAGAAGGAGCGGAAGAGAACATTGGATCATTGGAGAGAAGAAGGAAGGAAGCACTTCTGCATCATTGATCGTCACTTTTAAACAAGTTTATCATGAACTCAGTTTCTTTTATTGTTTATTTTAATTCTGCCTTTTTAATTATGTCAAGCTAAATTACTTTTAGTAGTTAGGAAGATATAGAACCAATAGGTTCTTAGTTGATGTTTGTTTATTTCTTATGAATTACATTCTTGCCTTGAATTATGCAATCAATCTGATATTTATGATTAGTTTTATTTATGACTTGATCACTCGTAGATAAACATATGAGTCATATATGACAATAGAGATGTTGGTATGTGATTCTGATTGGTTGATTGCTGGAATTTGCATGATCTAAGGATAGACTTGTGAATTTTATAACTGTGAGTTCTTGTGTTAATGCTTATTTTATGAAATAGTACTAAGAGATTAGGCTTTGGATTAGAATAAAAATTAAATTACCAAGGGATTGAGATTTAGTCAATTATAGAAAGAGCTGTTAATAATCTAATCTTGAATGTAATCGTAAGAATAGACAAACTCGTTAAGAAACCATTGGGGAAGTTGAATTCTAACTACGCCTTTTTATTAAAAATCTAAACTCAATTTCTAGTATTCTAAAGTCGGAATTTAATTTCTAAAATATTAAAAACCAAAAATAGTTTTACAAATTCTGCTTTTAATTAAATCACAATATTCTCAAGAAAACCTTTAATGATCGATCCAACTTTAATTAAATAAATATATTATTGCTTGGTCATCGGTCCTCGTGGGATCGGTAACTTTCTTATCACTTTATTACTTGTACGACCGGTACACTTGCCGAGTCAGCAATAGATAACTACCGTAATAAGTACTTTATTATTTATAACATTCTTGGTCAGTTGACAAAATATTTCCGAAGAAACTTATGTAAAAAGAAAAAGAAAAAGAAAAAGAAATACTTCTAGCAATGACCGAGCTTAGAAAAAAGTCAAGTAATGTCAAAAGATCCGGTTAGATAGAATTAGATGATGTCAAAGTTATATTATTTTTAAAAATTCAACTAATATCTAGGTTGCATCAAAATTTTTAAAGAAAATCTATACTATTTTAAAAAAATTAGGTGGTGTCAACTGTCAAGGCACCTCCTACCTCCCAAGTGGATCAGCCACTGATTTTTAGTTAATGTTGATTTCTAAGAAATATGTATGCTCTTGTAAGCAATTTTTTCTTAAGAAAATCAACTTAAGAAGTCTATTTAGCACTTTTCATGCTGAAATCAAGATCAGAAGTTATTATTGAATATAGTAACTCCTCAAATTCGAGTTTCTGCATAAATTCAAAACTATTTTAGTTAATTTTCTTATTAAAAATCACTTATTATATTTGAATTCTTTTCTTCTTATGAAAATAAGCTCTAATTCAAATGTTGGGAGATATCACAAAAAGAGTACTAAACAAATGATTAAAAGAGAACATAAATTAGTGAAAAAAATATAATTAGATTGTTAAATTTTTGTCATACGTACAAGGAAATGAATTTGCTTTTGTATGGTCATTTTGTCAAATCATAATTTTTTTTACTAGGTCCCTGGCTCGCGTCTGATTAGCTAGTTGGTGAGGCAATAGCTTACCAAGGCGATGATCAGTAGCTAGTCCCAATTTCAATATAGTACTCTCAAATAGAAGCATGTTAACCTATACATAGCATAATTTGGAGTAGGTTATTCTACCTACTTTTATTTTGCCTACCTTTATATATGGGATAGGTTAACCTATACATAGCATAATTTCAATATAAATTGGTCAAATCACTTATACATATATATATATATATATATATATATATATATATATATATATATATAAATATGAGATAGGTTATTCTACCTACCTTTATTTTGCCTACCCTTGCCTACCTCTTTAATACCGTTTGATTATAATCTCATCTAATGGTTGATATTTGCGAATAAAATAAACTTTTTTCCTCTCTTTTTTCCCTCATTTCCTCCCACACCTTTTCTCTCTCTCTCTCCTCCCTTTCTCTCTTCGTCTACGACTTCTCTCTCCGGAAATGAAAAACCCACCACAGTACCTGCAAAGAGTGAAAAAATAGGATTGGAGTATGAAAGCTCCAAGTTGTTTTTTTTTTTTACTTGAATCTAGTGGAGTAATCGGTAATAAGATTGTTTTATTTTAAGCCAAATTTTATAAAATAAACCTTTATCTCTTCCTCTACGACTTCTCTCTCCCGAAATGAAATACCCCAGTGTCTGATTAGCAGCACAGAGACTTTAAGTATTGACGGTAAATCGGTAATAATGTCTTATTTTAAGCCAAATTATAAAAATATCTTATTTCATGTTTGGTTGCTTCATTGAATTTGTATGAATTCCGTGAAGAACGATAGCCAAAAGGACGTGAAATCTTTCCAATTTTAAGTATTCCATTCCTCTTGAGTACTGCTGCTACTACCTAAATTCATCATAGTCACTTTGGAATTATATTCAGCCCAAATGATTTATCAATAAGATTGTTTTCATCTATATTTCTATTTATATTGCAAAAACCTATATCATAATCACAAGTATACTGGTCGCTGAGGAAGAGAGAAAAAGGGAGGAGAGAGAAAGAATGTGGGAGAAAGAAGGAGAAAAAAAAGTTTATTCTATATCGCAAATATAGACTGTTGGATGAGATTATAACCAAAATGTATTAAGAGGGGTAGGTAAAGGTAGGCAAAATAAGAGTAGGTAGAATAACATATATATATATATATATATATATATATATATATATATATATATATAGGGATAAGTTATTCTACCTATCATTTTTACTGTCTACCTTTGTCTACCATTTTCTAATACCGTTAGATCAGAATCTCAAGAAGAGAGAGAAAGATAAATGTTAGTTAAGATTCTAATCTGATGGTGTTTTAGAGTGGTAGACAAAGGTAGCGGGAAAAATGGTAGGTAGAATAGCTTATCCCTATATTCTATTCTATAATATAGTGATGAGTTCGCTTTTTTCTGCAGTTAATGCAGATAAGTTATCTGCAGTAAACTCAATATGATGTCATTTTAGGGTAGAAATCATGGTATTTTTGTAATTTTAATTTATTTCAGAGTTATTACTGTCTTTTTAACTATGATTTTTTAATATTTCAATCCCAAAACGATGTCGCTTTGGGAGTAAATACAGATAACTTATCTGCAGTAACCTATGATGCACGGACACTGACACGGGACACGGGACACGACACGCCGACACGTTAATTCTAAAAAATGGCATATTTCGACACGTTGAGACACGTTTTGATATTAAATAATATTTTTAATATACATAATATAATTTATATTTATTACATATAATAGTCCATAACAAGTCATATAACCAATCAAATATTCAAATTTCATAACATAAATTTTAAAAAAAAAATCGTATCTTGTTAATTTTTCATGTCCAATTTCATAACAGAAAAAAATTGATTTATAAATATTTTTTTTATTTTTAATTAATAAAATAAATTAAGACTAAAAAAAATTAAAAAAAATGTGTCAGAGCGTGCCGGAGCGTTGACCACGTGTCGGAAAAAGTTGACTGCGTGTCGAAAAAACGTGTCGAAGAGTTGACTAAGTGTCCCAAAATATTGACCGTGTGTCGGACGCTTGTCGAAACGTGTCAGAGCGTGTCCGTGTCGGATATTTTAAAAAAAAAGCGTGTCGAGGTATTGCAGGCAGTAACTGCAAAAATATTTTTCTGTATAATGACAAGTAATGTGAAATTGGGGTTTAGTGAGGAAACTCTGCATTAAATACACAACTACACAAGTACAATAAACTGATTCTTTTTCTCATAATTTTTATTTAACATACATAATAATCACTGAATATAACAATAATTAAACATAATAAAACAAAATAAAATAGGGTTTTTATTTGTCTTGTTACAGGATTACTACTCATTTTGCGTGTAGAAATATGTTTTTGTGGGGCCAACAATTTTTTTTTTTAAATAAAGATAAGCTCAAAAATCGAAGCATGACCACTACATCAATTTCTTGTCCCGTAAAAGGATAGATACATTACCCAATAAAATTATCTACTATTTTATCTCCTAAAGAAAATTACCCAAAACTACTCGCTATGATATAATCACTATTTAAATTTTAACCATTCTAAATTGTTAAAAAATTCGCATACACTAGCATGTATTCTATAATATATATTATGGGTTTCATGTTTATCATGTAACATGATATCACATTACTTTCCTACACACACATTAAAGAGGTGAGGTCCACATGTTCTTCTTTCTCTTTTATCATTTTATTTTCTCTCTTCATTTTTGTGTGTGTTTTGGAAACAACACTTAAATCATGTAACATAACACTAATAAAACCCATATATTATATATACATTCTTGAATATATCGTTTCACCGATTAAGTTTTCAGAATCTTGAACAAACATTTAAAAAAGTGGTCCCAACCCGACCCACGTCGAAGAAGACGACATTGATGAGTTAAGGGACTTCCTACAAGACATGGACCACCATGAAACTATCTCTAGGTCCGATTCGTTATTGGGTTTAACCGTGGGCTTCCGGCCCATCTTCCAGCCCAATAATCGCCTTAGCAAAGGCGAGAAGAAACAACCCGACGGCACGCTATCGGTCGGGGCAAGAAAGGGCCGGTCCAACTGCCACCGGTCGGACCGAACCGGAGGAGTTGACTTGAAGGACCGGGTCCAGGGCTCCACCGAAGACATGGACCTTGACGGTGGCGGCCTCAGCTTCGGTGATGGAAATTCCAATGACAGTGGTGAACCATTGTGCTGATGATGTTGTTGTTGTTGTTGTTTGGGGACTCCAGGTTTGATCTCCCACTTGAATGGAACTACACCTGGCTTCTTGAAGGAATCATCCATACCCATTGTTTCCAAGTTTAATACCAACACTTCAACACTGACAACACAAACTAAGAACTTGTTTAATTGTGTCGTGTAACTTGTGTTTGTGTTGTTTGTGTGTCTCTCTCTCTTCTCTATAATTTCGTATTACTAAGATGTATTTATATAGAGTTATTATATGAGCATGGATTTAATTAATTAGTGATAGTTGGTGGGTCCATTTTGAGTTGAGGAGTGGGTGCTTAATTTGGTTTTTTTTACGGCTCTATTAGGAAGCCAAGGTTACACATAATGTGGCTGATGAGCCTTATTGTGTTTACTTTTGAGATGCAGAAAATTTTAACGTTGTAATGCCTTTTGAGATTATGGATGGACCTATTGGTTTTGTACATTTCTTGGGAAAGTGGCTTTTCCTAAATTTGAAAGATTTAGTTTTCTCCAATGGTAGGTAGCTATTGCTTGTCTCTTTTAGGTCCCAAGAGTCCCAACTCTCAAATACAACTATTATTGCAGGTTCAAAGGACCATGCTGTACTTATATTTAGGAAACAGTTATTTGCATAAAATAAGAAAAGAGTAATTCTACCAAAATAGTCCAATGTATGTGTGAGCCTAGTATTAGAGCATAGAGATTGATGAACTGGTGGGAAAATTAGAAGGTATAGTTTAGCCACGGTCCGATAAATTCAAGGAGATGTTCAATCAATTCTCCAATCGACTAGATGGTCAGGTTGCAAGCTCAAGCCGTCAAAAGGGAGACCATTCATCAAATTATTTTACTTAGGTATCACTTCATTCCCATTTTGCATTTGGACCAAGTAATTCATAGGCTTCGAAGCTGGTGAAGTTGGTTTTTTGTTAGGGGATGTTTGGTATAAGTCTTTTTGGTTGAAATGCTGATAAAGTGGGGTGGAGAAATTTTTTTTTACCATTTTTGGCACGAGAAAAAGTAAAAAAATCTCATGATACTTTTTTTTTCATTGTTTCCGTTTTTAATTACACATGAGAAAAAAATAATCTTATCTTATCCATGGTATTATTTTTTTTCATCAATTGGGAAACACATTTTGAGACAAAAATATCGTTACACAATATATCAGCAAATATGTAAAAATAGATAATGTTGTTATTTCGGTTCAGATTCTGATCAAATTTTACAATCAATCACATATAGCATCAGTAAAATTAACTCAACTTTCTCAGAAAAATCTTGGCCCACCATTTATTTTCGTAACTTACCCAGAAAAAAATTTCTCACCATATTCCTCAAAATCTTTTTTCACGGCAAAAAAAAAAAACTCTTTTACCAAATACCCCAAGTCCGTGGAATTAGCCAACAAGCTAAGCAATGATAATTTTTTTTTTTTTTGAGATATTACAATCAATTTATTGCTTCGCGACTAGTCCGATTCGGGGCAAATTCCAGGATTAAAGCTTTAAATCCGTCCCACACACAGTACTAAAAAAGATCAAATATATATTTTCATTCCATCTGCTCAATTTCCTGACGCCAACTGAGCTATACCATCATTTAGTCGACATGATTGTTGAGATATATAGTCCCACATTGATTGGATGGGTAACTAATATGGCCTTTATAAGGCCTTGAGCACTCCCACCCCTTGAGCTAGCTTTTAGGTTGGTGTATCCCAAGGTTCTTTACATGGTATCAGAGCCCCGCCGTCTCCCACTTTCTCTTGTGGCGTTTCTTAGCACAGGTAGGCTGGACTTGTTGGATTGTCCACTCTAATATGGAGTTTATAAGATCTTGGGCACTCCTACCCTTTGAGCTAGCTTTTGGGGTGGTGTAGACAAAGTTTGTAGGAGAATTTCTTGCATTCTTGATACGAAAATATAAGTACAGAAATGTCTCTTCACATGTACAGATCCTAGTTGTGCGCAATCCCTTTGTGTAATTGAACATCAAATGTTATATTTCTTCAACATATTAATATGAATTACCTTTGAAGAAATATATATAAAGAAATCTAACGAGTAAAGTAGAGAGGTCGTGCATATGCTCCTTTTTTTTATTGAAAAATAAGAAAATGTCAACAACAACTAGGAATTACCATGCTGATAAACCAAAAAATTCAACATATGCTCTGCTGAGTATGAATTACCATGCTGATAAATCATATATGCGGATATTAAAATCTAGCATAAACTATTGTTTTTAATATTTTTTTTTATTTAGAAAGGTTGGTCAGTTAACCTGTCGTAAATAGAGTGAATTAATATTTTTAAATTATTTATAAATATAAGTCAACCGGTCTATTTTTTGTCGAGTTAAAAGAGGATTATGATATATTGACCTTTACAAGGCGTTTGGTACGAGGGTTTTTTCAGGATTCATGAGAAACTGAATTTTTCTAAATTTTAAATTTTCAGATATTATCGTAAATTGAATGTAAAAATTATATTTTTAAAAATTAAGATTCTCGGACAAAAACAAAATTCTCCTATACCAAACACCCCTTATTGTCTCTCCAAATTGAACAACAAATAGACTTGGTTAAGCTAAATTTATGCATAAAATTAGCTTGGACAGCATCCCAAAATCACAGCAAATAAGAAAAAATAAGGTGATTGTTGAAAATACATTAGGGTGTTGTTTGATTTGGAGCTTTTCAAGAAATATCTATGTTTCTCAAGTATGGCTTTTAGAAACACCATGTTTGTTTCAACATATTTTCACCAAAAATTCATCTATGCAATTTGTATGGGTTTATGAGAAACATAAATATCCGTACTGTTTAGAAACCCAATTTAAAGGTGGGATTTTTGGAAAACCGGTTATCTCACTTTTAATGCACTGTTGATTTCATAAAGTTACCTAATTTTCTCATTTAATTTTTTTCCCACCAAACAATTTTTTTTTACATTTTTTTACCTATTTCACTTTATCTCACTTTCCAATTATTTCTCTATCTATTACATTTCTCTGCTATTCCAAAAAAAATTCCTCAACCAAACGCCCCATTGAATCAATTTTGAGCAGCACAATTTGCGACAAATTCACTGATATATACACCCTATTTTGTGGCATTACATTTTCCATGAATCAATGTGCAAATTACCGTTACTCGTTTCATAATTTGATTCAATAAGAACGTGTATTCCCCTTAATAGAAATTTTAATTTGGGGAGCCCTCTGTTGTTTATGCAACTTCAGCATAATTAAGTTAGAATTTTTTTAAGAGCCATTGAAAAATGGAATATGTCCACGAGGGACTCAGCGGTTGGGATTCTGTGCCATTTAGTGACCGTTTGAATTCGAATTCAAACTCAAACCTACCACTTCACTGACCGTCACTTTCCATCCTGTAACAGACCAATAGGATTCACCAAAGCCGTGGAAGTCGGATGAATACATCGGTGGACTCCTTGGTGGCATCACAATGCATACTCTTAAAAGGAAAGATTATTATTAGGCTCGATAAGATAATTCACATCTATTCACACATATATTGTCATATCAGTAATGTGCGTCAATTGTTACCATTGACTTTTAACTTTAGCTGTCACATTTACTTCTTTTTTTAAGTTCTTGCCATTGTAATACACTGATACATGATTACCGTGAAGATTATTTTGGAAAATTTCAAAATTAAACGAGGGTATCAAAAGAATCTAATTTAAATGCAATGTCAGGACAAAACTTTGTGAATTTGACATTATATACTGTCATTCAATGAAATACTATTATATTATTTAATGAATTTGACATTTTGTGATGTTAAACTCATTCAATGAATGACAATGTAATTACACTATTAATGCATAAAAATCAAATTCAAAATCTGATAGAAGGAATATATTATAAGAATTCGTTTTTTCTGCGGTTACGGCAGATAAGTTATTTAAGTAAGTCTAATATAATGTTATTTTGAAGCGAAAATAATAATATTTTTATAATTTTAAGTTATTTTAAGATTATTATAATATTTATAATTATAATTTTTTAATTTAAAATAATATTTTTTTATAAATAAATACAAATAATTTATTTGCATTCTGTAATAAATTATATTTCATGTAGTTTTATTACATACCATTTGTGATAAAAAAAAATATTATTTGGGTGTTGTTTTCCAAGAATTTATCAGTTTGAAAAAGTCGAAACCACTGTGGACCCACACTTGCGCTCCCCTGTCCTTAACTAATATGTCCTCTCATTTCAAATCAAATCAAAAATCAACCCATTTCCTCAGCTGAGAGATACGATGATAAAGCAAATTTTATCAAATTTGCACACTCAGAGATTAGAGTAGAGTGTTTCCACCCTCACTTTATTTTATATCTCTCTGTAACACAAAACGCACGCTGGAAGCAGAGTTTTCCATTTTAATTGATTCGAAGATTTCAAATGTCGACCCACAATCGTCGTTCGTCGTCGTTCTCTTCCTCCACGACGTCGTCCTTCGCAAAACGACACGCGTCGAAGACGACGACGACGTCGTCGGTGAAGGGAAAAGTTGTTCCTCCTTCACACATGGCTACGAAGAGAACACCTCTCACCAATCTCTCTAATCAAAAGAGCGTGACTCACGTTGCTTCGCGCAACTCGGGACCTTCCTCTACATTGGTATTAATCCCTTCATTTTTTTGTTTATCTATTTAAATTTGTTGCTAAGTTTTGTTATTTACTTTGGTAAGATTTTATATGGTTTTAAATTAGCTGAATTTTTGTGATTGCAAGGTGCCATGTTCAAATAAAACCGCCAAGGCAAAGAAAGAGCCTCCTCCATGTAACAGCAACAGCAACAGCATAGCAAGATCAACAATTTGCGGAAATGTTAAAACAAGCGCTGTTGTTCTTCCAAAGTCTTCTTCTTGCCCACGAAGAAAAAGAAGTGATGCTGCTGCTCCTGCTACTAAAACAGTTGCCAATGTCATTGTGCCTGTTGTTCCGAGCATCGTGGATGTTTCTCCTAGTAAGTCTGATGGGATGTCAACGTCATCTTCTTGTGATTCTATCAAGAGTCCTGAAGTTGAATACTTGGACAATATTGATGTTTCAGCTGTTGATTCAATTCAGAGAAAGATATCCAGCATTTTGAACATCTCTGATACTACAGAGCCAGCAGGTTTAGTTTTATTGCAATTTTGGTTTTAATTTGGCCTATCAAATTTTGGGTTATGATATCTTGTTTTCTTATTGGGATTTGGAAGTGAAGTGTAGTATTTCATTTTTCAGTGCCTTCTAATGTAATGTTGTTGATTTGTTTTCAGGCAGCAACATCTGCAGGAGAGACATAATTGTTGAGTTAAAAAGAGAGGGCAAAATTGCCAATATCGATAATAATTACCCGGATCCGCAGCTTTGTGCAACCTATGCTTGTGACATCTACAAGCACCTCCGTGCATCTGAGGTTGAACCTCATTTTTTGCTGTTAAAATAATAATTTATGTTGGAATATAATGACATCTTCTTGTTAATATTTGCCATCAAAATGATACCTATTTTATTATAAGTATTCTTATCTTGGGTGTTCTCTTTCAATTTCTGGAATCTTAGGCAAAGAAAAGGCCTTCCACAGACTTCATGGAGAGAATTCAGAAAGACATAAATGTCAGCATGCGCGCCATATTGATTGACTGGCTTGTGGAGGTAATATTTGTTGATAAAAACATTTCGTGCAAATGGTAAGGAGTGTGTGCCCTTTAACTAGAGGTCTCGAGTACGAGGTGTCAAATTTCTGATAATCTATATTTCATTGATTGAAACCTCAACTTGAGGAGTATATATACAGGGAAACAAATATCTAAACAACTACTTTAGAATATTAACAAACTATCAACAAACTAACAACTTCCTAGTTTTCCTATTGTTATCAAAGGATATCAGATCCCAACAAACATTTAAATGAAATAACAAACTTCTCTTCAACACTCCCCCTCAAGTTGGTGCATGAATGTCTATCATGCCCAGCTTGTTAATTGCTTCTCCAAAGGCTTTGCTGGAAATTGCTTTTGTCAGTACATCTGCAACTTGTTCTCTTGATTGAACGAATGGGAGTTGTATTACCTTCTTGTCCAATTTCTCTTTGATGAAATGTCTATCTACTTCCACATGTTTAGTCCTATCATGTTGTACCGGGTTGTGAGCTATTTCAATGGCTGCCTTGTTGTCACAGTAGAGTTGCATTGGTTCATCATGTTTAATCCCGATATCTTGAAGGACGCTTTTAATCCATAGTAGTTCACAAATCCCTTGAGCCATTCCTCTGAATTCTGCTTCAGCACTTGATCTTGCCACTACTTTTTGCTTTTTACTCCTCCAAGTGACTAGGTTGCCTCCTACAAAGGTAAAATATCCAGATGTTGACTGTCTTGTAGTCTTATCTCCGGCCCAATCAGAATCAGTATATCCCATAATAGATGTATTTCTGTTTTTTGAGAAAAGCAGTCCTTTTCCAGGAGTTCCCTTCAAGTATCTGAGAATTCTGTATACTGCATTCATGTGGTCCTCACTTGGAGAGTGCATGAACCTACTCACAACACTTACTGCATAAGAGATATCAGGTCTAGTGTGTGCTAAGTATATTAATTTTCCAACCAATTTTTGATACTTGCCAATATCAGTTTGTGTTTGGCCAGGATAAATAGCAAGGGTATGGTTCATTTCAATTGGAGTATCTATCGGTTTACAGGCTAACATTCCAGTTTCATTCAACAAGTCAAGTACATATTTCTTTTGAGATAGACATATACCTTGATCAGATCTAGCCACTTCGATGCCTAGGAAATATTTCAACTGTCCCAAGTCTTTCATCTCAAATTCGGTTGCTAATTGTACTTCCAAAGCTTGCATCTCTTCTATATCATCACCAGTTAATACAATGTCGTCAACATATACTATAAGGACAGTTACCTTGCTGTCTTGCTGTTTTACAAACATAGTATGGTCAGAATTACATTGTATCCAAATTTTTTCATGGCAAGAGTGAATCGGCCAAACCATGCCCTTGGGGACTGTTTTAGTCCATACAACGCTTTCTTCAACTTACACACTGCATTTTTTTCTAAAGGGCCGTAATCCATACCTGTTGGGATATCCATGTAGACTTCCTCTTCCAAATCTCCATTTAGGAAGGCATTCTTCACGTCAAATTGTTTTAATGACCAATTCTTCGAGACTGCTATGGAGATTAGGATTCGAATGGTATTAAGTTTGGCAATCGGTGCAAATGTTTCTTGATAATCGATTCCAAACTTCTGTGTATACCTTTTTGCCACAAGTCTTGCCTTATACCTATCCAAGCTGCCATCTGACTTGAGTTTTAAGGTGAATACCCACTTACAGCCTATACTTTGTTTTCCGGTAGGTAAGGGAACTATATCCCAAGTGGAATTCTTTTGTAGTGCTGCCATCTCCACTTCCATGGCTGTTTTCCAATTTTTTTCTGCTATAGCATCCTGCACATTTGTAGGAATATATATGCTAGACAATTGATTAGTGGCTAATGCATATGATTCGGTTAATTTTATTGTTGACACATAATTTCCAATTGGGTATTTAATGGAAGCATGAAGATTCGGTTCATACATTTGTTTGGGAATGCCTTTTGTAGCTCTTTCGGATCTCCTCAAGATTGAAGTGGGTTGTGAGGGGTTACAAGAGTTAACTGTAGATAAGATGGGATCAGAATTTACCTCATTGTCCATGAGAAGTGTAGCATTTGGGACATCCAAAGAAGTTGATTCAGTCATAGGTGTTAAGATTGGTGATGCTGCTTGTGTTTCATGTTGTGGTTCTGTTTCTTGGAGCCTTGGGCCGAGAGAGGGGGCTGGAGAAGTTACTGGAATATGAATTGAGACTTCTCCTCCATAGGCAATCTCCTCCTGAGGAGAAGAAGGCAAATCTCCCCCTGAGTAGTAAGCTTCGGATTCTCTAAAGGAGACATCTAAAGTGACATGAATTTTTCGTAAACAAGGATCATAACATCTATAGCCTTTTTGTTCATTGGAATAGCCAACAAAAATACATTTCTTTGCACATGGATCTAACTTATTTCGAAGAACTTTAGGTACATGAACATAAGCAACACATCCAAACACACGGGGTTCAAGGTTGGAGCAGTGGGGAATAGAGAAAAAAGATTCAAGTTTCTGTTGTGGAGTAAGAAAATTTAGGGAACGAGAAGGGATGCGGTTAATTAAATAGGCAGCAGAAACTACAGCTTCACCCCAAAAATATCTAGGAACAGACATACCAAATAGGGATGCACGGACAACCTCAAGAAGGTGTCTATTTTTTCGTTCAGCAAGGCCATTTTGCTGTGGTGTGTATGGGCATGAAGTTTGATGTTTAATCCCATTAATGGTGAGGTAGTCGGTGAAACTGGTATTGATGTATTCGGAACCATTATCAGATTGGAGGATACTAACAGAAGAGTTAAATTGTGTACGAACCATGGTGCAAAAACTTTTGAAGGCAGAAAAGGCACCACTTTTATGAGACAAAAGG
Source organism: Gastrolobium bilobum (assembly GCF_033153095.1). Taxonomy (NCBI): domain Eukaryota; kingdom Viridiplantae; phylum Streptophyta; class Magnoliopsida; order Fabales; family Fabaceae; genus Gastrolobium; species Gastrolobium bilobum. The sequence goes on from NW_026898299.1 coordinate 51,347, forward strand.
GTGACCCACGTCATACGAGTACATTCATCGATAAAGGTAATATAATAAAGTTTGTGGGACAAAGAGGGAATTTTCGCAGGTCCCCAAATATCAGAATGGACAACTTGAAATGGAATTGAACTTTTATTCATACTTGGAGAATAAGAACTTTTGTGACTTTTTGCTAACTCACAAGTAGTACATTGAAAATGAGATACTGGAACAAAAGTAAAAAACTTGGGAAATAATTTTTTAAGATAACTGAAAGATAAATGTCCTAATCTACGATGCCATAGCCAAGCTTGAGAGGAAAGTGAGGAGTCACGAACAGAGGTGCAAGTCCGAGAGGAAGGAATGGTGCATTTGAGGTCCAAGTAGTATAGATCACCAATCTTAACTCCATAACCAAGTGTCTTCTGTTGGCGGATGTCCTGAAAGATGCAGTAAGAGGGGAAAAAAATAACACAGCATATGAGGTCAGATGTTAGACGGCTTACAGAAAGGAGATTAAATTCCAGGGAGGGAATACACAAAACAGAGGAAAGATGTAAGGCAGGAGATAGGGAAAGCTGGCCTTGTCCAGAGATGGAGGAGGTACCTCCATTAGCAGTAGAAATAAATGGCTTAGAACATGGTTGGAAATTAGACAACAAAGAGGGGTCCCGAACCATATGGTCAGAAGCACCCGTATCAATAATCCAGATATTATTCATTGAATGTGCAGTGAAGACAATAGGCTTACCCAAGATGCTGCTCTAGACGACATTGGCTTGAGGAGTGGAGGATTCAGCATCAGCAACAGCAACAATAAGACTTGCTTTTGGGGAAATCTTCTTACGGGGACGTTTGGTGAAGTCCCACCAATCTGGATACCCAATCAACTCGTAACACCGTTGCTTGGAATGACCCACCTCTCCACAATGAGAGCACAAAAATGACGAAGGCCTGGTGAGAGGAGCACTGTCACGGCGAGACCTAGGAGGGTGTGGGGAACTGATGCGTGGGTGATGGGTGAGAAGAGCAGAAGTACTAGAGGGGGTCTTCGTGTGACTCATGGTAAGACGTTGTTGAGAATCACGCCTGACATACGCATAAGAGCCCTCCAGTTCCAATTTCGGATCTTTACGAAGAATTTCACTTCGGACCTGGTCAAATTCAGAATCAAGACCAGCAAGGAAGATGTGAACCCTCAATCGAGACAGGGTCGATTGTTGATGAACAAGATTAGCAACCGAATCAGATGGAGAGGTACGGTGATCAATTTCTTGGAAGATAGCCAAGAGTTCGGTGTAGTAGACAGCAAGGGGACGTCCGAGTTGCTTCGTGGTGAACGACCGCTGGTTAAGGTCGAAGAGGCATGACTCATCAGAGCCATCATAGAACGTCTTCGAAGTGGCTTCCCATATTTCAGATGCCGTTTCCAGTCGAATGAACCTGTGCATCAGGCTTGGGGTCATGGAGTCGATTAACCAACTCTTGACGTGTTTGTTGTCGGTGATCCAAGAATCAAGAGAAGGATCACCAGGGTTTGGTTTGGGTGTAGCACCGGTAAGGAAACCAGTTTTGTTGCGAGCGCCGATTCTCATATCCATGAGTTGGGACCATAGGGGGTAGTTTGTTTCGTCAAGGGTAACAGTGAGAGGGAGAGAAGAATGATCTTGATGGATGACGATGTTTGGTGGTTGTGGAACAGCGGTAGTCAAAGGAGGATCGATTGCGGAATTTTGGTTGTCAAGATATTCGGATTCCATGGCGGTGGAGAAGGGTAGGGTTCAGAATTGGGGAAAAAGAATATTGGGAAGGATACGGGTGTAGAGTGGGTGGTGAGATGGGTATGGGTCGGGTTTGTCAAAGAAATATGGGTAGGGAAAAAAAGACAGATAATATTGGGTACGGAAAAAAGGAAAAGAGAAGAAAAAAAATTATTGGTTACGGGAACGGAGTGGGAATGGGTGGGTACTGGAAAATTTTTTTCGTAGGATCAGAACAAAGCTCGTGATACCATGTCAAATTTCTGATAATCTATATTTCATTGATTGAAACCTCAACTTGAGGAGTATATATACAGGGAAACAAATATCTAAACAACTACTTTAGAATATTAACAAACTATCAACAAACTAACAACTTCCTAGTTTTCCTATTGTTATCAAAGGATATCAGATCCCAACAAACATTTAAATGAAATAACAAACTTCTCTTCAACACGAGCCCTAGTAATAATGGAAAAAAGGATTTGGGAGAGCTTCCCCCTAATGGGATCCGACAAGAGCTCGAACTGGATGTAGTCCGAAGGATGAACCGGTTGGGAAATTAAAAACAATAAAATAAAAATCATTTAGTGCATTTGAGTCTTGACTCTTGAAACTTGTGATTTTGTGAAGTTAAAAATATATTGATCTTGTTATAATGCAAAAGAGGAGGTTTGGGCTAATACATTATTTTTTGTAACCGTCATAACTCAAATTAGAGCTAATTGTCACTGGCCTTTTTGTGTGCTAAACTTCAATTTTTGAACTGCAGGTGTCTGAGGAGTATCGGCTTGTACCTGATACATTGTATTTGTCAGTGAACTACATAGATCGGTATCTGTCGGGGAATGCTATGAATAGGCAAAGGTTACAATTACTTGGTGTTGCCTGCATGATGATTGCCTCGTAAGGAAGCATATTATCCCTCTCGTGTTTTCTGATTGATAGAATTTCTATTTCTTTTTTGCCCCACTATATAGGCATGCAATAACAATAATTTGGTTTTTTGGTTCTTATTGGCAGTAAATACGAGGAGATTTGTGCACCTCAGGTGGAAGAATTTTGTTATATAACTGATAACACTTACTTGAAAGAAGAGGTTTGGATTAAATTCTTTGGCTGATTTTTGCAGTTTCATGATGGTTCTTCCTATTACTTGAATTAAGCTTATCTCAGCCAAGTCATTTGATGCAGGTTTTGCAAATGGAATCTGCTGTCTTGAATTATCTTAAGTTCGAAATGACAGCCCCAACAATTAAATGTTTCCTAAGGTAATAGGTAGTTACCAGTGACGATATTTTTGATATGATTTGAAATTTTTTTGTTGGAGTTCCAAACAACAACCCCAGCAACTGAATGTTTTAATAGATAGTTAAACCTTTTTGAAGTTACATTGTCCTAAAATATTCACTTTTTCTTTTATTGATGATGTGATTTCAGACGATATATTCGTGCAGCTCAAGATGTCAATGAGGTATCTTTCTCGCTCTGGCTGCTCTTTTATTATATGCATGTTCTCTGTCATGGGAAATGTTCAAATAACGTTAGACTAGCATTTATAGCTGTAGCCTGTTACTTCCACCTGTTGTTCTTGTACGGCGTTTATTTACACTGGTATTGCTCACAAGTAAAATAGTAAAATACTATTGTTCAATATTGTTATTGTTATAGATTCCATTTCTAAGATATTGGTCCTTTTTTGGTGGTTTTATCTGTCCATTTCTCAGGTCCCTTCACTACAACTAGAGTGCTTGACTAACTACATTGCCGAATTATCTCTCTTGGAATACAGTATGCTTTGTTATGCCCCATCACTTATAGCTGCTTCTGCAGTTTTCCTAGCCAAATTTATACTTATTCCTTCAAAGAAACCATGGGTATGCTGCTAACCACAAATTTTTCTTTACCATATTTACCAGCGTAAAGGAAATCTTTTATGTATGGGTGGATGGCTTACTGTTTCTGTTTTTTTGCAACAGAATTCCACGTTGCAGCATTACACCCTTTACAGGCCTTCTGATTTGTGTGGATGTGTAAAGGATCTCCATAGTCTTTGTTGCAACGGTCCTAATTCTAATTTACCTGCAGTACGAGAGAAATACAGTCAGCATAAGGTAAGAAAGATGCCTCATATATATATATATATATATATATATATATATATATATATATATATATATATATATATATATAGGGAAATGATCGTTTACAAACTTTTTTTATAAATTTTTACAAATTACATTGTGTACTCCTGGAAGTACACAGTGTAACCTTGTGTACTCCCGAAAGTACACAGTGTAACCTAGTGTACTTCCGGAAGTACATAGTGTAGTTTGTAATAGTTTGTAAATAAAAAGTTTGTAAATATAAATCTCCCCTATATATATATATATATACATACACACACATAAGTATACACATAAGTACATACAGGACTCTCAATCCCCTCATCCCCTTTATAAGTATACACATAATTGCTAATATTTGTTTTTCCCTTGTAATCAGTTTGCTTACTTTCTCCTTTTACTTCATCTGTGTTCCAGTACAAATATGTGGCGAAGAAGTACTTCCCTCCTTCAATACCTCAAGAAGTTTTCCAGAATTGAGTAGATGAACTCGTATTGACAGTCCAATTGTTGGTTGGATAGGCTTAGTTTTGACATAGTTCCTGTCTCATTGATGAGCAGGGATCATTTCCTGTTAAAAGTATAGTGGGAAGATGTCTCATGTGTTGTCACAGATCGAACAGTGACACAAATATCATGGGAGATGTGCTGGTTCAACTATGGTTTGACCATTGGCCCGTGGCTTGCATAACAAATCATTAGAATTCCATATGACGAATCCCCTTCTGTTGTAAATACATGAAGCATAGTATCAAATAGTATCAAATGCTTCCAACCATTTAGGGGAATTGGAATCTCAATCTTCTCTTGAATCTCAGTGTATGTTTTAAACATTGTAGGTATAGTTTATTTCTTTTATATCCGAAATATGCTCAGTTAAGCTTGTAGTGAAGTTTGTCACTCTTCAAAGCATGAAACGAACTTACAGAGAAGTGACATTGTAGGTGTAGTTTGTTTTTTTTATATCTGAAATATGCTCAGTTAAGCTTATAGTAAAGTTTCCTTTCTCGGAGCATGAATCAAACTTACAGAAAAATGACATGATTTCCACTGGTTTCACTGCTTTTTTTCTGACTAATTAAGCATTGTCATTTGCTTAGTGTAACATTCAGAGCATAAAACAAGCTTCATAAAAAATGGATTTCCGACTGCATTTGCTGAACTTTTTGGCTAACTAGTAACTAAACGTTAATGTTGATTCCCACAAAATGTTGTCCCACATATTTAGTTTGTCTTTTACTAATAGTAACTAACTTCAATATTGTCCCACAAAAAAATGTATAACATTCATATTTGAATAATGGAATCTCAGTTTTGGACATTTTTAGTAGGGTGGAAATTCGGGTTGACAGATCATATTTTGGTCAACATAAACATGAATACCATCAATATTAATATGATATGAATAATTATTGGAAAATTATTTTCTTATATTACATAAGATAAAAACACTTTCCTACACTCACAAATAAAGAATTGAGACCCATTTATACATTTTCTCTCTTTTATAATCTATCTCATCTCTCCTCTACATATATGTGTAGAAAACTTTAGTTATGTTATGTAACATAAGAAAATAATTTCCCATAATTATTTGTGTCAAAATCTTCGACACAAATATAGTTTGTTTATTACACGGGACGACACATCATGAATAATCTAATAAATAAAAGTGGGGTAAGTGATAATAAATACGAAAATAATTATTTAATTTAAACGGGCCAATAGGATCATGACATGATTTTTTTTGGGGTCGCTTTTGGTTAATATAAACACGAAACGAATATCAACACAGATTCATACAACAAGGTACATATCACACCAAGAGACAGCATTCTGGCAACTTTTACCACAAAATGGGCCTAAATGGCTTTATGCTATAGCAAGACTTTTAGCTCACCAAGCTTGGCATAGCATCCATTTATCTTCGTCTTTTGGTATCCTTTTGTCATAGTCGGGGATAATGTTGTGAGATTTTAATATTAAGTGTATGTTTTAAATAAAAAAGTGGAGAGATATAACTCATTAATGGAGTGAATTTTAATAATCTCGTAGTTTATTGTACATATGTGTGTATTTTATTATAATTCTAGCCATCGATTTTAAAATAAAAAATTATAACTGTATTTTTTTAGTGTATTCTTACTTCATATTTAACCAAATCAATTATTGTGTGCCTTTTTCTTTCACCACTTTGCTACTAAAACCTGAGCATATATAACTTAAATAAAAAGAATGGGTGGAAGGAGAGGCTTTCTTGTCTACGCCGGTACAGGTTGGTAGAATAACAATCTAGCGAATTCCATAACCATTATTGGTTCATGTACTATAACATTGGATGGTTATTATGCAATTCGGTTGGTACCTACTAAATAATTTTAGTTTGGGGAAAGAGAAGAGAAAAATCTATCTAAATTTTCAACCTTCCATTGACCACTTTAGCTGTCTGTAGCAATTCTATCTCCTACTCACGACTTATCTGAAACGCAAACCAAAGTCTGAGAAAATGCCTAGTTAGCTTTGCGAATTGGGATCACCAAAATTGCTGCAACAAAAAAGGTAAAAAGGGTAGAGTTTTATTTAAGGATAGGATTCGTTTACAATTTTTTTTTTTTTGCAAATCACACTAAGTACGACCGATCGTACACTGCATGATTAGAGTATGACCGGTCGTACTTAGTGTAATTTGTAAGAGTTTGTAAACAAAAAAATTTGTAAATATAACATGTTTTTTTTTTTTTTTTTTAGTATAATATGTGTTTCGCCAAGGACAACCAAACTTGTACAAGATAAACATTGAGATTTGAAAATACATAAATCTTTCCTCATGATACTGATCAAAGGTCTATCAATCCATATCTTTATATACTCTAACCTAACTTATCTTATATCTCAGCTAATGTTTTGGTTTCTTATGAGAATGAACAAAATCCCTAGTAATTCATGTTTTCTTATCTTTTAGGACGAGACTTTGGTATAATACTGGCATAAAGATTGAACTTGAAAATTAACTGAAGCACTTGCCATTTGTGTAAGAGTATTGTTGAAAAAAAATTATAGTGTAATAGTTATTGTCAAATATTTTAGTAAAGATTTCGCTGCTAGCTAGTGTGGAAGATCGATTATGGTGTTTGGAAGGATAAATTTGAATGTTCGATTAATCTCACATATTTTTCCTTGTCTCCTTGTCTATAATCTTGTAGCCAGTTCAGCTTTTTCCAAAAGTTCCATGAACTATTGTACACTTCAAATTTCAAAACCAGCCAATTTAGAATTTGGAAAAGCTTATTAACTTTGCACGCAATTCATTCCAATAAGTACCTTGGACTTCGGCTTTTGTATTGGGCTGGATTAATGGGAAATAGCTTGAGGATTATATCCTACTTTGGTTTGGAGCAAAGGTTAACCCAAAGGCTTAATAACCCAAAATATTAAAAAAAAAGAAAAAAAGAAACCATATTGGCATTACAACGTTAATATCTAATAAATTTTTTTTTCTCAAAAGAGGTACATGGATTTTCTTCAAAATTATTTTATTTTATTTTTTCCACTAAACCAAAGCTATTCAATTAGTCCCTAAAGCGTGAGAGTGTCTACCTAAAGGGATGATGACAGAGCGTAACTATCAATTGAATGAGAGAATTGAACACATACAATTGCACATGACAATATAGAGTCTTGTCTAGTAACCCTGCACTGACAAAAACACGACTATGTCTGAGTAGCTAGTGACTATATAGAAAGTATTATCATCTTAAGTAATTTGTTAGAGTAACAAATTTGAATCATTTCAACGGTACCTGTATATGAAGCGGTGTTAATAAACTTCAATAAAGTAAATAAAACTTTTAGCCTACAGTAAAAGATTAATTCTTTCGAGACGAGAGATCAGATTAAGTAAATAAATATTTTCTAATAAAACTTTTTTCATACACACAGTCAGGGATCAAACCCCTGCCAGTATACTTAAGGAACCCAGCTATCTACGGTAGGCATTAAAGTATCTTTTACTTGAGTCCGAGATTGATATATATACCCCTTCATTTTGTTTACATACTTATCTTGTACGCATGAAGGTTTCCTCTTTGGAAAAAAGTTTATAAATCATCTATGGTTTGCTATGAAATTATGAATACCTTATTTCCCTATATTATTTTAATCATTTATCCCCTATAATTTCTTCCACCTAAGTTCATTCTTAATATCATTAGAAACTTAATTAATTTGTCCATTTTATCCTTTATAGAAGAAAAAAATAGACTGATGACAAAATAAAGAAAAAATAAGATAAAATATGTTAGAAACTTATAACATTTATATAAAAAATTAAAAGTAAGAAAAAAATAAGATCAAATATTTTGAAAAGTTACAACAATAATGGAAAAGACTAAAAGTTGAAAAAATGGAAATAGTCTAAATAAAAAAGAAGAAAAAAAACTGAAAAAAAATAAAAGAAAAAATAAGCCCACATATGTATAAATAAATAAAAAATAGATTGAGGATAAAAAAATAAAAAAATAGAAAAAATAAGACCAAATATGATGGAAACTCATAACACTGATTTCTTTTTCTTCTATATCTTTTTTTTCTTATTTTTTCTTCTATTTCTCTTAACAATGATAAAAAAGACTAAAAGTAAAAAAAAAAAGACCAAATATATTAAAATCAAGAAGAAGAAAATAGATTGAGAACAAAAAATAAAAATAAAGATTAGAAGAAAAATAAAGACATAAAATATTTGGAACTTACAACAATAATTTTTTTTCTTCTATTTCATTTTTATCTTCAGTCTATTTTCTTCTTTTTGATATATACTATTTTATTTTACTTTTTATTTTTTGGTTTAATATAATCTAATATATTTGATCTTATCTTTATTTTGTTCTAAGTCAATTTTATTTTTATTTTTATTTTTTTGGTGTGGAATTTTCTTCTTTTTAATTTAGATATATTTGGATTTTTTTATTCTATATTTATTTCTTTTTATTTTTTAATTTTTTCTGTAAGTTGTAAGTTTTTAACATATTTGATTTTTTTTTATCATCAGTCTATTTTATTATTTAAAGAAAGTTAAAATAAACAGATTAGTTAAGCTTCTAGACGTGTTAAGAATGACTTTAGATAGAAAAAATTATAGGAGATAAGTTATAAGTAATTAAAAAAATATAAAAGAATAAGTGATTCAAAACAAAACCACAAAAGACTTTTAAACTTTGGGAAAAATGTGTATCCTTTTAAAGGATGTAAAATTATGTTATTTTAAGTGAGAGAAAGAGATAGATAAAGGAGGAGAGAGAGTGGACAGAAAAATATAAAGGTGTGAGTTCCATCTTTTTGTGAGAGTGAAATGATATAAGTTGTGTCATTTAAAAGGACAATTATTTTTTTCTTAAACTTTTCCCTAGAATTTTCTCTTTTCATATATCTATGACCATTAGCGGACCCACACTATTGCAAGTGTGGGCACTTGTTGACACAAGTTTTTGTGGGAAATTTTTTTTTGCGAAGGATTAAGAGGTGATTTGAACAGCTCATAATGTAAAATATGCCAAGGTTAAAATTAGTGTTAAGGACACATGGAAAAGTTAGCTAGTGTGCTGTTGGAAATCTCTAGCCACATACCTTTAGGTATAAAGTTGGCTTTACAACCAAAAATATTGAAACTTATTGAAGTTTTTATGAAATATTGTACAACTCATAATATAAATTTTTTTACCTTCACTTGTGATATATAATTATATTTAATATTAAAATAATAATAAAAAATAGGACAAGATTATTTTGCATCGCTATACAAATACAAATCTTAACAAATAATTATTGCTTGAAATTATGATAACTTAGTTAACTCTTGATTATTTTTTTTTATGTTAAGTTGAAGTTTTTTTTTCTTTTATTGTTTTTTTTATTTTTTAATGCATTTAAAAAAATCAAAAAAAAATCAGTGCTACTAAATGTGCAGACAAGAATATAATTTTCTGGGTCCACCACTGTCTGTGACCAAAACCTGTCTTGTAGTTGTAGTCTTGTAGTATAATCTTGGTTTATCTCGATGATAATTTCTCAAAATTAATTTATAATATATTTAACATGCTGAGGGTTTGATAATTACTATATACTAAAATAATTTCTACCGAAAGAAACCTAAATAAATCGTCAAACCTTATTATTTCTTTTCTCGAAAGATTCGGGTGTGCACGACAACCTTCCCGGAATGAGTTTTTTTTTTTAATTTCTTTTTCTGGGAACAAAAATGGATGAGAATTGCGTTTGATAAAATCGGTTTATTTTTTTTGTTCCCGGGAAGAACCGGTTATTTTATGTTGGGGAACAAAAAAAGAATCAAAAATCTTATGATTTTCTAATTCTGGGCACAAAAAAGAGAATCAGTTTTTTTCTCTCGCGATGGACTTATGTTCAATATGATTATATCTCTTCTGTTCAATATGATTATATCTCTTCTCTCGCGATGCAGTTTCAGTTTTACGAATCATGATCCTTAAAGCGGTGGTTCCTTCAATTCAATAAACTGAAACTGAAACTGCATCTCTTCAATTAAATATTCCATATGGTGGTTCCTTCAATTCAATACCAGAAGATTAGCTATTCAATTATATCTCTTCTCTCGCGATGCAGTTTCAGTTTTACGAATCATGATCCTTAAACCATACCACCGTTTCAGTTTTCTCTTCTGGTAGCATGGTTCCTGATGTCCTCGAAGCGGTGGTAGGGCTCAGCGATGGGGGAGATGTAGGCATGGAAGCCGAATCGGGTGATATCAGAGGCGGCTTTGGAGGGGGCGATGGGAGCGAATTCGGGAGGGGAGACAGCGGTGGAGTAGGATTCTAATTTTGGGTTATACCGGAGTGAGGATTCTGGAGCTTAATGGCAGATTCAGGAGCCCAATGGCACCAGGACCATAACCTCTGGTATTGGGTTATACCTGAGTGAGGATTCTGATTCAATTCTATACCATAACCCAATATCCAATGAAATTCTAATTCTAAGAATGAAAAAAAATTGTATTAACAAACGTAATTCTGATTCTCGAAGTAAAAATAAAATATGTTAACAAACGTAATTCTAATTCTCAGAATTCTTCCAAAACACAAAAATAAAAAAAATCATTTTTTTCAGAAACAGTACCAGGAATTAGAATGGTTGTCATGCGCAGCCTTCCTGTGCCAAAACCCAAACACAGGTCAACTATAATGGCATGTGATCTTTACTTAAACAGTATTAGTCGGCACAATGGTTTCATTATATTTTTTTATTGAGATATATGATCTTTACTTAAACCTTATTTGCTGTCAAAATTGTTTTATTATATATTTAATCATTCCCTAAATCCTGCCACACGCGAAACACAGTCACAGACCCGTGAAACCCGTAAACTACTGCACTTCACTAAGTACCAATGAACATGGCCATTTTAGTTCGGTGCTGTCTTGATTCTTCACACGCATGGCGCACTCTTCCTCTATGCGCCACTACTTATCTTACTCTTGTATGGTGCATGCTTTCATAGTCTCACTATTACGATTCACCGCGTTAAAGTCGAGTCAATCTGAGTCAACCATCCTAAGGCCAAGGGGATGATGACAAGAAAAGACATCAAAGGACCAAAAACACGTTTTACGAAGAACTATCGTCCACTACCATTACATCATGGGAGTGGATCCTCTCATGTGAAAAAATAGTCATGTGATTATGTTCTTTGATCACAACCACTCATTCATGATGAGATAAGAAAGAAAAAAGTGTATAAATTTTAAATGAGTGATTGTGATCCAAAAACATGACCACATGTCCACTTTTCCACCTGAAGGGATCCACTCCCATTACATCATACAACAACTTAGATTTGAAGGAATAAATTTTTGATATTATTGCTGTACCAAGATTCAGTGCATCTCATTAATGAGAGCAATACACATCAGAGGAGAGAGAAAAAATTTGACAGAAAAAAATAAAATTAGCTGACATGTAATATTTTTGTTAGTGGGATGCACTGAATCTTTGGTACAGCAGTAGTAGCAAAGATTTATTCGATTTGAAGAGTCGACAATGTAAAAGCCCAATTATATGCGTTAAATATTTAATATAAAGCGCCAATGTCCAATATTAAATCTAAAATTTATGGTAAAAATTATATTTATTAATTTCAGCGTCTAAAATTTATCATGTTATAAGAAATAGAATTATCTTCTACACATATATATATAAATACGAGGAATTCATGTAAAAAGAAGAAAGAAAAAGAGAAAAATTAAATTTCACACATTTTTATGTATTTTTAGAATATAATTTTATCTTTTACAATATGATAAACTTTAAACCCTTAATTTTATATTATACTTTTTTAATAAAACTAAGATAAAAATTTTCAACTGCAATTAAACTTCAGGTTTAAGGTTTCTCATGTGATAGGAGATAAAATTATTATTTTCTACACATGTATTAAAATATATTGAGTTTTAATTTTTCTCTTTTCCCCCTCCTTCTCATATGGTCCAATATAAGTTGCATAGTAAAAAAACACTTTGACCCAAAATCTTATTGTATTAGGTGATGGCCTTTTTTTTTAATGTTTTTTATTTTATTCTCTAACACTCCCTCTCACGCAAGAGCCCTTTGGGCTTGAAGCGTGAATATGGCACAAGCCCATTATTGATCCTTCTTGTGCTGCACAAGTCCATTTTTTGGTCTGCCTTATGCTTTTCTTAATCCCACCTGAAAGTGGGAGGCGGTGAAGATCGAACTCGTGATCTCATGATCACTGAAGCTCTGATACCATATTATAGAACCACTTCAACCCAAAACCTTAAGGTGTTAGGTTAGAGCTTTTTTAATACTTTTTATTTTATTCTCTAACAATGATGATACCATGTAAAGAACTAATTCAACCCAAAATCTTAAAATGTTGGGTGAATACACTTTTAATGATTTATATTATATTCTCTGACACGTACACTTCACTTTCATATATATTTATAATTTTATTTCTTATAACATGAGAACAAATAAATGAGGATATAGGAAAATTTCAACATGTCCGATTTGTCAACACGTTCTAAGTTGGGACCCCAGATGGCTTATGGGGTAGGCATATGAAAACGACGCCACAACCATACAAATTATGCAAGTTGCTGGCACTGAACACGAAAATCGAATAGTACATATCTTCATCTTATTATACATACCCCATATGCTTCCAAGTTATCAGATTATAAATGAGTGAGATGTAGAAAAAGTTCACACACATAGCTGACCTGCGAATCGTCCACATGGTATGGTCTTTGTATGTCCCACTCTCCGTCATTCTTGACCGTACATTTACTGGTTTTATGAATACGAATCTGAAAATTGATAATTCAATAAAAAAATCATTTTTAGAGGATATTTTCTGAGTTATCATTATTTAATTAAAAAGATGAGGCCTATAATCAAAGTTGATTCCGAAACACTACTACTTGTTCTTGATAGCTGCCAAAATGTTGGGGCTTAATTAATTGTGTTAAGCAAAGTTAAGTACAAAGCCGAACTTAAATGGTTGATGGGTTCTTCTAGCCCACTAAAATACATCTTTGTCTATTGGGAAGGACGGTCTCCCAAAGAATATGTGGAAAAAGAAAAAGAAAATAGATTTGACGTTCATTGTTCAGGACTGCATTATTCACATTTTAGTCCGAGACTTATTTTTTCTCTAATAAGCTAAATTGCTGCTAAGTCAAGGTGCCAGTGTCAAGAATTAGAGAATAATATCGTCTTTTAATTAATAATTTAAGATGATAAGGTGTATAATATGATTATTTTCATAATATTTTTTTATTCTTTTGTGTTAATTAATTGCGTATACTGTTTTCGATATGAATACTTCAGGCACTTAAAAGATGTTTTTTTTTTTTTTTTTTTTTCAAGATATCTTCCAGCCGACAGTCGAAGACTAATCCTTTCGAGGTGGAAGATCACATTAAGTGGGTAAATCTCTCCCAACAAAGCCATCTCCATACACACGACCAGGAATTGAACCCCTGTTAGTATGCTTAAAGAACCCAACTATCTACCAACTATGCTGAGCTTTGTTGGTCTTCAAAGATGTTATTGAATAAGGGGTAAGTGAAGGCAGTACTCAGTCTTAATTAAAAATAATTATTATAATTGGGGAAATATTCATTTACAATTTTTTTTTTTACAAATTACACTAAGTATAACCGGTCATATACTTTTGATTGAAGTATGGTTAGTCATACTTAATATAGTGTGTAAGAATTTGTAAACAAAAAGTTTCTAAATATAACCTTCCCCGTTATAATTTGACTAATGTTGTAATAAATATTTAGAACTTGTCTTTAACATCGCAATTTGAATTGGCTTAGCCTTGCCTAAGTGCATGTTATGATAAATTTCTACACGTAATGCACATCTAAAATAGACTTGTTTTATATTTACAAATATTTAATCCATTTTTTTAAAACATTTTACCTATATTTTTGAATAATTGGTCATAAACTTTGAAAATATTTAATCAAATCTTAGTCGTAGACCTTTTTGAAAGTGAATTAAATTAGTCAAACACTCGCGAGTCATGTAGTTAGTCTGAGCGTGACGCATGAAACGAACTTATGGCCTCAAAGTCAACATAATAATTGTTGCCTGAAATTATATCATTGAGGAAATTTGGGCCATTCTTGAAGTTCAGATATCGTCTGTCTAACTTTCCAAAAAAAAAAAAAAATGTTTGCCTCAAATAACAATCAAAATGTGTACTATTAATTAATTTGTTTGGTCAAACACATGCACATATTTAATCATTTGATATGAATTCAACTTGCAATGCCGTTTCCCTGCCAACGTATCGTTTCTCATTGACGACACTTGTGCGCTCTGGAGTCTTTACTTACATAGCTTGTGTTTTACTTTCATTTTATCTTTATGTTTTTGTATTTTATTATCATAGCAGCTTTAATAGTAGTTGGTAGTTGCCTTCACTATGAGTAAAACTTTCTTGAGCGAATCAATCTTATTGAGCTTCAACTTTGTTATTATTTATTGTTGATCAACAAGGGATTCAAAAGCATACAATCCGTGACTTAAGAAAAGGATTAAAGCAAACAAAATTCTGAAGTAGTGATTAGTGATTGATCTTGATTGCTATGTGTGTTTATATATAGGGCAATCTTTTTTCTTTCTTTTTTTGGTTTGGTTTTCTAAGATATCCTCCGGCCGACAGTTGAAGACTAATTCTTTCAAGGCGGAACGATCACACTAAGTGGGTA
This sequence comes from Gastrolobium bilobum, assembly GCF_033153095.1. Classification (NCBI taxonomy): domain Eukaryota; kingdom Viridiplantae; phylum Streptophyta; class Magnoliopsida; order Fabales; family Fabaceae; genus Gastrolobium; species Gastrolobium bilobum. The sequence continues at coordinate 66,482 of NW_026898299.1, forward strand.
AACCTCTCCCAACAAAGTCTTCTCTATACACACGGTCAGGAATTGAACCTCTGCCAGCATGCTTAAGGAACCCAACTATCTACCAATTGTGCTGGACTTTTCTGGTAGGGCAATCATTTTTTAGTGGACGCAAATCAGACTATCAACTAATGAGACAATATTTTCAGCAGTGCCGAACCAAAAATTTTTATAATAGGGATGAAAATAAAATTTTAAAATTATAATTAGTATTATTAAGACTAATAAGAGATATTAACTATTATAAATATTTTTCAGAAAGAGACTAGCTAATAGTACTAATAATCTATTATTATTTAAAAATAATATTTTAAACATAAAATATTATAAATTTAAAATTTAGAGAGGGATGGTTGCCTATATATACTAGCCCCTCCCACGATATATCCTGATTTTCAAATTATTGCAGTACTAATAACCTCTACTAATTAAAATTATTTGCAGGTTAATATAAGAACTTCAGACTAAATTCCACGTTTAACTTTTGAGTTTAAAATGATTCTTTTCATTTTTTCAAGTATAGCACGTATGCATAAGTGTATTTTTGGGTAAGTGCATGTGTTGTGTTAGCGTTTGTAAGTTGATAATAGGTTAGAATATGTAATATTTCCCAGATAAATGTCTTTGGAAAAAAATTATAAAATTATAAAATAAAAAAATCAAATTACTGTATTAATTAAAAATTCTCAATTTCATGACAAGGTGTTAACTATAGTTCAAACAAAGGGACATCATATACTTCATTGATAATGTAAAACTTATTATTATAATGTTAATGAATTTGTCTCATATTAGTTAGTAATGAGTTAAGTGAAGTATATATAAATGAGAGAACTCGTAAATTCATCAATGCAGCACGTTGGATCCACTTGTTACAACCCTGGCTTGCTTGAAGTGCATATAATAATAAGAAAATAATTATTTATTATTTCTATCCATTTGTATTTTTTTTTGAAAATATTTCAATCGGTTCATTGCTTCGCAACTAATCCGATTCGGGGCGAGTCCAGGATTAAGGCTTTAAATCCCTTCAAAGGTGGTACTGGGAAGATTCGAACACATACTCACACCTCCACCTGCTTATCTCCCATGCGCCAATTGACTACCACGATTTGGTTATCCATTTGTATTCTTAGTATAACATTTATTCTCTAGAATAGAAAAATAAATTAATTTTATCAAACTATTTTTAATCATTCTATTCCTCAAAATAATAATATAATCTTAGGAACATTGTCATGTACACCCTAAAAGAATATTGTATTTACTATCATCCACGCTACATAGAGGATTAGTCTCATCAAAATGAATAAGAACACTCCTAGGAACCAAAAATAAAATAAAAAAGGAATACGATATTTTTAACATGGATTATAAACAAACTGCTAAAACAATGTTATGGATATAACACACTTTGGATAGTATCTCTTGATTTCTAATATTCATTTTCAATTTGACAAAATAAATGTTAAATGCTTGCCAGCATCAACGAAAGTATTTCAATATGCGAGTACTTATGGAACATGGGCTGATATGATAAGATGAAGTATAAGCATATATGCGAAAGATTGTTCTAGTCTTCTAGACAATTGAAGTAATAGTTTAGAGCACAAGGGGGTGTATATTCTGCTGGTATGGACAAGGAAAAATTAAATAGTATAATTAAAATTAAAATATTGCAAGTTACGACAGTGGCCAAAATCGATAAGTAGTAAAAGTAGGGCAGAGAATATTAGGTAGCACTTAAAATATTTATCACAAAGCCAACTTTTGAATTACGCAAATTTTTCTTGAAAAAATGACAGAGATTTGAGATTCAGACAATTAATTTATAAATTAGAAAGCAAAATGTCAAAAGCCACTTCTTGTATATTACCTACCAGTCTAGGCACACGATGCTTCAGATGAAGTTGTTTAGCACTCAAATCTTGTGATTTGAAAAAAGCCCGTAGTAGAGTTTGATATTACAGAAAAATGTGATATTCTGAAAAGAAAAGAAAAAAACAATTGAGCCCCCTTCTTATATTTTTGCTCAATATGTTGTGATATCATTTTATTATATAATATATTATAGTCAGAATTTACTGATCATTTATCTCCTTATTTTTTTTATCTATTATTTGTTCCTGTGGTATATTTCCGTCCAAGCTAACCTAAACAACATTTTAATGATCCACGTTGTTGGTGGACTCAAACTCATGACTAACACTCGTTTTGCACTTTAATTGCCTCTAGATGCAAAAAGAAGAAGACATATTCATTTCGATGATTTACTTATTTGTTTGAGGCTAAAACTTGAATCATTAAAAACAGAGACAGGGTTGGATTATATATACAGTGATCAAAGGGCATTTTTTATATATTTTAATTTATAAATAAAAAAATAGACAAAAACATCATAGTAGAAACAAATAATAATAAAAAATAAGAATAAATGATTTTAGAGTAAATCACAGTAGAAATATTTGAACTTTACCTTATATTATGTAAAATTATAACACATTTAATTATTACAAGTTTAATTATCGGTAAACTAGGAAACGATAAATTAAGGGAATAAATCCCCTCTCATATCTTATTTTAAAATAATCATATCATATGAAAGATCTCAATTATTCGTTGATAAACTAGTTCCTTCACTCATTTAAGGACCAATTTTAATGCCAAACAGAGAGAAATTTGGCTAATCATTCGAATTGGAATTGTTATGGGGAATTTTTGTTTCCCAAAATACAATAAACAATATTCAAACTTCAACAACTAACTAATTAGGTCTCAAACAGTCGTTAAAAATAAACAAAACAAAAGTGTGAAATTATGAAAATGTCATCATTGTAAACAAAGATAACCTAAAAAAACCCATCAAAATTTACAAAAAAAAAAAAAAAAAAAAAACCCATCAAAATAGCCTGAAACGTGAAAAAAAATGTTGGACCTCATCCCGTTTATATAATTATTGCTTAGAAGCTAGTTTCCGTGAGACAAGTTAAATTTGGGCACATCCTCGTTCATCAGATTCAGTTTCAGAAACATTAGTCTCAATCACGATATCCAAGGGTTGATGGAGTTTTCAAATGTAGATATGAAATTGCGAGTGATGGAGTTAAAGCTAATTAATTAGGTTATAAAGTGCTTGGGAGACATGGTGCAAGCATGCCACTTTGAAATCCAAAAGGGTCATATATTCTTTGACACATGAAAATAAAAAAAAGCAAGATGGCTACATGGTTAATGTTGAGATATATAGTCTCACATTGGTTGTATGTGCAACTAATGTGGAGTTTATAAGATCTTGGACACTCCCACCCTTAGAGCTAGCTTTTGAGGTGATGACCTCAAGGTTCTTTACATGGTATCAGAGTCTTGCCGCACCCCACTTTCTTTTGTGGCGTTTAGCACAGGTAGACTGAGCCTGTTGCATTGTCCACTCTTCAAGCCCAATGGGCTCTCGTGTGAAGGGGCGTGTTGAGATATATAGTCCCACATTGGTTGTATGTGCAACTAATGTAGAGTTTATAAGGTCTTGGGTACTCCCACCCTTTGAGCTAGCTTTTGGGGTAGTGTATCCCAAGGTTCTTTACATGATATAGGTCTTGGGCACTTCCATTTCTGAGCTAGCTTTTGGGGTGGTGTATCCTAAGATTCTTAATAGAATTTATAAGATCTTGGACACTCCCACCCTTAGAGTTAACTTTGGAGTGGTGATCTCAAGGTTCTTTACAGTTAACCTACCAGACTTTTTTTCTTTTTTTTTTTGGAAACCACGGGGGAAGTTGTTTTTCTTCATTTTCTTCTTTTATATTTATAACTTACCAATATCATTAATTAGCAAGTGCCGCACAAGAGCTTAATGGAGAGTGAGATAAGCACGTATTCTAGATCTTTTGTAAATAATAGAAATATATTTATATCTTTCTCTACCCACCACGCAGCAAATATCTCAATTCGTATTCAAAAAATTCAGCTGCGCGGACGTGAGAACTTTTGACTAATATTAGATGCGCTTGATTCTTCTTTGTTAACTGACAAGTGAAACTTCTACTATGCTACCTAGCTAGACATTGTCATCTTTATAAAGACGCTTTTTAATTTTCCAAACACTAATGTCATCATTATCACTTTTCCCCTTATTTCCAACTTTGAAGATTCCCTTGGTTGTATATAAAACATAACCGGAAGCAGTAAAATATTATAGCTACTTGAGAACTATAAAGCATTGGATAGATCAAATATCTAGCTATGATGGACATGGTGAAGATATTTGAGTGACAAACAAGGATTACAAGGACGTTAATCTAATCTCGGCAAGTTAAAAAGTTAAAAACGTTTAAAAGTTTAGGTAAAAAGCGTAAAGACAATAATATTGGCGATTGAAAAGTTAAAATGTTAAAAACTACAGTGAAAAAAGCGTAATTACCTGAAGGTCGGTTTCAAATGAAAGTGGTGCCCGTATTTCTTTTTTCTTTTTCTTTTTTTTTTTGAAAAATGAGATTTCCATTTCAAATTTTCAATTTAAATCCTGTTAATTATGATAGAAATGTTGAGAATTCAACTGATAAAAAAGTTCCATATTAAAAAAAAAATAGAATAAGCATGATATATATAAGTAAAAAGATCCAAAACCTCAATACTTTAAAAATTTTGGTTGAGATATGAATTTGTTACTTATATGTATGAACCTGACTTTTACAAAATTCTGTGGGACTTGTACACTAATCATTAGATAACACCTTTCTTATATAACTTTTTTTGAACAGTCCAAGGGAAAAAATCAAATATGTACGCGTACCATTAAGTCTTTTTGGGACAATATTTGGCTAGCACGTGTAAAAGGTAAACTTACTCTAAGTGAGGCATTTTGCTCCGTTCATTGTATTTATTTATTTTTGGATATACATAATTTTATAATTGTTAAAATTTTGATTTATCATGATTTTATGTTTTTACGATTTTTTTTCATCAAAATGATTTACTAATATTTCAAAAGTTTTTACATTTTTATAATTTTTTTACATTATAATTTTACGTTTTACGATTTTTTAATTCCCTTTCAATTTTAGTTAAAATCTCAATTTTAACAAGCTTGCATAACTCCGTTCATTGTAAAGAATTACATAACGCAACAATAATTAGCTAGCTCCACAATCTCGTGATTAAGATGCGTGTGTCATGTGTATCTGTTACGAGGAATTTGAATTCAACAGAAGACGACCTCACTGTACCTGGTCGTGTCCAAGTTTATTAGTGAAAAAGAGACTTATCATTCTGCACAAAAAAACACATTTAGCTTGAATTCAATCTCGGGAAAGGATTCCTGGTAACAGTATCATGGAATCATTCCTTAATTAGCTTTCCATGTGAAATACATAGACAACATACTGTTGAATATATTTGGACAGTACTTTTGGAACAATTTTCAACACCGCATGATGTTTTGAAATTAAATTCTGCCTCATCAAATTTGTCTTCAGTCATGTGCATCCTGCAGACAACTGATCTATGATCGATTGTTGACACTGACGTGTAAAAGAACCAAAAAAATTAAATTAAATTGTGAATTGAACTAAAAATCAATTCAAGAACCGAACTGATTTTTAAAAATTAGTTCAAGAACTGAATCATTTTATTATTTTATTTCTTTAAAAAAAAATTCTTTTCAGAATAGGTTAAACCAAATCGGTTTTAAATCGAACCGAACAAGTTTTGAATCGAACCCAACTATTTTCAAATCGAACCGAATCATTTAAATCAACTCGATTCACTTCTTTAAAAAATTGAGTTCAATTCGACTCATGTACCTCTTGGTTCTTGAGTGGGATATCATAATAATAGTTAACTGTTATTGTTATTATTATGTTCAATTAGTGTTTCATTAAATTTGAATATACCTTGATTAAATTTAGGAAAAAGATGTGTTTTTTTAATTTATTTTATTTTCAATTAATTTTATTTATAACTAAAAAACATCACTTTATTTTTTTATTTTAAATTTTATTAAAAATGATAAAAAAATGTTTTATTATATATTTATCATTTTTTATTAAAATCAATTTGATGATATGATGTAATCTATATCAAATAGTATTATTATCATTAATTAAATTTAAAAAGGTAATAATCATTTGAAAATCAATAATAAGTTATATACTTTTGTGTAATTATATATTGGGAGAGATTATTTTAAAAAGTTTTATGCTATATATAGTTCTTTAATTTTGTAAAATAAAATGTTTTCATAAAAACAAACTAAAATTAGGAAAAGGCTGCGAAATAGGCTAATAACATGCACAAGCACCTCAGAGTGTATCGCGGGTAACCACATCCAAGTTACTTAGTCTCGAAACTAAAAATTTACAAACCATACTTTGGGAAATTTAACAACAAACAAATCAAACACTGGAACCCCTTTGAATCCAAAAAAACAAAATTGAAAAGATGGTTTGATTCTTGCTTTTGAAGGTAGAAAATTTCAACGGCTTACATATACCTCCAGAACATTATTTCTTTTCATTAATTCTTCTTGGCTTAAATGAATCTCTGCATTTCAAACACAAACTATCTGTTATCCTTTGATAACCCACAAAGTTTTGATGTTCTTGAAAAGTCCACCATTGATAAAGAGGACAAATTCAATTGTAGAAGAACTGATAGCTTCATATTTCGTAAAAGAAGCATCAAATATGCTTACCAAAGCTAACAAACCATATAAAAAACCAAAGTTCAAAAGCGACAATCTCTGAGGAAGAAAGTCGATTATCAGATCACAATAAGATGGATGAAATGCATGAAAGTTATCAAGCTTCACATCAGACAGAAATCCAAGTACAGGGAGACGAGTCTCCCTCTGTTATTCAGGTGACTCTACTTCCTCTTCTATTTAGGATTTCCTATATGCATTTGGAAAAAATATTTGTACGACCATTTTATATAAAATTATTTATAAGTATCTTTTATAACTATATTACCGCGGTAATATATAATTATAACATTAAATTTTTTTATTTTTTTTTCTTCACGTTAGCATATAGGGTTTTTTTGTTTTTTTTTTAAATAAAAGTTTAAGTGGAGTTAGACACCGCTATCCCATTAGAGTCAGTATAGACTCCCTAACCTCTTTGAGGATTTTTGAGAGGAATTACATATCACCCACCAACAAAGTCCTTACATCGACCAGCGAGATTTGAACTCACACCCTTAAAAAGTATAGACCAAATCCTTAGCCAATTGTGCCCACCTTTGTTGGCACATATAGATTTTAAGTAGCTGTAAAATATTTCTCTCTTGTATATTTTAGGTAACATATCGGATAATGCAAATAGTTTAGGCGAATCCAAAACCTTAACACTTTAAGTTGATAACAGTTATTTAATCTATTTTGAATCAATGTGTGAATTAATTATTAATCACTCACACTTAAATTTGAATTTCCAACACCATAGTAGCTTTTATCGGTAAAATTATATGATTTTGGTAGGAATAGTTGAGAAATAGAGATTGAATAATCTGAAATTAATATTGATTTGATGTGATATGAGAAATAAATATATAAATCATGCGCTAACCTTTATTCATTATAATATTAAACTTGATAGAGAAATATAAAAATTATGGGTAAACTTTCACTTACAAACTTAAGCTATTAGATAAAGAGGTAGGATATTCCTACTACTTATTTTTTCTACTACCACTTTAATTACCATTAGATTCAAAAGTTATTTTTTTTTCTCTCTCTTCATTCAACTTTTCCTTTAATCAAATGGTGATTAAAGTGGTAGTAAAAAAAATAAGTAGTTAGAATATCCTAGCTCTTAGATAAAATGATTATTCACCATGGTATCACTTTCATTTATTTTTATTAGTGAAATCGACTTGAGATTAAGTGTAAGATTTGATATTCTTTCATTAATTAATGTATCACCTCGTAATAAACAACAATTGAGGTGATTGACAAAGGTGAATCACTACTAAGTACTAACAGCCGCAACATGAAAGAGAAAGGGTGATTGAAATTTGTCAAGGCTAAGGGAATGCTAAACAATCGATATTATATCATGTTGAAATTATAAGATTTGCGGTTATATTTACTATTAGTTTATGGCAAATATGTTTCTTACGAAACAAATGCTACTAGAAATATATTCTCGGTGTGTTTGGCACGAGGTTTCTTTTAGGATGTGAAAAAGTTGAGATTTTTTGTTGATCATGTTTGTTAATAGATTTTAAAAAATTTATTCATTATTCGAATTTGCATAGCAATTTCAGTTTGAGTGTAAAATTAAATTTTTTTTACCATTTTAAAATACCACCCAAAGGGTGGTATTTTTATCATCCCATAAAATCAAAAAGTAGGAAAAAAATAATGGACATAAATATTTCTTTTCAAAAAATGTGCCAAAAGAAAGCTGAAGAGATAGAATCTTCTTTGTATTTAGTCAAGAGTTGGTTTGATAATTTTATCCCATTTTTCCATCATTATTTTACCATTAACCAAACATAGACTCTGAAAATTTAACTTAATTTTTCCGGTAATATTTTGGCCTTCTCCAAACAACTTTTTTTTAACTTTCTTACAAACTCACTTTTCCACCATATTCTTAGTAATTATATATTTTTGATAAAAAAAAAATTTTCTCTACCAAACGCGTAGTTAGTTTATAGTGCCAAACATGGCAATTGCTTGGGAACCAAATTCAGCTGGTATTTAACCAATATCATTTGGCCACCTTACTATGTTTTTATTTTATTATATTTATTATATATTTTTTATATAAATTAAATTTAACCGGTTTGATTAATAATTTATTAGTTAAAATCAGTGTTATTAAAATCGGACAGACTCGGGAACCGGTAACCCGGTCATATAACCGATCCGGTTGAAGCAACGGATCGGCTATGCATCAGAACCGGTGCTACCTGGTCCAACCCGGCCGATTTTCATAAAAACCGGTGACTCGGCCCGGTCCCAAAAAAAAAAAAAGTTCCAATTTTTTTTTTAAAAAAAATCATAATTAACATATTTGAATATTTTTTTTGTTTATTGACTTACATAAGTTATGTACTTACATCACTAATATTATCTTAATTATGTACTATGCAGAAAATTTTGAATTAATTTATAGTTACAGATGTCGTTTTCAGAACCTAAAACTCTATATCATGATTATTATATTTTTGTTTGATCTTTTATTGGATAATAATATGTTATTTATTATTTTTTATATTAATTTTATCATTTTTTTAGATATTTGAATATGTTTATAATTTTTTAATATAAATTATAAAATTGCATATAATTACTGGGTCATGCGGTTGAACCAGTGACCTACTAGTTGAACCAGTGACCCAATGACCCAGTACCTCGACCAGGTCAATGACCAGACCGATTTTAATAACATTGGTTAAAATAATAATATATATATTAGAATAGAAATGAGGAGAAAAAATATGTTTGACGATTCCTTAAGAATTTATAAATAAATAGGTAAAATTAAATCTTTTTCAAAGGTTTATTCAATTAAATATGTTATGTCAAAAAAATTTAAAATATGAAAAATCTATTTATTTATGTTATTTTGTTTATACACTTACTATATATATATATATATATATATATATATATATATATTACTACCATTTCAGTCTTGTTATGCTTATTACCTGATTAGTTATTGTTGAATGAATTTGAAATCAAAAATTAATTACCGTTTATTTCAAATTGATCCAATGATAACTACTAAAGTAGTAAGAGTAGTAAGATTAAAATAGTAATAATTATAACCGCCGTCCAATTTTTTATACTAAAACATTTTTAACTTAAATATGTTTTAGGTCATTTTAAATTTATAGAATTTTTAATTTTTATCATTGTAAAATTTGAATTTGTATTCGTATCGCTTGTTTTTTAAAAGTAAATGTTTGTTTTTTTGTTTAAGATGATTTGGTTAATTGTTAACGTAACAAAATCACCGAATCACATTTTTGTAACTAGACCATTTGTCAATAGAAACTTATGTGTTTCTCGTTGATGTCGTACACAATATTATCCATTGATAAAAATTGCCATAAAATGGGTCATATATGAACTGGCCGGGCGCGTCTCAGAAATATGTTGAAATATGAAGTTACCATGACATAAGATTGAGAGGATAAATAAAGAAACGAGAGTAAAATAACTCGAAACAAAAAAGGAATTGAACAAAAAAAGTGGGACTTATCGAGGAAGACCAGGAGAGACAAAGATCTTAGAAAGGTATAAAGTAAAAAAAAAAAAAAAAAACTGTAAAAAAAAAATATTAATTTTTTTCAAAAAAAGGAGAAAGATAAATAAAATTTTGATATAAGAAAAAAAGAAGGATTATATTTATAAACTTTTTTTTACAAATTCTTATAAATTACACTATGTATTAGAGATACTATACTGTATGTTGGAATATACTACTCTAATACATATTATAATTTGTAAAAATTTGTAAAAAATATTTGTAAATATAATTTTTTTTTAAAAGGAGAAGTATACATTCAAGTGGCCATTTTATGACTTACGTAGCAATGATTACCAAACACTGCTGTTTTGTCCTTTTTCTTAAAAAAAATTTAAAAAAAATTGTTGAGAGAGACTGTATCGCGTGATCTCTCCTCCTCGAAGGTATTGGCTGTTGGCTTTCGGCTGGAGATGCCCATGGAACAATTTCTGAAAAATAAAATAAAAAAACCACCATCCGGCAGTGGTCGATAATTCGTAATTTTTAGTTCGTTACATTAATTAACAAGTCTTATGTTTATACAAATACTTATCAACATATGAACTAATTTGAACCCATGTAAAAATAATTATAGCATACATAAACATCGTGCATTCGTACTTTATGAGTTGATGATTATTAATTTAATTTAGTTTAATGATATCATTTTTTATCCCGAGGTGAAGCACATGGCTATCGAATAAAATTATACAACGGAAAAGAATTTTCGGTTGTATTAATTAACTAATCAAAGCACATTTTTATTTTTTTAAAGCAAGGTAGCACATGGTCAAAAAAGCAAAAAGTTAGATTTTTATTCTTGTTATACTTCTGTAATAACATTCAGGAGCTACATATGCCTCTATAGTATATGTATATCGGTATCCCTAAAGAAGATCTTAGCAGTTGATATAGTATATTTGAATTTCACACGAGGTAGTGGATTGGTACCTTCTGTCTCCAGCCAATTAAATAAGAAAAGATGAGAAAGTAATAGAAAATTAATTTAGCCCTGAAACTAATAAAATCAAATTAATTATAAACATTTTTTTTATATCAACTCAAATTATTTCTTTGAGACAAGTCAGTCTTTCGAATATCTCCACAAGTTTCAAATCTTTGAATCGGCTATGAGATTTTAATTTTGAATGAGCTTAGTCATTGTAAAAATTCTTTTTTCTTCTCCAAATATATATTTGATGAGAATCGAACTCAGGTTCTCTCTCTACCTAGTACACACGTTGTGTAAATTATAAACATAGTTAAAGATGGCTCTAGGAGACTTTCACTTACAACCTTTCTTTCCTCAGTTATTGGGAACTGAAGATAAGAATAAGATGCCCCATGTCCCCATATTATAAGAGTTTCTGTGAGCATTTTCCGATTGAGGAGAACTGTTAGACCTTATTTATGGATTATTTTAAGATCACAATCATAGAAAAGAAACAATTTGACTGAAATATAGTTGATAAATATGCTTGCTGTGTAGTGCTTTAGGCAAATCATTAAATTCTGATAATGAATAATAAAGGAACCTTATTCTCTCATTCAGTAAGGATGGATGAGAGCACTGCACATCAGAATTTTCTTTTATTCTAATGGTGGTCCTTTAAAGAGATATATAATAATATCTTGTAGGCTATAACACATTGTGTTCCACTATATATGGTAGAGAGATTAGTCCAAAAATAGCACAACAGCTACCTGAGTAATATAGTAGCTTCTATTCTGTTCTACATCTCTTCCCCAGTTTTATTAGTATATAGCTGCTGTGTCGTTGCAGTTGCTGTGCGATTTACATTGCATTTATTAAAGTTGTTACTGAAAACAGCCAAGCATAGGAAAAGTGAGAAAGCCCTGGAACTGAAGGTACGAGAGTTGCGAAGCTTTTAATTAATTTGTGAAGCACTTAGTATTGGTATTACTATTAGCTTTCACTTACTGTTGTTGAAACATTTGAAAGAAACTTTTCAGAAAAACAAAAACAAAAAAATTTCAAATCTCAATTATTCACATTAATTTTTATTAATTCTATATAATCCTCTTATTTGTTAAAAAATTTACTTTTTTTATTTTATTTAGTGCTTTCTATTTTAAATAATTAAGAGAATCGTAAGAAAATTAAGTTAAAGGTTATAACATTACTCATTTTATAACTTTGTTAGCCAGAATTATGAGGCGTAACTAGGTAGATACATCTGTAAGGAGCCTTTTAGTGCATATTGTGATGGAAAAAGTGTATCTGCTGTACTTTATTTTATTTTTATTTTATGTGTTTTCGGTAATATATTATTATAGTATCAAAAGTTATTTTTTTCTATCTTCAATCACATCAGTCAAAGTGGAAAATTAAAAAAAAAAATTATGTTATAATTATGTACTATCAAAAATACATAAAATATGGAAAGTATATAAAGTAAAAAATTTAAAAAAATATAACTTACATCCTTTGAAGAATACAATAAACCTTATCGTGATTATTAAATAAGGGTTTTATAAGAGTTATGTTGTAGGAAAAGTGATTGTGTTATGTTATAGAGATTCGTTTTGCGTGCCGAAGTTTGTTTTTTTTGTTGCTGCGGGCCCCACAAAATGTTGTGTGTAGAAAACTTTTTGTGGTCATGTTAAATAATAGATGATAAACCCATTAAATAAAACACGTTTGAGGAAGACAAAGATAACCTGTCAGAGATATTTTAGGAAGGTAAAAAGGATTTGATAATCTGATACGCTGAATCAAACTCAAGTAGCATGGTTACCTGTCATAAAATATCATGAAGAATCCAAATTAAGCTTGTCTTTTCCAACTTGGATTCAGACAGTTGCAAAAGTGCAGTGACATTTATTTAGGAGATTATGATCATTAATGATGTCTGAAAAACATATCCAAAAAATATAGAGAAGAAAAAGAAAAAAGAAAAAAGAAAAAAGAAAAAAGAAAACGCAATGTGAAGGAAACAGTGTTGGAGAGGTGGTGGCCTGGTGGGGGAGATTTTCTCATAAGATAGAGAGTGGCCGGTGGGCGGTGGCTACACACGGTTTGCGTCAAAGCGGGTTTCTTTAAACGGCAGAAGCTAACGCTCATCATTACGTGTGTCGTTGGGGTATCAAATTTCCCCATCTTCTCTTAAAGGGTTAATATCCGTTGAGATAATTTGATTAATTATATACATACTTTATATTTATATCAATTTTAAATTTTAAATTTCACATTTCATTTAAAAAAATTTAGATTAAAAAATTTCAATTTGTAAGCATGTGACATCATTAATTTTTTTTGATCCAACGACTCTCAGATGAATGTTAAAATTTTCAGATGAGATGTCAAACTTTAAATATGACAACGATGTCAAAGAATCCTATCTTTATCTAAAAATGTGTGGAGTGACATGAAAATAAAAAATAAAATATGAGCCCCTCACATCTTTAATATATATAGCGAATAAAATTTTATATCTTATAATATAATAAACATTAATCCATTAATTTAATTTATAAATTAAAAAGTATTTATAAAGTTATAAGATACACATGCTAAAATTTCACTACAAAGTTGTAAGAAAGAGATTAGTCCAATTTTATTTATTTTTTTCCTAATTTTAGTTGTGTCCATACAAAAAAAAAAAATGTAGAAGATGGTCGAATTTGACCAAACGGATTTACCTATCACTTTACGAACACGTGGCATCAAGTGGCATGTGGGTCTAAACTCATTGGTCAAAATATTTTCTAACACCAACATCTTCCTCCGCCAGCACTTATTTATACCCACACGTCTTGTTCCATTCACTGCATAATCTCCACATTGTTTGAACTCAAAAAGACCATACTTCACATAAACACACACATTCTCGTTCTCATGAACCTAGCAACTCTTTTTGGTTTTCTCATTTCTGGGACTCTCATGAGCTAGGAGGAGTGAAACTTTCTAACAATAGTCACTGTCTCATAACTACCCTTAGATCCATCTCTGAGATACACCCTTCTTCTGTCTGCTGCATAACTTCAAAAAATCATCTTTTTCTTTTTCTTTTCTTTCTATAGATTGGTTGGACTTGGTTGATCATAATTGTTCACAAACTCTTAAGATTTCACATTGGAATCTGAGTCTTCACTCTGAAGCCTAACTTGGTCTCTGTCTGCAATATTAACAAGATGGTTGAGAACGGTGGCAGCAAGAACCATCAACAGCCATTTGAAGTCTCCATTGATGGGCTTCAACAAGGAGGTTCCAAGTGTTTCGATGATGATGGCCGACTCAAACGAACTGGTAATTAATTATGTTCACTACAAATGAAAGCACTTTATTATAAACTGCTTGATTTTCTTGGAACTTGTGTTGTTGTGTTGGTCACAACTCATTCACTGTACTCTTTTTTCTTGGAACTTGTGTTGTTGTGTTGGTCACAACTCATTCACAGTACTCTTTTTTTGTTGTTTCACAAAAACAGGAACTGTGTGGACTGCTAGTGCCCACATAATAACTGCAGTTATTGGTTCTGGGGTTCTGTCTTTGGCTTGGGCTATAGCTCAGCTTGGTTGGATTGCTGGTCCTTCTGTGATGCTTCTCTTCTCTTTTGTGACTTTTTACACCTCAAGTCTTCTGTGTGTTTGTTACCGTTCTGGTGACCAAGTCACTGGCAAGAGAAACTACACTTACATGGATGCTGTTCGATCAAACCTTGGTATGCTGCATAACATAACATATCAAACAAAGCAAATTCTTTTCTTGCAAAAGAAGAATTTGGGTGCTTTTTTTGAGTTTCAAATTTTCAATCTTGGGTTTATGTGCAGGCGGCTTTAAGGTCAAGATTTGTGGGTTGGTTCAGTACCTTAACCTTTTTGGAGTTTCCGTTGGTTACACTATAGCAGCTTCCATAAGCATGATGTGAGTTTGAAAATCCTAAGTGATGTTGAAAGATATAATTATTATTATTATTATTATTATTATTGTGAAAGCAGTGTAAGGAAAATAGTATAATTGGCTAATTTGTGTTGTTGATCCAACAGGGCAATCAAAAGGTCTAATTGTTTCCACAGTAGCGGAGGACAAAATCCATGCCGTATGAATAGCAATATTTACATGATTACTTTTGGTATTGTGGAAATTATTTTCTCCCAAATTCCTGATTTCGATCAGTTATGGTGGCTCTCTGCTGTGGCTGCTGTCATGTCCTTCACATACTCAACAATTGGGCTTGGCCTTGGAGTTGGTAAAGTTATAGGTATGATTCTGTTCATGTAAGCTATGATTAAATTTATTTTTATCTATTTCATTGTTTTTGAGGATTAATCTACTGGTCAGAGATTTGACTAATTAAATTGGACATGTAACAGAAAACAGAAGAGTTAGAGGAAGCCTAACTGGTATAAGTGTTGGCACTGTGACACAAACCCAAAAAGTTTGGAGGAGCTTCCAAGCTCTTGGTAACATAGCCTTTGCCTACTCCTACTCAATGATCCTTTTAGAAATTCAGGTACAATTAATTTTACCAAATTTTGTGAGACTCAAGACACCATATATTGTTCTAAATTGAAGTCTCAACTCAAACGATGGTTATGTTATGAAACAGGACACAGTAAAATCCCCTCCATCAGAGTCAAAAACAATGAAGAAGGCTACTTTTATCAGTGTTATAGTCACAACCCTTTTCTATATGCTGTGTGGTTGTTTCGGGTATGCTGCTTTTGGAGACTTCAGCCCTGGAAACCTTCTTACTGGTTTTGGCTTTTATAATCCATTTTGGCTCCTTGACATAGCCAATGCTGCAATTATTATCCACCTTGTTGGTGCATACCAAGTTTACTGCCAACCCCTTTTCTCATTTGTTGAGAAAGCAGCATCAGAGAGATTCCCAAATAGTGATTTTGTGAACAAAGACATAGAAATACCAATCCCTGGTTACCATCCCTACAAACTCAACCTCTTCCGAATGGTTTGGAGGACAATTTTTGTCATCTTAACCACTGTAATATCGATGCTCCTCCCATTCTTCAATGACATTGTGGGACTTCTTGGATCTATTGGATTTTGGCCTCTAACTGTGTATTTCCCAGTGGAAATGTATATTGTTCAAAAGAAAATACCAAAATGGAGCACAAAATGGATATGCCTACAAATGCTGAGTATTGCTTGCCTTATAATTTCTGTAGCAGCTGCAGCAGGTTCTGTTGCTGGGATTGTTGTTGATCTTGGAACTTACAAGCCGTTCCACACCAGTTACTAATTCAATAGAATTACTTAGTGATCACCATTGTCGAGGATTTCAGTAGCAATAAATTTTCAGTTCTTAGTTGTATGAAGTGAAGTGTTATAGGATGGTGGTCTTGTTAGTTTAACTTGCTCTGTATTCCAAATTTCCATTGAGAAATGGAAGAAATGAAGCAAAAGTTATCAAATTTTCAAAGGCTTTTCAGTCGGTCACTAAGCCCTTTCACTTCACACTCTTTTTTTTAAAAAAAAAAAAAAAAAAAATTAGAACTATTAAAATATAAGAAATAATTCATTAACACCTTTTTCTTTTTCTTTTTTCAATTTTATTTTACATCACCGTCGCTACATAAAAATTAGTCCTAAGGCCCACTAACATGGTGAATTCTAGACATTAATTAGAGCAACTTATGTTCATAAATTGAAATGGTATAAATATAGTATAACAAAAAGAGTTTTGTAAATGTCATGTAATATGAAAATTGATACATCATGTTACAGAGACATTTTTTGTCGGGCCCACCAAATATTAGAAGAAGAAAAAATGAAGAAAAAAGCTTGTACGGAAAAAATGATATGAGAGCACGAGGAAACAAAAATTTCCTGTAAGATGACGTTTGCTTTTCCCTAACAAAAATAGTGTAAAAGCATGAAATTCGCAAAATATCCTTTCGTTCTTGTTTTTTAAATTTCTTCTTTGGTCCTCTTAATTATTAATCTTTTATAATCTTCCATTTGTTTGGAACCTTTCATTGGAAGATAAACTAGTTAAATTCTACTACTTATTTTTATTTTTATTTTTGATAACAATTCTACTACTTATTTTGCCAATGCATTGCAGTTGCACATATATTACATGTGAATTGTACGGATTATTTTAGATTCTACATTTATGATTATGATTTTCTTAATTTCAGAAATAAATATTCAATATATGTTTGAATATTTTGTTTACTTATAAACAAATTTATATTCAAACTATTTTTAAAAATGTAGTGCAAAGTACATTACAATATTTATGATTAGTTATTCATTTTTTATTTTAAATTTATTTTCAGATTTTTTTATTCATTAATTTTCTAATATATGAAATAAAGATTTTTGATGAAGAATTTGATGGACAATGAAATGCTAGAATTGTCATTAAGTCAATTAATTGGTTAACAGTAACTAGACGGAAGAACTAACTGGTGAAATAAGTATTGTTTAGGAACTAAATAAAATAAAACTAAATTAAAATCATGGAAACAATTTACAAAAGAATCAAAATTCAAAATAATTATATATTATTTTCCTTTATTATTGGTATTAAATCTTAAAAAACTTCGAAAAGCAATTAATTGACAGGCATGCGATGAGCAAGTAATAATCATTGATATTTAATATATAATTAATTAGTGCTATGAATGACCTCAAAGCAAGCCGAAAGTGACTTTAGGTTATTACAAAAAAAAAAAAAAAAAAAAAAAAAAAAGTGACTTTAGGTCAATGATTTGATATTTCGTTGATTAGTTCTATTAATAACTTCAAGACAACTTTACTTCGACACTGGTATCTCTGATGTAATTTTTTTTTTCAATTATACCTTCCTAATTTCTATAAGCTTAATGTGGTCCTTTGTTTTTTCTTTTTGTTTGGTTTAGAAAATTTTAGATGGAACAGAGATTGTCTCATTTTAAAGGAAAGAACATGTCACAAGCCTTAATAACATTTTATAATAGAAAGAATTGAAACCCAGGAATTTTCAACTTAATGTAGTTTGATGTCACTAATCGAATGAATTCTCATTAGCAGAGGAGTTCATTAATCCTCATTTGAAGTTTCCACTTGATCAGTTCAACACCAATTGAGTTGTGTCTAACCAGTAACCACACACAATTAAAGGTAGAGAATGTTGAGGAAGAGAAGTAAAGATTGATGAGTTGTTGCTGGGATATTTTGAAGTTTGGCGAGATGGTGTATTGAGTTGCAAGACGATTGGTCAGTACTTTTGCTTTTTTGGGTAGCATGAGAGCAACTGAGGGCACCTGCAAAAGCACTTTGATGCTCAAGTCCATATAATATCCAATGAGGTTCAAGTATTCAAAGAGAAATATCATACCTGGGTCAACGACCTTTGTATTTATAGTGTTTGAGCGTCGTGTTTACCACTGTCCTTCATCAGGTGGTGTTCATGTTGATTAGTGGAGAGGGGTGACCTCTCTTAGGCTATTCCTTAATAGGCAAATCTATGTTCAAAGTAGATTCTATAGATATGGTGGCAAGCAAGAGCCGTCATCCTTTCACTAGTTTTTGGTAGTAGCCAACTTGCCTGAACTGATAACCTTGACAATAATGATTCCTTTTAGGTTAAGTTATATTGACTTGATAGCCTAGTACCTTAACGATATTCATGCCTCTAAAGAGAGATGGTCTGTCTATTAGGCTATGTCAATGGGGTCTTTAGAGCCTTTAATAATTGGGCCTCTATCTTGTATGTAGTGAGTCCAGATCACCACTCAAAGTCAAAATGTAACCAAGTTGCATCCAATCAGAAAGTAGAAGGATTAAGTTGAAAAGCGATACACTACAAGAACAAAATTGAATCTTAAAATTGTGAGGAACTAACTATATAAATAGAGGAGAATTATATTGATAAACTTTTTTTTTTACAAACTTACAAATTGTACTATGTCTTACCGATAAGACTTCACTCAAGAATGTCTTACCGGTAAGACATAGTGTAATTTAAAAGAGTTTGTAAATAAAAAATTTGGAAATATAACTTTTCCTATATAAGTATATATATTTCAAGTTTCTAATTAAGTTGAAAAATAAATTAAAAAACTAATTTCAGTATATTGCTAAAGGCACTCGCACATAACTCACATAAAATTAATTAACATTATTTCTTTTTACGTTTTTTCTCTTCTTTCTCTTTCTTAAGTTTGTTTTAATTTTTCTTTTTCAAAATCAAGTATCCACCAAAATTTCCATAAGCTATATGAGTTGCCCGTTATGTGTAACTACCATTACTCTTTCCTAAGTTATTGGTAGAGGTAGAAGATACCCGGAAACTGGTTATTGATTTGGAATTGGAAAATGTAAGGAGAAAGAAGTGGTTGGGGTAGTGGGGGGCCCACTAGATAAATTATACACCGTTGAAAGTGCAATAATGTTAGTGTCTGTGTGACCTCCATTATATAAAACGAGAATCATGTTCATACTAAAGACCATGCACTGCACACAACTGAACCGTTTCAAATATATATGATTGAAACTTGAAATGATGGGTCATTTGTGGAGTGATAGCAAGGGCACTGATGATGGGTGATAAGCTATAGCTTGAGACGCATATGGTTATATCACATTGCATGATTAGAAAACTTTATAAAGCAAGATTCAACCTGCATGGGTCCTTCCTTAAAAGTAATGAAGTGCCTATGAGTGGTGTTAGGCATCAATCTGAGCGTGGAGTTTGGACGTACCATTTCTTCATTAAACTCATCTAAACTTTGGCAGTTAAAGTACCAATCTTGCCTACAAAATTGTGTTGTAATTCAAGTACATGTTGATGCACTTGAGTCACCATAAGTTATTATAATTGCAGATATTTCAGTTTTAAAGCTTTTTATGAATTTTAATAATTGCAAACGTTTCACCTTGCATGACTTTATGTTTTGTTTATAGTTATTTTTGTTTTCTTTATTATCAGTTACTTTCTGTATTGCCTGATTAAAAGGCTTGTTAGAAGGATCTGAAAGAGAGACTTTTGATTGTTGAAGAATAATAGTATAACAGAAAACTTCTGCATTTGCCTAAAAACCTACTTTCTCAATAATTCTGCATTCACATGTACACTAATGTGACCTCCATTTACAAAAATGAGAAACATGTTCATGCTGGACCATTCAGTACACATCACTGATCTGATTTCAACATATCTTATTGAAACTTGAAAGTGATGGATCATTTGTGGAGTGAAAGCTAAGGCATATTGATGATGGGTGATATGTTATTATGGATTGAGACATCTATATATCAATGCTTGCATTGGATGATTAACATATTTTCTCAAGGCCTTAAAGTAATGAAGGGTCTATTGTTAAGCATCAATTAATTTTTGAACATGTATTATCGACCATTTCTTCATTAAACTCTCTAACCTCACCACATGTCTCTAAACTTTGGCTGTTAAGTTGATAAGTTCCACTCTAAGCCACAAAATTGTGTCATTCGAGTACATGTTCACTGGCTTTGCAATCTTGCGTGCACAAGTATAAAACCTTCCACTAACATGAAAACAACGTTTTCTTGTATTTGGAAATGACAATACATATTGCTTTATCTCGAGGCAACACTTGATTAGACTTCATACTTGTAAAAGGAATCTTTAGAAGAGGAAATGCATACGTAAATAGATTTACGTAGCTAGACATTAAATTTCAGAAAGTTCTATAACAATAACCGTATGTCACCTTGTGATGAAGTTGTTGGAATTAGAAATTAAATTTTGTTAATTGACACACGTGAAAATATCAGTACATAATAATGTGAGAAATGGCAGTACTGACTGTTAAAAAAGTGTCAAGAGATGAAAATTTGTTGGTAGTACTGAGACTGTCAACAACAAGGAACAATATTAAAAGTGCTGCAAATTAAGAATAATGTTTGCTAACCTTTCTATAGTTTTTTAACACCAAAATTTGTGAACACCATAAGGAGAATATGCGAATTCTATTATACATCGGATTTATATTTGCATAAGACACTAGTGACACCTGAATTTACCATATAGAAGAATCAAATTTTGACTGTAATTTAAAAGTAAATAAATGTCTAAATTAACATAACTTTTGCTAGGAACTAATACATATTAGCGGAGACCCTTGAAATAAGGAAGAAATGGTAGTGGAGAGTGGTCATTGGGGCCATTGGAAAGTTGTGGTGGCTTGGAAGTGGTGGGCCTTAAAATTTTCTTAATCACCAGGTTCTTATTTTATGTTTTTTTTTTTGCCTGTTTTAATACCCTCCCTCTTCTTCATTAGGGGTCTAAATCTCATGAATGTTAGTGGGTTAGTGGATGATAATGATAGGAAGTGTCTGACCTACTTATAAAGAGTTTTCTATATGTTTTCTAATGATAAAAAATAAATAATTACTTAAATTGAAATAGAGGATCAAAGATCTCCAAGGGCCAAGGGAAACAAAGATTCTTGGTTTACTTTACAGTAAAACCCACTTCAAATCAAGTGGTGATTTACAACAAAGACAGGCAAAAATTGAAAATGATTTAGTACAGTTTACTGTTGGACTTTTCTTTTATATCCATTTTTGTAAATTGAGTCTATGGATCTTAATTCTGAGTATAGTGTTTGAATCAATTTGTCAATCATTGCAAATAGATACCCCATATCCTTCCCGGTAAAACCCACTATTGTCCATACGAGATTTTTTTTTTTTTTTAGGACCATACAAGAGATTAAAATATGAAGAGTGCAAAGAGAAACTAGGTAATTATTTCATTTACAAAATGACATAAATGATATTTTTATACATCTTTTTTTTCTTAAAATAAAAATATATTAGCGTATACACAAGCAAGTATACATTATTATTATTATCTTTGTTTAGACGACAAAATGAGAGAAGAGTAGTTTTGCAAATATAGGATAACCACTCGCCATTCATTAATTTTAAAAAATAAAAAATAAAATATTTTATTTCTTTAAAATCTAGGATCTGCCTATTTCTAAATACCATGAGATCAAACTTTACCTTAGCCATATCTACTATATTAGTATATAGATGTTACCTATTGTTCCTTTTTGAACTTTATACTTTCTCTTTAGTCAAAAGTTTGCTTTGTGATATCAGATGACAAATAAAACTTAAGCCATAAACATCAAGTCTCCTGAATCAAAATGATTTTGTAAGCAAAGGAGGTAAAACTAATTTTAGATTACGTTTTTCTTCGTAAAAAGAGAATCAAAATACAAATTTTCCACAATGAAAGTGAGGTGACGATTAGATTTATCTCAAAATCAACTATTGGTCCCAAAGTTAGGTAGAAAAAAATCTTTTGGACAATTTTTCCTTTTTTGTGAAAATTATGATAACTTTATAACAATTTTTTTGGGTACAAATTTTACATACCCTTCATAATTAAAAAAATCACTTAAGCAAGACAAAATTCATTCACTTCACGAGCCATTTAATTTGATAGAATGACAAGGCTGACTTAATATAAGAAAAAAAATTAAATTATAATGATGTACATAATTAGTTCAACATAAATTTAAAATGTAAAAAAAAAGGGTTAAGAATGGGGAATATTAAAAAAAAATTAAACTTCTCACAAAGTATGTATTCTAAGTGGATAAAATTATCGGAAATAACATCCCCTATCCAAAAGATTTTAGATAATAATAGTTGCTTTCATATAGAAAATATATCTATCTGAAGTAAGGGATAGGATATTGTGACACACAAATAATGTTACGCACAATGTTACGACCACATCTTAACCGTTGATTTCCGCCAATCAACGGTTATCATTTTTCAAATCAAACTCATTAATTAATTATTAATTCGCAATAAATGATAACCGTTGATTGGCGAAAATCAACGGTTAAGATGTGGTAGTAACCTTGTGCGTAACATTATTTGTGTCACAATATCCTATCCCCTGAAGTAATTTAGGTTAAGTGAGGTTTTTTTTTAGCTTTCAAATATTGGCAATCCAAAGAATAAGCTCAGTGAGCACTAAATAATAAAGCTCGGATGTACTCATGCATCGATTGATATAACCTATTTAGCATGTTTAGTTTTCTACTAATGAGGGAAAGAAAAGCACTTGCCAGAAAATGAAACCTAAATATGTGGGAATTCGGAATCATGGCTCAAATCAACAATCAATTGAAAAGTCAATTTTCTTTCAACAGTACATCATATGCATACAGATATCAAGGACAAACACAACCCTAGTTACAACTTAATAGATAATGGAAGATGAGTGCTATGACTATAATAATGAAGAGGATGATGGGTTAATTGTACCAATGCTAGAAGCTGATAGTGATAATGATAATATTAATCTTTATTTTTATTTTTTATTTTTACTTTCTTATTCTTTTTTGTCCTCTTATATATTCTTATTCTTATTTTCATTTTATTTTATTTTTCCTTTTAATTATTTACTGCTATTTTTTTATGAATAATGTTATATATATATAGGGTTCCCTTTTTGTCATTTGACATGACAAGAGCACTTTCCTACACACAC
This sequence comes from Gastrolobium bilobum, assembly GCF_033153095.1. Lineage (NCBI taxonomy): Eukaryota > Viridiplantae > Streptophyta > Magnoliopsida > Fabales > Fabaceae > Gastrolobium > Gastrolobium bilobum. Next base: position 90,216 of record NW_026898299.1, read on the forward strand.
AAATCAAGTGTGGGTCCCACGCTTAAAAAAAAAAAGTCAGACCAAAGTCAGGATACGACGCCGTATCCTTGTTGCAGGAATGAACAGAGCCATTCCTGCAACATGATTCTTATATTTCCCATATATATATATACATTATTATTATTTTAACTTTTTTTCTCAATCTTTTCATACTTTTCATTTGAATTCATCTCCCAGACCCCAACTAGTTTGACATAAAGGTAGTGTTGATGTTGATGATGATATTATATATTTTAAAGTTATTTTTTATTATGTTATTTAATCTTCTAATTCGATAAGATTCATGAAGTTTTATTGAAAAAAGCAATTGAACAATTTACGTATTGTAATTCAAGAACTTGGGGCATGTTTGGTGCATAGTATAGGATAAGACCTGATAGTATAAGACCTGATTGTATAAGACCTGATTAAATTTTAATACTATCCAGCGTTTGGTATGATATTGTATAAGATAATATCCTCCAATATTTTAAAAATTAATATACTAAAAAAAATTATTTTAATATATAAATATTGAAATGATATATTAGTTCTTGGGAATTGTACTTGCAAGCAATATTAATACATCAATCCCTTATCATGCCTAATCCACCACTCCTAGGCCGGATTAAGTTATACATCATTTTGATGTATAAAGGGGTCATGTTGTATAAGCTTATACTATACGATGGTCACACCAAACAATTGAAAATGTCATAACGTATAGTATAAGCTTATACTATCGGGCCTTATACATCACACCAAACAGGCCCTTGGATGACAAACACTTGTCATCAAAATTTTGAGTGAAACTGGCCAGTCTTAACTGATAAGGAGCATTATAAATTTGTACAGATTTATGAATCAGCATTACTATACAAAAGTGATAACTTACAGTGAAGTGCTCTCCACATAATGCATCTGGAAAAGAATCGGCTGCCAAATGAAACCAAGAGTATCTACAACGGTACAAGAAAACTCTATCAGCATTCAGCAGAGCAAGTCTTGGATAGCATTATTCATTCGCGAAGACAATTAGTAAAGGGATCTAAGAAAGCTCTTCTGCACTGAACTTTTTCCAAGCTTCCTGTTTCAAGATAACATGTAGTTATTTTACAAAGAAATTATAAATACAGATAAAAAATCATAGCTCGTAAGATTTCAACTGCAGACGATTTATTTTTCATAATTATTTTTAACAATGTACCTTCAGGATGTCAAAAGCCTTCTCTGCAGTATATTTCTGTTCAAGACTAGCACCTTTCTGTTGGACTTTATCTGGGTGAATGCATAATGTTGCTTTTCTATAGACTTTTTTAACTGAAGACGAAGTGATCATATCTGTCAGAGATACTGGCTGCCAATCACATTCAGGCCAAAGAACCTGCATATAAACTCAATGGTAAGAAAGCATAACGGGAAATTTAAAAAAAATAGAAAAAAAAAGTAATATTTTTGTGATGTAGAAAGAACAGAAAACAAACTGAATGGTAATTTATATATTATCACTAAAATGAAAAAAGATGTTCATAGTAAGGACAGATACATCATTTTCTTTAGCACCTGGAACGGTCTAACAAAAGATTAATCTTCGATTATAAATGTTATTATTTTATTTGCATCAAAGAAGTCTACATATATCTGAAGACAACCAAATAGAAACCATTGAGAAACTCCAAAGCTATACGTTTACAAACAGATCTTGGAAACAACTGAAAAATTTAGCAAGGCAAAGGCCTCCACTTCACCAAAACCAAATCCTATACAGAAGTTGTCATATAGCATAATCAATGCTACCTTTCTTTTGAATAGTTATAAATTCCTAATAGGATTCCCTCACTCCCTTTCCGGCACGAACTTCAGGTCAATTTGACCAGTATAGAGCATACATAACTGAGTCAACATATTCCAATTGGTCCACTATCACTACGGGTGTAAATAGATCAAACAACCTATTAGGAGCCTACATTTTGTGTTAGGCCTGGCCTGACCAGTCTAGTTAAATAGGACATATTTATTGTGGAAGATGGATCCTACATTGCATCTAGACGACGACTCAAGTCCTCGTACTCGTAGAAGCCTGATATTGTTGTGGGCCTCAGGTTACTTTGTATTTTTCTTTTGTTTAGTAGTTTGGGCTTGGGCACGGCTTAAGAGTTTTCTAAAAATGTATTTATATTCTCTGATAACTTAGTGCATTGTAACAAGTGCAATGAGGAGAATATGATGACAAACTTGCTGGACGTAGCACTGCATTAGGGTGAACTAGGGTAAACCGTGTACTGCTTTTCTCTCCCTCTTCTTTTTCTATTTGCAATTGTGTGATTGAATCGGCCCAAACACTAATGCCTAAAAATTAAACTACTTAAAAATCAAGCTAGAGGACTACTTTTAAAAGACATGAAAAACAAAAACAAAGGAAAGGTTTTGTTGATAGCACTGCCATTCACCTTGCAGAACCCGAAGACTGTCCTTATACTTTGTTTCAAATGTTGTTGGCAATTCAAGTCCTCATATGCCTTTTTTCCTCTTGTTTCAAACGATGTTGCCGAAAGTGTGCTAACAAGCATGGGTTCCGTCCTCACCTAGCACGTTACTGTCTCCATTATCTGTATCCCAATTCCCAACTGCATCGATCCCGTTGGTTTTTCCCAAATCACTCTCCACATTAAGAACAAACCTCACCTCGCACTTCGCTTTCTAGACCAAATCCAAATTCCGATGCCACCACAACCTCGCTTCTTACTCAACCATCATCCAACTTACATGTGCCCACCTCAAGTCCCACACCTATAAGCTATAACACCATTTGAACCACCACTTGCGCTTCCAAGCTCGACAACGACGAAGATTGTCATTTAAAGTTGCCACCTTCGAAGGTATTTGAGACCATTGTCTAGAACTACCAAGATTGTGGGTTGGCTCCTTTCGTGTTCAGTTTGTTGACCAGAGCGTGTTTGGAATCCATAAAGGTTGACCATTCAGTTTAGATTGTCAGAATGTTGCTCTCCCGTGGGATCAGCCCCAAAGTTAGCAACTTGAATTCTTTGATTTCTAGGGTTTGCCAAAGTTGAGGGTTAGATATAGGATATGGAATTTACAAGCTTAAACAGGCCCAAACTAGATCTATTACTTTCTAAAATTAGGTCAGACCAGACCTTTTATTTTTTGAAAATAGATCAGGTCAGCCGTACAATTTAGGCTACATATTTGATATCTTCTGTATAAGGCATGGTTCACTGCTTTTTCATTTTTCCATCAGTTAATATTACACTGAATTTTATCATTCTGCACAAAAATTAAAATGGGCAGTTATTCTGAACCTTGGTTATAGTGACTATCTGGCATATACACACAGCCAAAGAACCTAATGTTTCTATTTACTTTTTTATGTGACATAAATGCTACTTTCTTACATTTAGGATAGTGACAATAGTCACCATGCATGCAAATCTGACTACAGGATAAAAGAGATATATTCAAGACCCCTAAAGTGCAATCAAGTATTAACAAGTAACAATGGTAAAAGAGCGCACATGTTGTAATGTTGATAGCAATGCCCGCAGATTGCCTTCCTTCCCTGCAGCCCATCGCTTTATCTGAACATCCGCAATTTCAGCAATTCTCTACAAAATTAAAATCAAATGCCAAACAAAGAAAATGTAATAAATATACAGAATAAAAAACAAAAGAAATACAAGAATAGATAATTACACACTAACTATTCAAATAATATTGTTCACATGAAAAGGAAAAGTGATAAAATAATGAAGAATTAATACTATAACCCTTGGAAATAAATCACTATCCAAATAAAACACTATAAAAGCTTACATGCCTCTCTTCTTCCTCCATCTTAGTTTCAAGGTCACGCTGATTCATATTAGCCAATGCTTTTGCCTGAAAATATGACAGTCAGAAGAATAAAAATTGTACCAAGATAAACTTATTTTAATAAAACATGTAATGCAATGAAAAATAAAGCCAATGTCCATTATGGACTACGAAGACATCATATATGCTTTTGAGTTCAAGATTAAAGAAGTATAGCCAAGCCTCAAAAGGTCAAATACAGATGATATGTTATGCTGGGTCTCGTTAAGGAGCATTAAGCTAAAGATTTGACAACCAAATGAATTCAGAAAATATAATAAATATAAAGAAACAAACTAGGCCTTTTGTAGAACTTAAGATATAGATAGAAAAAATTACATAATTTGCATTATTGAGTTCCAACTTAATCCCCCTTTCTCCTTATCAAAAGAAAATAAAAAACTGAGAAGGTAAAAATGCATACTGCTCGCTCTTGGGTCCTCTGATGACGTCCCAATCTTGCTTTTCGTCTTTCTTCGGTTTCTCCTTCAACTTCATTGAATTCAGATGATGGAGAACCTTTTGAAAAAAAAAAAAGTAAAATAATAAAAACAAATGATATGTTGCAGACACAATCAATATTATAAAATTGGAACATGTTAAATTTTGATTATTTTTTGGAGAAAATTTCATTTTTTTTCAAAAGCTCTCTAAATAAGCTTCTAGTTATAAACTATTTCAAACAAATCAACATCAAATCACCTTTATCCCGAACTAGTTGGGGTCGGCAATCCAAAACACACTCGGTATATTGAAGCAGCAACTTACCACCAAAAATCAATGAAAGATCATCAAGAGGTGTCATCACTGAAGATTTTTTTATGCTTGCTGAGGATCTAGATGGCACCCTTTGCGACACTTCAGGTCTCCCTTTGTTTAGCATTTGGTGATCAAATATATAATCCTGATCAATGCATCAGCAATAAATACTGAATATAGTCTTTTTTATGTTGCAGAATCATTTGAACTTATTATATTAATAACTTTTACCATATCTGAAGACCTTGACTTTGGTGCACTGGTTGCACGAGAACTCATGCTGAAAAATGATTCAAGATCATCCATGCCATTTAATTGATGTCCCTTTGCATTTAGAGCTCCTTTATTTTTGTTTGCCTTAACTACTGAACTTTGTTTAATTTCACCAGTATGTACATTCGCCTCTCTACTGGGATCATTCTGCACCCTACCCATGGCAAATTCCTCAAGTTCATCTATTGATGATACACTTGAGTTGTTAACTGCATCATAAAAATTTCAGATTACCTCTTAAGTATCTGATAAAAAAGATGGTTATTCATGTCTTTTATCTCAAGTATTCAGAAGATCTCAACGACGGGGAGGTACCGGAGCTGGCTCTTGTACCATCAGAACTATTTGGTTTACCAATCTGTTCCAGTGAGTCCAGAAATGATTCTGAAGACGCTGGGCTTGAAGCTGCCTCAAATACTAAAAATGGATCATCATTAGATGTGACTGCTGGTTTGTTTGAGGAGACAGTTGGTTTATGAGGCTTATTCATATCAGTACTTGATCTACTGAAAAAGAGTTCACATTAAGAGACAGTGAGACTAAAGAGAAAGATGATACCTACCAATGAGAAGGTAGAGAATGTCTTCCTTTATTCGTAATTCAAGTTATAAACAACTTAATCACTTGCAGATAGAAAAGATGTGGTATATTAGTTAAGCCACAATATACCAGCATATATAACACGTTCTCAACATATCAGTTAGCTTTCCACGGAGAGCAATGCTCTTATGCTCCCCACACAAACCCTAACACCACTCAAAGCTTGCTAGGAACACATTACTATGCCGATAACTGCTAAAAACTCTTAATTATTGTTGAGGAAAATAACACTACCAGCGTTTACTAATGATCCCTAGTTTTCCATGCATTTATAAACAGGAAGTTGATACAAGAAATTTGGAAGCTTCAAATCCACACCTTAACATATAGGTGTACAAGAAGACTTTTCATTCCAAAGAAGGGAATCACTTGTGAACATTTTTCTTTAATTTTTCCCTCTAATTTACAAGTAGCCCCAACCTCCTGAGAGATTACTATGCATTATGTGAGCACTGCACTTGTCCACTAAAAAATATAATACGCAGCACCACCTAACAATATTGAATTAAATATAAAATACTATTAAATCATACATGAACAATTCCTAATCTGCCGAAAGTATTCCTCTGAGTAAATAAGTATTTCTTTTAAGAGGAATTCTGGTAATACATTTTTATTTTTAGATAAAATCTCGCGTGAACTTCAATAACTTAGAGCTCACTCTTAATTAGGGATAAATTTTCAATACTCCTATTGTAGTAATGGGGAAATACACCATTAACTTAACTGCATTTATTCCATCCTCTTCCTTATTTTCAATGCCACGTGAGTCAACGTATGTCCTCACTCACAGTTACTGAAAATTTACTTCTTTATCTGCCAGCTTACATGAAAATTCATCCAATAATAAAAAAATATATATGCAAAAGAAAGAGTAACATTTCTCTTTTTCTTTATCGACACCGTAAAGAGTTAATACCCAATCAAACGAAGAAAACAGAGGAACGAGTACAAAAGTTCCATACCCATTATTTGTAACAGCGCTGGCACGAAACCCAGGTATCAAGTCATCAAATTCAGATGTTTTCTTAGCAACCCCTTCAGTTCCATTCCCATTCAAACTTTTGGGTTTTGCGTGGATCCCACCAATCTTATCCAGCAAGTCATCAATGGCAACACCCTGCTTTGGCGGCGAAGCAAACTCACCAAATACATCATCAAAATACTCATTATTAACCGAACCGCCATTACCAACATTCGATTTGTTGTGCCCACAAAAGATATCGTCAAAGCCATCAACATCAAGACCCTCAAAATGCTGGGTTTTCTTATTTTCGTCAAAAAAAGGGAGCGAAATCAAAAGTGGGGTTTTGATGAGATCTGGATCCGAATTGGGAAGTTTTGGGGTTTAGAGCCGAATTAGTTAGGGTTTGAGAATCACGTGCATTAGTGGGTCGTTTTGATGACGCCATTGGAGCCGATTTTCCTTGCGGCTTTAGCCCATACTTTTCAGTTAACACACCAAACTTGTCCATTTCTTCTCAGGGAAATTCAAAATTGTCACAATGGAATCGATTGAGTAAAGAATAGAAACTAACTAGAAGCTTTCCCCCCTCTATGAACAGCTGAAATCACCAGCAATTCGGGTAAAGAATTTTTGAATTGTCAATAAAAACTGTGACCTAGAAAAAAAATCAATTTTTTTTTTTTGGGAAGGTTACAAGCGCGTGGAAAATTGTGACCTTTTGGGGTTAGGAAGTGTTTATTTGGTGTTTGAAGGTAGAAAAAAGAAATCTGATAAAAGAGAGAGAAAGAGATGACTTGGAGTTTATTTGGTGTTTGTCAGATGGCGAGGGCGAAGTGGCGGGAATCTTGTGATGAAGAAGGAAAATAGGGGAGAGAAAATTTTCCGTGAAAATGAAATCCGATATGTCTTTCTCATTTTTTTTTATTTTTTTTTTTTGCGTCTTCCCCTTTTCTTTTCCTCTCTCTTTCTGTAGACTTAACTTCAACTTCAACTCTGAATCTGATGCTTAACTTTCACTTTTATTTTTTATTTTTATGGTTTTCCCTTCTACGTGAAGTATTATTAAACTCGACTCAACTTGATTGATCCAAAAATTAGTAAATCAATGACGTGATTGACCCAAAAATTAGTAAATTGATGACGTAACTTATTCGAATTAGTCAATGAATTGACTATGTAATTGACTCAGTAAAAATCGATTTGACTCGACCAATTTTTGATAAAATCGATGACCCAGTCAGATTTTGTTAATCAAATTGAGTTATGCATATTTAAAAAAATTAAAGCAAAACGATATTGCTTTTTAAGTAACGACCAAGGGATAGGTATTAATACTATCAAATAGTATTACTATCAATATTACTATTATATCTCAATCGTTGAATTCTGGCAATCAAATGTTATTATTTTCACAAATCAAACTCATTAATTAATTATTAATTCACGATAAATAATAACCGTTGATTGACGAAAATTAATGGCTAAAACATGATAATAACATTATTTGATAATGACAATATTTTATCCCAACGACCAAATGCAAAATTTCTAAATTGCGTTGCACTATTTTCAATTCACGTATCAATCACACACACAAAAATATGATTAAACATTTAAACTTAAAAATGATGAAATTGAAATGAAAAGTTAAAATGCTAAATAAGTTGGATTGAATTTTGAAAGCGTATAAGACAAGGTAGAATAGCTAATTTGAAAAGTGATATTAATTTTACTTTTTATTAATGACCTTATGGATTTTATTTTTTAAAATTAGGGAAGGCCTAAGTCCGAAAAAAATAAATTACAATATGCAAAAGTTCTATAATTATGAAAAGCAAATAAACTTCCATCCAGTAAACTAACCATACGAGGAAGAGGCTGGTTGAAGATAACAATATCCTCTTCCTTGCCAAAGCTTTCTTTTTGCAAATTAGTTCATACATTTGTTATCAGATATAATTTTAGATAATTCTAAATAGACATAATTATGAATTTTGTTAAATAACATAGAAATCATTATGAAAGAATTTTAAATATAAAATTATATATACCTATCTAAATTATACAATTTAACCAATAATTCATTGGTTAAACCGATGATTTAATGACTCAATATTTCAGCCGAGTCGATCCTGATTTAATAATGTTATGCGAGAAATGTAAAGCTTCTTGAAGGCGACTAATACTTTTACGGACAGAAGAATATAGCTTTTTCGTTTTTACGTGATTAATTTATATCTTGACCTACAACAAAATACATGTAAAATACAAAAGAAGTTAATTAAAAATCATGTTGCAACTAGAACTAGCGTATTAAAATACATGACTTCTTTCTTTTCGCTTTAAACTAAAAGCTATTCGATATTTGTCATTTCTAATTCCTACATGCTAAGCTCCGCTTCCATGTGCTTTTTCGCTAGTAACTCTTGTTGTGTCTTTTGTCAAAGTTTTGATTTATAGTGGGTGATTGTCGTTAGAACCGTCAAAATCGGCTATCTCGATTCCCGTCTTACTAGGTCCTAATTTATATGGATTAGGCCAAAAGATCCACAATAATAAAGACTCTATTAGGACAAAAGCTTTATGGATTAGGGTCAGGTTCGACTCATCCAAAATTATAATTTTATATTTTTTTATTATATTCAATGCATTCAAAATTATTTTAATAAATAAATATTTAACACTTTTATAGAATATTCTACATAAAATATAATTTTTTCTTAATTTAATTTTTTAATGAAATAATATATTATATACACACAAATATACAAGTAAAATTGTAAGCTCGAATTTAATATAAGTAAAAATTTAATTTTACTGCATTTCCTAAGTTTCGTTATTAAAGGATGTCATTAAATGAAGATTTTTTTCGAGAAGTCTAATATGGAAAACCAAAAGGAGCAATGAAAAAATAATTTTAATATCAGTATTGAACAAATGTTCATGCTATATATTTGAAAGTTAAACTACTAATTTTCTTGAACAACTATCATTATAAAAAAAAATTACTTATCATTATTCATAAAACTACCAAAGTGCATTGTATACGGTATATTTCAGTACAAATTTGGGTCCAAACTTTAAAATTAATTATATATGAATAAATTAATTTTTTACCATTTGCTTAAAATCTTCAAATTTCAATAAAATATATTTATTATATATAAATTCTATAGAATTATATATATAAAAGTATATTTTTATCATAATATTATGTTTATAATTTATTTTATATTTATATATATTTTTAATAAAAAAAATTATGTACAAAAATGTTTGGTCCACGAATAAATTTCAACCCAACTCGCTAAATCATAGGGTATGTGAGGTTAGGGATAGAAAATGCCTTATCACAAAAAGGACCTAATAGATTATGGCTAAATATAAAACTTTACATGCTGGCTAACAAAATTCAATCCATTTTAAGACCTCTAATTGTGGTGCCATAGGTCATTATACGACGGGGTAAACCCAATCAAAGTTTTGTCAGCCAAGAGTTCAATTGAGAAGCCCAATTTTACAAAATAGATCAATGAAGAGGACCAAAAAAACACTGGGTGAAGCTCCATTAGTCCATGCATTGGAAAAACTCTCATCTTTTGGAATTTTTTTTCTCTTAGAAGCTCTCATGGTTGCCCTTTGTCCATTGGAAAAATTTAATATGCTCAAGGCCTACTATTTATTCAGTGGTGCCTTTTCTATAAATATAAAATTTTCTTCCATTTCTACTCCTCTATTTTTAATTTTTCTCCTCTTCATCCTTTTTTTTTTTTTTTTTTTTTGGAAAGGACCACCATAATCCAGACCCACAGAATACATTTTCTTTGTCCACAACCAAATAAACGTGGTTCAAACTTTCGTATACAAGTGTTATTTACTGGCCTCAAAGCCCAAAATCAAGGACTAGCCTCTAAAGGCTCAATTAAAGGAGTCATTCTCCTCCTCCTTATAGAATAAATCTTTGGTATTACTGTTGTACCAAAGATTTAGTACATCTCACCAATGAAAATATTGCATGTTAGTTAAAATTCTGTTTTTTCTGTCAGATTTCTTCTCTCTCCTCTGATGTGCAATGCTCTCATTAATGAGATGCACTGAATCTAGGTACAACAATAGTACCAAAGATTTATTCCTCACAATCATAGATATCGTATAGGAGAATCTCTCATTTCCCAATACAACTCACCATACACATTGACAGTGTGCTGCCTCACTCATAGCAGTGAGATAATCAGTAACATGATTATGGCTCATTTTCTCCCATGTGAATATTTTCCACGTGTATATATTACTCTTCACTTATTAGAAGTATCTTGCATCTATTATATTTGTAATGCTCTGTTATACATCTAGTTCGTTAATATTACGAATGATATTAAATGAAGTTATAATCACCACAACAGTTCAATTAAAAATATGATTAAATTTTTTCTTTTTAAACATTATATGTTCCATTAACAATAATTATTGCATTTATGTTATCAAAAAAAAAAACAATAATTATCGCATTTAAAATAAACCAAAATAGTAATTGTAACTCATTGACATTGCGGAATAATCACACCTAGCTTAAACATATACATTACATCTTTTAGACACCATATATAAGAACTCGCCCTGCTAAATTATGAATCTTAATAATTTAATTATAAATTTATAAAATTGGTCCATAATTAAAATAAGATAATTAGAATGAAATTATAATTATTAATATCAAGTCACTTTTTGAAAGAAAAAAAAATGCAAACGCTGTGCATTCGCGGTATAAATGTATACCTATGAAGTGACCCAAAAAATATAAATATAAATATTCATAGAAAATATGCAAAGTTAATATTTTAAAGTTTGGAGAAAAAATAATTATGAGAGGTGTTAGAAGTGATGATAGTGATGGGATGGTGACAACACTGACAGTGTTGGTGGTGGTGGTAATGATAACATGGTTGTCGTGGTGGTGGTGGTGATGGCATAGTGGTGGTGGTGAAAGTGGTGGTAGCAGTGGCTTGGTGATAGTAGTGGTGGTAGTAATGGCAGTGGCTGCAGCGGTGACAATGGCAGTGACAGTGATAGTGGCTATGACGATGGTGGTGGCGTGGTAATGGATGGTAGTGGTGGTAGTGATGATAATAGTAATGGTGAAGAGTGATTGAAAGAGACAATTGTTTCTCATTTCGTGCCTCAAAACAAAAAAACTGAATTTTTTTTATTCCTTTTTATATTTTTAAGCAAATAAATTGAATAGGTTCATTCCCGGGAACAAGAAAATAAATCGGTTTTGTCAAATATTATTTCTATCAATTTTTGTTTTTGGAAACAAAAAAATGAATTTTTTTTTCTTCTAAAAAGGTGTCATGCACACCCTTAATCCAATGCGGTTGGACATTTTACAAATGGAAGTTATTATAACATTTATTAGTTGTTATTTTGCTAAAATTTAGAGTCATTATATCCTTGTATAGTCCCTCTGCCATCATCATAATGGTGTTCATCAATCGATCCAAATTGATTCAAACTGCGGTAACCGAACCAAAAAACCGATAACCGAAAGCCGAAAAATCGAGAATCGAAAAAAATAGTAAATTTTAATTGGATTGGATCGATTTTTGGATGGGATGATGAAAACTGATCTAATCCAAATCAATCCAATATATTAATTTTACTCTATCTACTTGGGTCTTTCCCCGATCATAACCCAAAAATTTCTAAACCCAAGACCTATTAATCCATCAACTAAACTAAAAAAAAAACTAGTCACATCTCATCAACAAAATTTCATCTGTGCAGAGCTTCATATTTCATTGCAAAAAAAAAACTATATTATCGTTTAGCTTTTGTATTTCAAGAAATTTTTTTACAAAGCCTATTATACAAAAGATGTTATTTGCACAATAACCATGAAACAAATTTTAATATTTTTAAAAAATCAAAAATCGATCCAATTTTAAATCAAAAAAATTGGATTGAATTTGAAAAAAAATTCAAACCGAATGAATGATTACATGATCAAACTGAAAGATTAAATCAGATAATTTTTTACTTCCAAAACTGATCTAATTCATATCGCGGACCATCCCTAATCATTGATATATTCACACGTTGAGTCTTTAAAAAACTTTGATCTATATCACTACTTTTATGAGCACGTTCATATTGACATAACTCACCATTCAAGATATATTAATCTAGCTCTCCTATACAAACAACTCAGCAAGGCTAAAAAGTATGAGAAACCACGTGCGGCATGCAATTAAGGCACACAAAAAAAACTCAGCGAGTGTAAATAAAAATTCATCTGATACAATTTAGTTGGTGACAAAATTATATTATTTTTAAAAATTTAACTAATATTAAGATTATATCATAATTTTTGAAAAAAATTTATACAAATTTTAAAAAGGAGAATATTACTCTTATTTTACATGAAATAGTTATCTCATATTTTCTCACTTCAAAAATCTCACCTCCTCTTTGTTTTTTTTTTGCTTTTTATTGGTGGGCTTTACTTAGATTCTCTCTATAATATGATAGAATTATTCTTATATAAAATGAGAGTAATATTTCTCTTTTAAAAATTAGCTATACCAAAATATCAACTGACATACAAATACAAATGATGGTGAAAGCCTTTTGTTGCATAAAAATGATGGTGAAAGTGTGAAAGGAGAAGTAATGAGTTGTTCGGGTGTTTTTCAATAAAGGAGAATCACGTGAGTTACACATGGCAGTTAATTTTGACTTCAAAATAAATGGTCACTTTTTAGAACATTAGTGGTGGAAAATTATGTGTCACAAACAAATTTTAACATGTGAAAAATAAAAATGACATAAACTATGTTGTTAATGTGTGTCATTTGGATGCAAGTTGTTTGCTTATATGATGCCTAATTATTCATTTGTAATTGTCACCAGTCATGTACTCCGGATTTTTAAACAATCGCAGAGGCCAGGAGCGTAGCCAGCTACTCTACTTAATAATAATATAAGGAGGAGTTATTGTCTATTCGGCTTCTTCTCTTTCTACACAGTACTATATTGAATATATATGGGAAAATATTTTCTCCTTTTAAAAGATTTTTTTTTTTATGTTAGTGACTCATAGTATAAGTGGGTTCTACTTTGAATTTTTTTTTCTCTCCACTATTTTGTAGACCCTACTTATATTATAAGTCACTAACATGAAAAAAAATTTCTCCTTTAAAAGGAGAAAATATTTTCCCATATATATATATATATATATAGGTGTGCAAAATAATCAAAAAATTAGGTCAAACCATGAACGGAACCGCCCCATAAAATAACCGGTTTTTAAAAATCAGTTTATGAACCGAACCGATTTTCAAAGAATCGGTTCATGAACCGAACCGATTTTTAGAACCGGTTTAATAACCGAATCGTTTCCGAACCGAACCGAATCATTTTCAAACCGAATCAAATTAATTTTTATAATTTTATTTTTTAAATTTTAAATTTTTTTTTCAAAAGAGGGTCGACCTGAACCGGTTCCAAACCACTTCTGAACCGAACCGAACCACTTTCGAACTAAACTATTTAAATCAATTCGGTTCGAGTTTTCAAAAAATTCAATTCGATTCGACCCATGCTAATATATCTCTCATCCTGTATTATTTATTTCAGCTAATCAGCTATATCTGCGTGTCCTCACTCCTCATCGTAGATTCATATGATCCACAAACTTCACCAGATAAGCCTCTAATGCTGTAATTTGTTGCCAAGGTAAAGTTTGGTCAGATTCCAAAGTTGATTGGCTGATTTTTTCTAAAAACAAGTTCAGATGACTTATTTTATGTGAGGTAATAATCGTATAGTAATATATATTTTTTGGGTACAATTAAATATATACGACATTACTTTTATAATATATATTTACTGTATTACTTTTATGAATTTTCAAGATGTGATTATAATAACTATTATCTTATTTTCATTTTTTAATACATAGTTTAATTTTCATTTATTGTAACATTTAAATTTGTAATTAGTATTGTTTAGCTTTCTAAGACGAAAAGTATGCAAAATCTAGGACAAATACCATTAGTTAAATAAGATTATGTCATATAAGACGATTTTAGTTATTCATAAATGAATTAAGGAAAATATATTTCTCATATTACATATAATACACAAAAAATTGAATAAAACCTACTAAAGAGAAGAGAGAGAAACTAAAACCAATTTTATTTTTATGTGTCTATAAGATAAAATTATTTCATGTAATATGAGAAATATATTTTTCATAAATTAATATTATCTTTTTTCACTCTTTTTTGTAATATTTTTTCTTCTATCGCCATTGATTTATGAGTTTCTTTTTTCTTATGTTGCTGGAAAAAAAATCTTCTTATGTCATAGTTATAATAAAAAAATTATATATTTTTTTCTCTTCATCTCAGTAGATAATTTCTGAAGAGAGAAAAATAAACTTTAATATTATAATTATATAGTTCCCTAAATATATAATTATAACATGTCACATAAAAAGTTTTTTTTTTCAAAAGTAGATTTCCCTTGATTTATTTATAGGGGTTTGCATTCATCATGCAACATGACTACAAAAAGTTTCTTACACACACAACATTTTGTGGGACCCGCAGTTTTTTGAAGCAAAAAATAAAATAAAAAATTCCGGCACCGAAAACGAATTTCTATAACATAACACAATCACTTTTCCTGCTACATAACTTTTTTTTTTTTTTTTTTTTTTTTTTGCATTACATGAGAATTGAACACACACACCACTACACTATACACACCTAACACACACCCAACCACTAGGCTAACTACGTAACTTTTATAAAACCCTTATTTATATACCACTGAACAATTCCCATAACTAGATGAATAGTTGTGTTTGTTTATTTAGACTTTAGATTAAAAGATAATATAAATGTAAGGTAAACGTCCCTAACCAAAAAACAAAAAAAAAACAAAAAGTTAAAGAAAATTGGAAGTAACAATTTGACTATGACCAGCAAAAAGAAACACACCACGTTAGTCACAAATGGCTTTTTTAAGTCCAACACTTGCATTTTACTATGTTTTTATTTATTCAAAACGTGCCTTATAGCAAGCCGTGCATGGTTGACTAGTAAAACTTCACTTCTCTGAAAATGGCTATTATAAGGGTCCCAATGATTCCAAAACCTCTGTGTGTGTGTGTGAATGTGTTGCTTCATCACAAATCTAAACATGGATAAGCAAGTGTTGCTCTTTACCCTCCTCATGTTCTTCCTCTTCACCATTTTCAAAGCTGATGTTGCATCTTCCTCATGTCCCTTGGATCTCAGTTATGTTGAGACCTTTCCATGGGACACTTCATCCTGCAGAGATCCAATTGATACACAACACTGTTGCGAAACTCTGCTCACCCTCTTTGGCATAGGGCTTGCTCAACACCTCAAAGAAACTTCCTTGTTTCAACTTCCTGATGAAAACACTTCCTCCACTTGCTTATCTGATTTCAAAGTCAAGCTTTCATCTATGTCAATTCAACCATCTTTGGTCCCTTCTTGCTTCCATAACTCAACCCAGTTTGTTACTAACTCTTCTAGTTGTGCAGGTATAATAACTACCAAAGATTGGAAGCAAAAAGTAGGTATGTTGAGTTCATTAGACACTTCTTGTAAAGGGGACATGAATGATCAAACTCGATGCAGTATTTGCATCGATGCTGGCTTGAAAGTTACTTCTCAGTTGACTAGTATTGATCCAAAAAATGCCACAAAGTGTTTTTATTTTACAATCTTATATGCTGCAGCTGTTGTTAATCAGTTTGGTCCTACAGATGTTGGCACAGCTAGTTGCATACTTGGCTTGCCACTGTCTAAGGGTCATCACATACATGATAGTAGTGGTGGTAGAGAGTGATTCAAAGAGATAAATGTTTATCATTTTATGTCTGGAAATAAAAAAGCTGAATTTTTTTGATTATTTTTTCTATTTTTAAGCAAAGAAATTAAATTGGTTCATTTGGGAACAAAAAAATAAATCGATTTTGTGAAATACTATTTCATCCATTTCTGTTTCTAGAAACAAAAATTAAAAAAAAAAGTAATTCTGAAAAGACTGTCATGCACACTTTTAATTCAATGCGCTTAGACATTTTACAAATAAAAATTATTATAACATTTATGAGTCGTTATTTTGTTAAAATTTAGAGCCATTATATCTTTATATAGTCCCCCTCCCTCAGCCATCATTGAGATATATTCATATTGATATATATAACTCACCATTCAAGATATATTAATCTAGCACTCCTACACTACAAACAACTCAGCAAGGCTAGAAGAGTCAAAAGCATGAGAAGAAGCCACGTGCGGCATCAACAAGTGTCAAAAAAATACTAAAACTGTACCATAACTTTTGAAAAAAAATTATACCAATTTTAAAAATTAACTGGTACCAAAATATTAACTAACGGAAATGAAATCTCATCTGGAAAAGTGATCCTATTATATGATCATAATTACTTATTTAAAAATTATATATTTTTCTCTCTCTTATCTCATCATCAATAAATAATTATAATCAAATCACATAATCACATAATATTTTTGCACGTAACAAAATCATTCTCTCAACTGACATACAAATGCCTTGCCACTAAGCACGAACCTTTTGCTGCATAAAAATGATGGTGAAAGCCAGAAAGGAGAAGTAATGAGTTGTTCGGGTGTTTTTCAATAAAGGAGAATCACGTGAGTTACACATGTCAGTTAGGATGTGTTTGGTACAAAGTTATTTCAAGGATGACCGGTAAAGCTATCTTGGTAAACATGAATTGCCACGTTTGGTACAACTAAACAAAATTCTTTTTACCAGATATCCTTGATTACCAGTAATCTGATTAACAAAGAAAAATTACTGTTTAAATTACCAAAAAAAACCATGGTAATTCGGAATTCCAATGGAAGGGAAAGGACAACACCAAAATTTGAGACAAATATACCCCGAGCACACATCTCCGCCCATGCTTTCTCAGTTGTATGAATTGCTGTGGCTTGCGAAAACCTTCTTCGGAGGGCCAAAAGCAACGCCACCGTAATTGCTGTGTTTGTGTGAAGGGGAGAGGGACACACATGCGAATAAAATTTAGTTGCACAGCCCACATAAATAATTAACCACAAATTCATTGATCCATTTCATTTCTAAGATTAACAAATGCCAAAAAAAAACAATATCGTACTTGTACAAAATGCTGTTGAAGAATCATATTTTGAAAAGTTAAGGTTATTTTAATAAAATCATCATATATTACCTGTAATATTTTATTATCAGCCAAACATATACTCAGTAAAATTATTAAATATTCTCAGTAATATTTATATCTACTAAACAACTTTTTTATACCATTCCCATTAAATTGGATTTCTCATTATATTATTGAAAATCATGATTTCCGGACACCAAAAAATTTCTCTTGTACCAAACACATCCTTAATTTTAACTTCAAAATGTATGGTCACTTTTTAGAATATTAGTGGTGGAAAGTTATATGTCACAAACAAATTTTAACATGTGAATAATAAAAATGACATAAACTATGTTCTTAATGTGTATCATTTGGATGCAAGTTGTTTGCTAATAATATGATGCCTAATTATTCAATTTTTAAATTGTGACCAATCATGTACTCCGGATTTTTAAACAAGGGTAGAGGCTAGGCAGCTACTCTACTTAATAATAATATAAGGAGGAGTTATTGTCTATTCGGCTTATTCTCTTTCTACACATTACTATATTGAATATATATCTCTCATCCTGTATTATTTATTTCTGCTAATCAGCTATATCTGCGTGTCCTCACTCCTCATCATAGGAAAAAATTTATTGTGGTGCTGCCGTATTATTTATTTAGTGGTTTTTTTCATAAATAAAATTTTTTCTTTCATTTTTATCCTTGTCTTTTTAATTTTTTTTCTCTCAATCTCTACTTTTTTATTTTTATTTTGGGAGGGGACTGTCATACTCTCACCCAACCGAAAACTCTTTCTCATCATCATAGATTCATACGATCCACACACTTCACCAGATAAGCCTTGAGTGTTGTAATTTGTTGCCAAGGTAAAGTTTGGTTAGATTTCAAGGCAAAAAAATTAATTTATTGTTTTTTTAATAAAAAATTATGAAAATGTAGTTATTTTCAAATTATTTATGCAAATATAACACTCAAACACGCTCACATGGGACGTGTTTCAATGGAGAGAGACACGCCCATATGGGGCGTGAGTTATACGAGAAACACGCCCACATGAGGCGTGATCAAGAGAGAGACACGCCTAACAGGGGCGTGGCGTGAGTAATTTGGAGAGAGACACTCCCTATTTGGGCGTGACCCAGGAGAGAGACACTCTCCACTTGGGCGTGTTTCGTCAGGTGCTGCCACGTGTCACAAGAGTCGACAGTAAAACTTTGAAAGTCCATAACTTTTGACTCGGGTGTCCGAATTAGGTAATTTTTTTTTATTCCACATAACTTTTCGAGATCTACGTAATGACATCTCATTTGACATATTTTTTTTGTCAATTTGTTTTTTGAATTTACAACAATGATACCATAAGAACGTTTAAACTCAAATTAATAAAGAGAAAATCGCTTTTTAATTAGGAGAAAGGAGAAGGTTAAAACCCAAATTAATAAAGAGATAGTAACTATAACCTTCTCCTATTTTTTAACCTTCTCTTTCCTCCTAAATAAAAAGTGATTTTATGTGTGTTTGTTTAGACTTTAGATTAAAAGATAGGGTTTATCATCTATCATTTAACATGACTATAAAAAATTTTCTACACACACAACATTTTGTGGAGCTCGCAGCAGAAAAAAAAAAAATCTTTGACACGCAAAACGAATCTTTATAACATAACACAATCACTTTTCCTACAACATAACTCTTATAAAACCCTAAAAGATAATATAAAGGTGATGTAAACGTCCCTAACCAAAAAAAAAAAAACAAAACAAAAAGTTAAAGAAAATTGGAAGTAACAATTTGACTATGACCAGCAAAAAGAAACACACCACGTTAGTCACAAATGGCTTTTTAAGTCCAACACTTGCATTTTACTATGTTTTTATTTATACAAAACGTGCCTTATAGCAAGCCGTGGTTGACTAGTAAAACTTCACATCTCTGAAAATGGCTATTATAAGGGTCCAATGATTCCAAAACCTTTGTGTGTGAATGTGTTGCTTCATCACAAATCAAAACATGGATAAGCAAGTGTTGTTCTTTCCCCTCCTCATGTTCTTCCTCTTCACCATTTTCAAAGCTGATGTTGCATCTTCCTCATGTCCCTTGGATCTCAGTTATGTTGAGACCTTTCCATGGGACACTTCATCCTGCAGAGATCCAATTGATGCACAACACTGTTGCCAAGCTCTGCTCAGCCTCTTTGGCATAGGGCTTGCCCAACACCTCAAAGAAACTTCCTTGTTTCAACTTCCTGATGAAAACACTTCCTCCACTTGCTTATCTGATTTCAAAGTCAAGCTTTCATCTATGTCAATTCAGCCATCTTTGGTCCCTTCTTGCTTCCATAACTCAACCCAGTTTGTTACTAACTCTTCTAGTTGTGCAGGTATAATAACTACCAAAGATTGGAAGCAAAAAGTAGGTACGTTGAGTCCACTAGACACTTCTTGTAATGGGGACATGAAGGATCAAACTCGATGCAGTATTTGCACTGATGCTGGCTTTAAAGTTACTTCTCAGTTGACTAGTATTGATCCAAAAAATGCAACAAAGTGTTTTTATTTTACAATCTTATATGCTGCAGCTGTTGTTAATCAGTTTGGTCCTACAGATGTTGGCACAGCTAGTTGCATACTTGGCTTGCCACTGTCTATAAAAGGGTCATCACATAGAGAAGAAGTGTTGAAATTGGTTTTTGGGTTATTGGGTGCTCTTATTGGTGTTGTGCTTGCTTTTGTTCTGATAATTATGTATAGGAAGTGGGATAGGAGAAGGAAGGAGAATATTTATCACAGGTCAATTGAAAACAGTGTTAGGACCAGTGTTTTGCCTAATACTGGTGCGAAATGGTTTCATATATCAGAGCTTGATCGAGCAACAAATAAGTTTTCACAGAGGAATATGATTGGTCAAGGTGGTGATGGGGTTGTGTACAAAGGGACTCTTTCAGATGGCACTTTGGTTGCAGTTAAGGAGATTTCTGACTTGGAAACTAGAGGGGATGAAGAGTTTGGCTATGAAGTGGAGATCATAAGCAAAATAAAGCACAGGAATCTTCTTGCTCTTCGGGGTTGTTGTGTTACAAGTGATAATTTGAGAGGTAAGAGGAGGTTTCTAGTTTATGATTTTATGCCTAATGGCAGCCTCAGTTACCAATTGTCAATTGCTGGGGCTAATAGGCTAACATGGCCACAAAGGAAGAACATAATTCTTGATGTGGCTAAAGGGCTTGCTTATTTGCATTATGAAATCAAACCCCCAATTTATCACCGTGACATAAAGGCTACAAATATACTTCTGGATTCCAAAATGAAAGCTAAAGTTGCAGATTTTGGCTTGGCAAAGCAAGGTAGTGAAGGCCAATCTCATCTCACCACAAGGGTTGCTGGCACATATGGTTATTTGGCACCAGAGTATGCTCTATATGGGCAACTAACTGAGAAAAGTGATGTCTACAGTTTTGGTATTGTGATTCTTGAAATCATGAGTGGAAGAAAAGTGCTTGACACTTTGAATTCATCTGTGGTTTTAATCACTGATTGGGCATGGTCACTTGCAAAATCAGAAAAAGTGGAGGAAATTTTTGATCAGTCTATAAGAGAAGAAGGGCCAGAAAAAATTATGGAAAGGTTTGTTCTTGTTGGGATTCTTTGTGCTCATGCAATGGTGGCATTAAGGCCTACAATTGCTGAAGCCCTTAAGATGTTAGAGGGTGACATTGACATTCCCAAATTACCAGATAGGCCAGTTCCACTTGGTCATGAGTCGTTTCAATCTTCTTTGTTGTATGGTATGCAAAGAAGTGGAAGATCAACACCATATCTTTCATCTTATTCAACAAGTATGAGCACAATATAGATAGAAGCTCTATACTAGTTTGTTTGTGCAGATAGTCTTTGGATCAGAATTAGGTATGAGTCAGAAATTCACGGCCACCACTTGGTGAAGGTTCAAACTACCCTTAAAGTCGTGCCATATATATCTTGATTTTTTTTTTTTGTACACATTTGTAATCTGATCATATACGATTATGGTTTATAGAAGAAATATTTGAGATAAAGTTTGATTTGTTGCATATGTATAGTGTTATAGAAAAGACTTTAAAAAATATAAAAATCCTAATCTGTGCAGTGGAGTCAAAGAGCCTTTTGCATTAACTACCCGTGACATTAATTGGGTCTGCCGTCAAGCACCTGAATTAATAAAAAGATAAGCACTAATAGTCTACAACTCAATTTTTTTAATCAACACAAGTTGTTTTATATTTTTATATTCCTTATTCTTATTTGCTTACCTGTTTTTTTTGACATTTTAAACACATCCATAAGTTGTTAACAGTTCACAGCCACCACCTAACCACATGTCTTTCCTATTGCCGCAATGGTTGACCAAATATAAGAACTGCATATTTTCAAGGGCAGCAGTCAAAGTAGTCTTTTTATGAAGTTTTTCAATTATGTGCAGCTAAGATTCGGATTCTTAATCACACACTTTATTGATTGGCAAGTAGATATTTGTTTATACTTGGCCACGACAAAATCCATAACCTTTAATTTGATATGAAAGTTGGTGAACCCCGTAACCATTTAGCATTCATTATTTGATGAATCAAACAAGTTGATCCAAGGCTTCGTTTTATCGTATAAGAAAAAATAAAAGAAAGGACCCCATAAAAAGAAAAGAAAAGAAAAGAAAAAGTGATAAATTTTCAGATGGAACAATGAGCTGCTTCTAAGATCAGCAATTTACTGCTTTTTAAAAATGTCTACATATACAAACAGCATCTTGCTATTATAACATGTTGAAAAACTATTGGCAAACCCTATCTTCACAATGGAAGCCAATGTAATAAACTGGTAGTATGTACTATATCTATGTTCTGTAATCTCAATGTATACCATCTGTACAGGAATTACACAAGCCCTGTCTTCAGGGTAGGATAATGCATATCTACTCTTTCACTTTCACATGCATTAGAGAGCCTTTTGATCAAGCCTCTCGTTCCAATTTAGGCAGCGAATCAAGCTACGGAACCAATCACCTGTTTGGTCAAACTTGTTAACGGTTGGAAGGGGATGCTGACTCATAGATATTCGGACAGAATCTCCTCTTGAGAGTTGCTGCCTTCTCTTCCCATCAAATGAAACCCAGGCATTACTTCTTGCGTCTTCTGGAATCTGTTATTCATAAACCTTATGTAACTCACATCTTTTACTAAACTCAATTATTAATCACAAAATGAACGCTAAATCCCAAATCATAATTCATCGCGGAGCCTTTTTTCTAACACATGCCGGATAGACAACTTATCATAAGCTCGAAAAAGGAAACATTTTCTCGCATAGAAGAAGCATCATAAGACATGAAATAATAACATCCAATTCTGGCAACAAGAATATCCAATATGATTCTTTTACCACGGAGAGAATGATTAACTTCACCTTTAATTCTAGTTGAACAGAATCTGGAAGTATAACTGGCCTAAATGAGAGCGAATGTGGACAGATTGGGGTAAACAGCACGCAGGGAACATTTGGATGGACCTGAAATTTTCTTTTGTCATTAGATAAAACATAATGGAAAGCAATGATGAATTCCAGTATAAAGCAACATTGATTTATATATTGTGCTGATACCTTACCATTAGAAGATGTACACATATTAGATTTAAGAAGTTCCATTACAGAAAATTATACAAGATGACTTCTATGAGGTTTCTGTACTAATTCAAACTTTGAATAGCAATTATTTTACATCCACCATCTGCAAGTGGAACAAGTGTTTACTGTATGACATCTAAAGAGTAATTTACTCGTTTAACATATGTTCACTATTTCTAGTTCACATATGATAGAAGCAAAGCTACAATGGGAAGCATAAAAAAGAGTATTTTTCCTTTAAGGGATCAGGTAAATGTAGGTACTGATGACACGGAGCCTATTCTTGGGGAAGCAAAGAAAGAGAGGAAACTCTATTTAAGTATTTATTTCACAAAAGAGAAAAAGGAAAGAGAAGAAAATAAAAATTACAACACTATATTCAGGTATAGAAAGCTGCAGCTCATTCCGACTAGTCTCCTAACACTTGCAATGTAGGAAAAAGAGGATTACAACTTAAACAATATCATTACTATCACTAGTTTCAGCCTCTTTGGAACATTATAAAGATACTCATCCAATCATATTTAGTTTCCACCTATAATGCAATGCCATAAAACATGCAAGACACATCAACACAATATTCAATGTCTACCATTCTTGCGCAGAGAGAACAGAATAATGGCTGAAGATTATAATAATTGTCATCAAAGTATTTCAAGGCAAGAATATCAGGCCAATACATCTAATTAATTCCATTACTAGTAAAACACTGGCACATTAACTTACCATGGAACCTCCAGCAGCTGTAGAATAGGCAGTGCTTCCTGTAGGGGTGGCCACAATGACTCCATCACCTTGTACCTGAAAGACATGACATTCGTCATATAGAAGGTATGCCACTGCTTCATAAAGGTGTATTGACATATGAAATTTTGAATATTGACTGTTTTCATCATAGAACAAAAAATATGTGAGGAAATTTAGAGCACAAATAATCAAGACCCAATAAAACTCACTTTGGTTATGAGCCGATCATGTTCATAACATTCAATCTTTGAAAGGTATGGATTAGAACCCCGATCAACAACCACCTCGTTGAGGATATCAAATACTTTCCCTGGCATAGCTTTACCCTTACGAAAAATTTCACATCGGAGACGCATTCTGAGAGTAATGTATACACCATCTCGTGTATTATTTCCATGGATGACTTGTCGTAAGTCATGCTTATAATCTTCAAACTACATACAGAGAACAGAATGGAAGTCAAATATATGAGTAAGAAGCTACCTATAATATTCTATGGCAATATAAATTATGGATTTGAAAAGCTTACACTATGAGAAGTCAGAAAACCAAGGGAGCCAAGATTAAATGACACAATAGGGGGAACGGCATCTCTGAATAAATTTGACGCATGCAGTATAACACCATCTCCACCCAAGCATGCCACAAAATCCACTTTCTCATGTAGATCACTGAATCAAAGGCATTTAATATGTTGAGCTAACATTCAATGAAAGCACAGCTATATAAGGAAAAAATGCTCTGAAGTGAATTGACATTACAAACTCCCCTACCTGGTATCATGACTATAGAAGGTCTGAACAAACCCAAAGCCTGGAATTCTAGCAAATATATCATGAACATCAGGTTCCACAAGAACATTCATTTTCTCTTGGTGATACAGAAAAGAAGCAACCTGCAGATTAGATATAGAAACTGTATTGAGAAAGGATGTTTATTTGCAAAAGTTCATAATAAATACTCATAATTTCCATAAGAATTTAAAAATGACCAAATAAAATTGGAATACCATTCAAACCTCAAAACTACCCCAATTTCATGTTCCCTAACAGATTTGATTCCTAAATTTCATGTTCTCCAATTTCCATATTTGAAAAGTCATTACAAATTGAACACAAGAAAGGGACAAACAAATTGATATAGCTTTCAAGTTAAAATTATCTTTAATAGTTCTTTCATGAAGAACTTCAAAATACTTGAAGCTCCAGTGATTAAACCTGTCAATCATATATAATTGGTTACCATAATGAGCACATATAAACGAACTCGACCTTAAATGAGCCCAAACCTTAAATGAAATTCAATATAATACAAGCTTTTAACGAGAACCCATACAAAACTTCCGTACATATCTGTTACATAATTATATAATTGTAAGAAATATGAAATATATTTATATAATAGAAAAATATTACATACATAAAATAATAAAACTAAATAAAAAGGGCAAACCTCCTACACTAGGCTTCATGACTTTGAGAGAGTAAGGTATCTAAGATAATAAAACTATATAATATATATAATTATAATATAGGAGTAATTCTCAAGCTAGGCTTGTTGATTAAATAGGTTTTATGACCATCTCAAGTTTGATTTAGTTACTATATGAGACAAGCCAAGCCTGGGCCTCCACTAAAAGCTCAGCTTAACTACAGCCCAACAGCTACTGTTCTTCAGATTAATAAGGGGCTGATTATATAATGTTGATTAAAGATACAATTACGCGCATAGTTGATTGAAAGCAATGTCAATGTTTTCCATGTTCAATGCTAAATGCCTAAATCTCTTGCAAAAAAATGTTCCTGAACATCAATTTCAAAAACTCTGATTCTAGACCATTGAAATGCCAAAGACGACCATTGCTTTGAACCATTTTCATGCTTTTTAGGGTCTAAGAAAATCATTACCATTTTTGCTTCTTCCATTAGTTCTTCCCCCAGCTTTTTCAACAATAACACATTCTTTGGCGTCGACTTCCACATAAGCATCTGTTGCTGGGTGCTAGGGTGAGTAAAAGCCAAAGAAGATTCAGTCACCTTTTCTCTGGTACAAGAAAATCCATCTGTTCGAACTAGGAACATCTCTGCTTTCTTTCTTGATTGCACCCTTACAACTCCTGTTGAAGATGCACACATATCTCCTTCGATGGATCCCAGGTCTTCATTACCCAAGGCTGGCCCAGCCTTAACCTCATCATCTTGAACCCTTTGAGAGTTAGTTGTGACATTATCAAAGTCTTTGTTCACGATGTTGGAGACAATGGCATTAGCCGTGTAATGCATCTCTCCTTCACTAAATCCATTTACTGTTCTGCTAACAGGACTAGAAGTACTCCCGTTCACTAACTTCCAACTGCCACCAACTTTAATCTGGGGCTCTCCATATGGATAATCCACATGAGCTGACCCATTTGAACTTTCTGGACCCACAATTTTAGGTACAGGATTATCACCACTGCTGACAATCATACCCTCATGTAGTCTTTCAATATGCATGTTCCTTGATTGTGGTAAGCATTCCAACCTTTTAATCTGATAATTGAAATAAGAGGGTGGTGAGATCTTCCTCCTTCCCAAAAATCTGGACATCTCTGTTTTGGAAAAAATATCACTAGGAGGAACTTGAGCTTTTAAAGGGTTAATTTTGCTTAAGAAACTTGGAAAAGATCCTTCCTCATTAGCAGCAGTGGCCTCTGATAATTTCCTATTATCAGGAGTAATTGCATTTAAGGCCGCATTACCTTGTGATTTTTCATTATACTTCTTTTGAGAGGTGCTTCTGTCAAATGTTTCAACAGAATTATGTGTTTTATTCAAACCCTCTTGCAGTGAACTGATATCCTTTTCCAGGAAGGATCTCTCTGCAGTCATTGAAGAGTCGTGCAGTGTCCCAGATCCATTGGTATAAGGTGATAACATGTCATAGGGAGTAACTGGTGGATTAGAAACAATCTGTGATGTAGAACGAGTCATGTATTGCCTCCATCGGGAGACCATGGCAGATTTTCTCCAAACTCCTTCCTTGCTATGAACATAGATAGGCCTTTTGCTACAATCTGAAACATAAGATGCAAACCTCACCACCTGTTCCATTGTAGGTGCAGTCCTAACTTCAACTGGGATTTTTACCAAATCAATTTTTCCAGATGAAATAGCATCATGCACAGCTGCTTGATAGAAGTTATCTTTTACACTCTCTGCTCTGAGATCTATAATCGTTTTATATCCTCTATCCAGTAACCACTTTAGGCCTTCTTCTGTTACCTGACCACCTGTCCAAAAAGCTGCCTCCAAGTCTTTGGATTCTGTGTCCTCTTTAGAAGTAGATAAATATACAGGACTCCAATTTGCAAATAGTGTATGACAAGGATAACCCTCCCCACGAGGAAAACCAGTATCATAGCAGACATTCTTCAGCCTCTGAAGTTTCCTCCATACATTTAAGCTTCGATCATCATCAGGTATTAAATAGTTCTCAAGAGCAACATGCAGGCTCTCAGAACACCTTTTCATCTCACTCCTAAAAACGGCAAGTGGGGGGAGGTTATCCTCCATTGTGCTAACCTCTGCATCAGGAAAGGGATTCATAATTGAGGATCTTCCAGAAAGAACATCTTCCCTGCCTTTGTTCACAAGGGAAACCATGCATCCGAGGACCGAAACTATTTTATCTTCTAGTTGAGGTTTCTCATCTGATGGAACCTCATATGACACATTACATTCACCAGTCAATGGGTTACATAACGCATCCATTAATGCAGAATGAAGCCTTTCAGAATTCCTAAAGATCCTACAATATGCCTCAACTTCAGCAATATCACCCGGAACTGGACCCATCCAAGACAACTGTGATGGCTCATAGGATTGGAAGGTATTCAAATTCTAAAAAGAAAAGTATCAAAAACAAATTTGAAAGCTAAGTGTCAGTACATGACATGAATTTCAGGAGTTAATTCATCAAAGCATACAAAAAAAAAAAGAAGACGACAAAGACACCAACAACAGTATGCTTAAGCGCACACACAAAACTAACAAAAGAAGTTCAATATAGTTTAATTTGATATTCTGGGGTTTAGATTTACTCAGAAATGCCCACTTGTTCTTAAGCAAAGTAACTAAGAGAATGAAACAAATGGCTCATCAATAGCATGCATCAGAATTTGTCAAGTTCACATTGCAAGAAGAAGGAATTAAAAGAATGGAGAAAGCAACCAAAATGCACAGAGATGAACAATTTAGGCTTGTGCAACATTCAGAGAATAGGACAAATGATTTCCTTATGTGGATCCTTGCTTAAGAAACCATACATCTGTGAGTGAGTGAAGAGTTCACCAACAGCAAGTCTAGAGAATTTTATTTTTATTTTTTTCAGAAGAAGAAACAAAAAATAATTTTCACTCATTTTGAGGCAAACGGTTCAACATGCACAACACAAATTTGAGTAACAGATGAAGTGATCAACCGGACACTCTTTAGTAGTACATACTCCCACACTAAAATTAGAAATACATGCATTTAACATCAAAAAGTGAATGGAAAAAAATGCAATTGGGTGAGTCATGTGTTTCTAATTTTACTAGCTGTAAAGAAAAGTACTGAAATTTGTTCCTTTTGATTACATGAGAACCAATCTTGAGTAAAAACGGACTTCCCCACATAAAAACTTCGTATCCACATGAACTGTGGTTTTTCAAAACTTAAATATCAAAACATGATCACACAAACCAGCCAACGATTTCTTATAATAAAACCTACGCCACTGAGTGTCCAGGAACAGTGTATATAGAGAAAGAGAAACTGAAAAAGCTTGCAATTCTGAAAGTAACATAAAGAGGAGTTGAGAAAGAAGAAGTTAGATGAAGTAATAGAGACATACCCGAGAGTCGAGTCCGAAGTTCAAAGAAAATGACTTGGAAAGTTGGGCGCTGATGACGAACTTGAGGTGTCTCCGAAGTCTTCTTCCCTTCCTCTGAAATTCGAAGCCCAAACCCAAACCGAAACCGAAACCGAAGATTCTTGCATTGGCCAACGACGGAGGAGGCTCGAAGAAGCAGAGATACGAAGGGGACAGAATGCCATGTCGATACATGCTACCATCGGAGTTCAAGAACGAACGATTCTCCTAAAAAATAAAAATGTTTTTATTTTATTTTTGTTTTATTTTTGTTTGAGATGTTATTATGCTGTGTTGTTTGGATGAATGAAAATGTTGTGGTTGGAACATGGCGGGTGATATGGGATTGCGTCTAATGATAATTTCGGTGGTGGAGGCTACATGTCTGGTCTGTTCAATGGACATTTGCCGTTATGCTCCTTCTTGATTTGATGTTTATGTATTCCTTTACCTTTTTTTTCCCCTTCTCATTATCCATTTATTTTTTCTAATATGATTGGTCCAGGTCATCACGGCAACATCTTAAATCTGATTGCTATTTTATATAATTAAAACAACAGAAAATCATTTCTGCATATTATTTCCGTCACAGAGACAAATACTTAAGGGAGAAAAATCATAAAGAAAAGAGCTACACGGCATAGAGCCCATTCTTATTTTAGAGTGATTTTTATGTGCTCCCGGCACATTTTTTTTTTCTGTGGACGGAAGTGAAAGAAAGAAAGAAAAGATTGAGGAAAGAGGAGAAAAGAAAGAAAATAAAATTTTTGGTCCAGGTGTCAATTTTTTAATGAAAAGAACATGATGGTCCTAAATCATATTAATTTTTTTTTTATTTTATGTATGTGACAGAAAAATAATTTCTATTACAGATGCAAAAATGATTTGCCCTTAAAACAATTAACTTTTCTCTTTATGAAGAAACTAAGATTTTTTTTAATTTAATAAACAAATAATGACAATCATTGATTTCTATTCATCAACGGCTGTGATAGGAAGTAAAAGTTCTAAATCTTACAGTCAAAAGAATCCAAGTTTAGGAGATGAATATTTTGAAATTGAATGTTATATGCAAGTGGATCAATGAAATTGAATGTAAGATTTTTCATTTTTATATCGGTCCAAATTAATCATGTCTCGTATATACCTAATCACATGAGTTATGCAATTGGACCAAGGATTAATAATATCTCAAATTTGTTACATTTTAAGTTAATCTCCTCATATATAACGGGGTAAACTGCACCCGTTACACTAGCAACAGCAAGGATACGTTAAGAAATGATGACAACAAACGGGAAACTGGAATACCCAAGTCCAGAGAAGTACCATGTTTTGCAATATTTGTACAAGATTTTCCTCACTTAATGTATAGTTCCAGGCTACTTCCCCCGGTCAGATTGAACGAGCAGATTAATATCATTTACCAGGGAAAGCAAGGATGAATTGTAGCACAACCATGTAAAGACTGATGAAGAGAAAAGATTTAAATTCACCCATAAAAGAAAGCTATCAGTGGAAGTTAAAGAAACAAATCTAACCAATCTCAACTTCCTCTCCGAGAGACAAAACCCATTGTTGGACTTCCACCTAAACGCTGAAGCATTTGAGATTTATTTATTTTCTAACATTGCATCCAGAGATAAATTGATCCTTGACACCCTTAATGTCAATAAAAGCAGCCCAAATCAACAGTCCAGAAGACTAATTCTTGATGAGAAGGCATTGAATGTCTCACCAGTAATGTTACGTGTGATTTCAGATTTGGGAAAAGCATTCTACATAGCAGAACAGTCATACCAACAGAAATTGCCCACTCAGACAACTTATCACATGGCAACCCCCTTTCTTCCGCCCCTTCCCACTAAATAGTAATAATAAAGAGAGCTACTCTTAAGTTACTTGACAATCTGGTAGACTGGGACTATGCAGGCGTGACTCAATAACCCCTTTTTCCCATTACTTGGCTATGTCACTTGTTTCTATTTGTTACTTACAAAGAATTGATTACAACATACAGCCCTGCCATTTTGTCTATGATTTTCCAATAATTCCAGCGAATTAGGGATGCTGCTTCTCAAAACCAAAATCATAAACATGTTCAAACATGAAGGTACAACAAATTGATATTGATATTCTCTACTAACCTACTGCTTGTTTCCTCCATTAGCTGGCCAAGGTTGAGTTTTTTTTTTAATCATACGCTAATCATGAAGAGGGTGAGCCTGAAGCAGTAGTAAAGTCCTTCCTTTGTGACTGAAAGGTCGTGAGTTCGAATTCGGGTAATAGCAATTTTACAAATATGCAAAGGTAAGCTTGTATACAAGAATTGTCCTCATCCCTACTATCGCTGGTTAGGGTTTAATGGAGAGTAATTTATATGCTAATCATGAAGGACCTGACAGATTCTTGTGTATTAGCTTCTTGTAAGCTCAGATATACCATTAGACCATCAAATGAGGAAAATGCTATACTGAAATCTTTCCTAAGGGGGGTGTCCTCCTATTTCAGTGCATGCTACTTCGAGTTCGGACTCTATCTATAAGCATTTGCCTTCCTGATAAATCTTCTTCATAACTAACAACCTGCATGAGAAATATACAGAACTTGCAATCAGGATATCGTTAACACCCAGAATACTAATGATTTCTCATTAGTCAACAGTCTATGCAGAAGGTAACAAATTCTTGTTCCAGTTTCAGATAGATATCTGACAATAATGTTAAATAAAATAGAAGACACAATCAAGATGAAGTAATTGGAAAACTTTAAGTAAAAGGAGTTGCACAAAGATAAAACCTGAGATTCTGTTTGTGTTTCACTAAAACCATCATAGATTCCTGCTCTTCCGTCTTGAGAAGCCTCACCATTATTGTCTTTTCTGCCACTTCTAAAAACGTATAAGCTCAGTACTGATTTAAAGAAAGGTGAAAAATGATATGCTTGATGCTTCTGGTATAATTCACATTGTTCTCAGGTCATTAGCTTGGAATGGATATCATTTTCAATCTCATTGATCAAGTTAAATACCCATCTAGCAGACACCTGAATTTTGGGGCTGAAGCTGAAAAAGATTAGGAAAAATTTGAAACCCCTCTCCCAATTTCTTTTAAGGAGATATATTTAAGGTGCAAGAACCTGGGTAGGAGAGGGGGAAAGGGAGTTTGGTGGCGGATAGGACCTGAGATATCAACATTTTTTTAAAACAAAAAATTATTAGGACGGAGAGAAGAAATTACAAAAAGTTTGGATGATACAGAATCCTCTTCAACGTAAGTGTAAAATACAAGACAAAAGAGAAAAGAGAAAACATTAATATAGTAAAGCTGTCCAATCTCTCGTCATATCTAAAGGAAATCCCATTAAAAAAATTATGTGCTTTATACCAAATAGAAGCCAAAAGTCAGATCTTATCCCAAATCAATTGTGCTAAAGAAACCTCCTTAAAAATTTCAGAGTTATGCTCCAACCAAATGCACCAAAAAGTATTGCAAAATACCACAATGATTCAGCCTCTTTACTCCTACCAAAATCATTAAAGGCCAATCATACAAAATTGGTCGAAGGACCTAGGGCACACCGGACATTTGTCAAAAAAGCTGAACAAAAAATTCCAAAGAAAAACAGTCACAGGGCTCCGCAAGATCAGACGAAGAGCAAATTCTGAGAGCAGGCACCACACATAACACACATATCAAGGGTAAAGGCATTATGCCGCCTACAAACTGGAACATGTTATAATGACCCTATATGGTAAATCTTAATTAGAGATTTAAATTAAGGATTTAAATTCCATAATTAGATTCAGTGAGTGAATTCGAGTATTTTGACTGTAATCATGACTAGGTTGTGAACAGTGCGTTCTGCCGGAGAATTTGCAGTCTTGTGAATTAACCGGTAGAGCAAACACGAGTAAAATGATTTTAGAGACATAATTTGACAATTCTGACTCCATATATGAGTTCAGAACGAAAAATTGTATAGTCTGGCACTTTCTGTGAAAATCTCGTGAATAGTGTTTCTATCGGGTATTTTGTACTGCTGTTTAAGCAACCGGTAGAGTCCAGAAGCAAATAAATGATGAAATAAGAATAAGAAAGTCCAATATATGCCAAGCAAGTCAATATAGGCCCAAGAAAATAATAAGTTTATAAGTTTTAAGTTCAGAAGTAAGCGAAGTACAGTTAGTGATTCACAGTGCATTTCGTCAAAAACGGTGCAGAAACCATACTGTGAATTATGAATATTGTTTTGTAACAAATAAAAAATTAATGTAAATGATTTTAGAAAAATAAAAATATGTTCGTAGCTTTAAGTTAGTTCCGGGTCAATTTAAGTTAAAATACGCGATAGAAAAACAATCGGCTAAAAAGCCACGTGTGCTTAAAAACCCCAAGTCACTTAAACAACCACTATTCACATCAGTTTCTCTCTCTTCTTTTCTCCAAAAACCGAGCTGCACATGGGAAGAAGGGGGTTAGAGTTTTGATTCTTGTTTTCTTGATTTCTCCCTAAATACTCATCCAAATCCTTTGATCCACACATGGAAATCATAGGAAAAAGTCCAATGAATCCATTCCACCGATCAATTTGAGCTATAATTGAGTGTGTGAAGTGTTCTTCCTCCCCCCATTTTCGAGCTACTATTCATCAAGAAGAAAAAATGGATCTTTGGATGGAGCTTTGCTTGGTGAATGCCTTCTAGGCTTTGGGTAGTTCATTGGAGGTAACAAAACTCTAATCCTATGGTTTTATTATTATGAATAATGTTTTGAAAGTTATGAGCATGGATGGGTGGGAAATAAAGTAGTATAGAACTTGAAAGTGATGATGGTTTGTTTTGTATAGGAAGTCATAGGTAAAAGATAAACATCCACGTGTGTTAAATGAAGAAAAATTCTCTTGGTTTGTACTCCCCTAGGTTCGGCCATGATGGGTTGTATAGGGGTCATTGGGCAAGATTTTATATGATGTATTATGAGGGTTTAAGGTGTAGGAATTAAGTGGAAATTTCATAAATTGGTGAGAATGCCAAAGGGGAAAAAATTATATGAAATATGTCCTTATGTTTGGCCTTGGGGGCTTTGGAGGAACTTGTCATTGCAAAATTAATTGAGGCTTGATGAATAGATACATGTGTATGTGTAAGTTGTTAAAATGAGTGAAGAATATGAAATGAAAAAGAAGAGAAAACCTTTGTTTTTCCTATTGGACTTCGACTTAGAGGATGATTTAAGGGTACATTTTGTTACATTTTATTTTAATAAAATGAGTTGTAATTCAATGAATAAAATTGATGAGTTAAGAAGTTAATTGGCTTGAAAAATGGTTGAAAAATACCTTGATTTTCCTAAAGGTATGTCCACGGTTTTTTTGAAGTAAAATGGCATGATTTATGTTGAAAATCCTTAATGGAATGCTAGATTAAATTAAAGAACATCTAACGGTTATAAAGTGGTCTAGACTTGTGTATTGGCATAGCATTGGCAAAAACGGAAGGAAACGAAAAGAAGCGATAAAATGTATTCCTTATGAGAAATCTAGGCATGATAGCATTTTATTGATTTGTATTTGTGGATTCTTGCTCTAGGTGTACCTAGGGACTGAAAATGATCGTAATCTCTTGAAGATATATAAGTAACTTGTGTCACAAGTAAGCAGATTGATAAAGCTTCAAGAGGTAAGCTCTATGTTTAAGGAGTCTTTTCCTGCTCGAGTGCTCCACCATAGTTAGTGGACTATGGTTGGAATGTATGACTGTTGATATGATACTTTGTATAGATGCATTCATATAGAGTTATTTGATAACATGATATGACTTGCTCTGATATGACTTCTGTATTCATATATGGTACACTGATGTCTTCTTGGGGCTTCCCTGAGATTGACGATGTACACCTCTGACATGTTCTGGTTCCGCTTGGGGTCCTCCCTTGGGAACACGTGCGTTGATTTCCGCTTGGGGTCCTCCCTTGGGAATGACGGCGCACGCCTCCGATATGATATGGATATATGCTCTGTTCTGTTATGATATCTGCTATATGTTGTATTTGTATACTCTGTATCTGACTTTCATGCAGGAGTGAGCCAGGGGTATGAAGAATTCTCTATAAACCTGGAGCTTATTGAGATTTGTAATCTCACCCCTCGTTGGGGCCATATTTTCAGGTGCCCAGATCTCCGGTGAGACCTCTCTAGTCAGGGACGCGCCCGTGGCTGAGGATTTTGGACGTATTGGATTTTGAGTAGCTGTAGGCTACTTCTATTTTGGAGTATAGTGCTTTCATTTAGTATTTCAGTATTTTGTGGATCATGATGTTAGATCCTTTATTTTGTATATGGCCTATATATGTTTTGTACATGTCTGTCAGTTGATGCATGTACATTTGAGTATTCAGGCACGTTATATGATGATGTAATATTCAGTTATGTTTATGTATTGGATTGCATGCTGTTAGATTAGAGGCACTGAGCCAAGTTATGCATGTGCTCATGGATGGGTATCTGATTATATCTGCATGACTGGTACTTCTGGATTGATGTGCTGTATAAACTGTTTATCAAGAAATGCTTTTGAGTGGGATTGGAAAATCCCCAGTTGTCCGATTTATAGAGGAAACTCTGTCCGATTTTCGTTTACGTCGAGTAAGAATTAAAGTAGAAAAAGAAAAAGTTAGCTCGTACTTTTGTAAGTTAAATCTTCCGCTGTTTCTGTTTATATCATATGTATGTTAATTGAACCGGCTTGAGACGGGGATGTTAGACATGTCATTACCATTAATTCTATCATGCCCAAGTCTTAAAAGATTCGGGATTGTGCCAATTGAGCTACAAGCTCATTGGCAACCCAATTCATCTTTATTCCATCTACAGTTTATGCAAGGTTTTGGTTGATGCAATTCATCCGATAGACATCTGTCATAGTACTATTCAAATTGGTAACATAAATATAGCGATTTACCCCCATTAAATTTCCAATACGTGCAACTTACCCCCATCATCTATTAAATTATATTGTCGATAATTTTAAGAGAAATATGATTTATGACTTTTAACTTTTAAGGGGTAAATTGCATATTCAGATAGGCTATAGGAATAATTGTAAGAGGAGTAAATTTAGAAACCATTCTTTTCTAGATTTACAACTAAAAATAAAATCAATACATTGGTGAGATTTCTTTGGGGCTGGTTATGAATTAAATCAGATTAATTTAACGGGAACAGGTTCAAATGGTTTCAAAATGTATTCAAGTCAAGCTCAACAACAAGCTAAAATATGTTATGACATGCAGGTATAAGATACATGGGCTCAACTCAGTCCTGGCTCATAATAAAGGATAAGATTTTTTTGAGCCAAACTGAAGAAAATGAATATGCCTACCTCGACTAATTTGGCTTATTGAAATGAGTAATTGGATAATTATTAAGCCAATTAATTTATATTTGGATAATGGTTATTGTAAACATAAGAATTTGATGAAGGAAAAAAGTTCTGCAGCCACCACACTTCCGGTATACATGATAATCATTCTGATCCTTTAATTCTCGAGAGAAATAATTTTATTTTTTATTTATGTGAGAGTTTCTGAATAGAAAAATATATTTGATAACACATATTCTATGATGTGTATTTTAATAAATAGAGTTTCATTTGTTTCAACTTTCAAATCGTGATAACAAAATCTACTATATGTGTATTTAATAAATAATGTGTCCAGGAATGAAAAAACAAAAAAAGTTTTTTTTTTTTTTTCAATTTTTGCTCCTGGGCTACGGGAAATTGGTTTTACCAAATGCAATTTCTAACTATTTCTGTTCCTAAACTAAAAATTGAAAAATAAAAAAAAAAAAATTTGAAAATGTTGTCATTAACACCTTAGACTTCTATAAAATACTGAACTAAACCGCTAATAAGCTGATATATATGTGTGTTCAAGGCCATTGATATAAAACCCTGTATAATTTCGACAAAGGAAGAGAAGAATATATGGCAAGATGACAACAGCATGATAGAATTTAAACAGGGAACTATAGAGAGCTTACCTGTTTAACCAGTTTTTAGATAATCCGAAGACAGTATGAGGATTTGAATTGTCTTCACCAAGGGCTGAACAATCAGATGAGTAAATCTATTCTATCATCAAGGATGACTACTACTTACAAAATTTATTAAAGACTCATAAAACAAAACACAATCTCCATGAAATTGTTCAAACTTAAAGGATACAGTTCCCTCACACCCTGTCCTCCTAGGCGACCTCTGATCATGCATCTTTGAGGGAAGAAGAAAAAGAGCAGGTTAAGAAGGAATACTTCGAACATAGCAGAGTAAAACAATATATATATATATATATATATATATATATATATATATATATATGCGTGTGTGTAAACAAAAAATCAGCTCTTTTATATATATATATATATATATATATGCGTGTGTGTAAACAAAAAATCAGCTCTTTTACCTTGCTTGTCTGCTCTAACAAGTCCTCAATTGCAGCAGCAACATCAGGAACAACATGAGAAACTTCCCCAGCATCTTTAAGCATATTGTTTTCAGAAAAGTTCATGTCATGGACATGAATACCTGAATTTACGGCAGAAGGCACCTTTTCATGTAGACCAGGTTCTTCCACGGGCCTCGCCTTTTTGCTGTAAATACTTGTTATTTTAGAATCAGTCCCATGATTGTCAACTCCACTACCTATGTTTTTATTTGCCATGTTTCTCAGATTTTGTGTTTGACTTGGAAGCTGGGAGGGCATGTCACTTATCATTCGAACAGCCTGGGTAGGATTTTGACTCACAGTGCAAATTCCTGCCTCTTGGTCTTGAGCAGTGACCTCTTTTGGTAAAAATCGATCAATGGCAACAACTCCATTCTGAAAAAAAGAATTGCATATTGATAAGTACTTTTTTCCCAATCAAAAGTACGTAACATAGAAAATACATGCATAACAAAATGTTTATGCACAAGCATTGATTAAAGCTCTCACTGCCCTGTACACAGCCACTATAAATGTATTACCTGTTTGACACATTCAAAGATCCATTCAGATGTAACTGACCGGATCCCCCACTTACAAGCAGCCTTGTACTTGGGCCCATTGGTGAATTTACATACTAAATGGGTGACCTTCTTAGTCAACTTCTCCACAAATTTAGCTCCCAGAACAAAACACAGGTTCCTAAGTAGAATTCTATCTTTCTCCTCATATTGTGAAACACAAAACCGGAAGCTTTCAAACCCAGGCAAGGGAACACGGCAGGGAAGTGGAGAATAAAGAATATGACTGTCAACTTCCAGCAACGACCCAGCCTTGAAAAAAAAACAATAAAACATCATAATCACAATATTAGTACATAAACAAACATAAATTCTCAAAGAATCCAGTTCACAACAGAAATGAAATTTCATCATGACTACATTATTATTATTATTATCATTACAATAAATATTATTGTATAAACATGGCTACATTAATGATTTACCATTATCATAGTCATTCATGACAATAGTTGCTCAGCCATCTCCTAAAAGCTTAAGCTTTTGGAATAGTTACTTATCAATCATCACGAAGAACAAAGATATACAGCACCAAATTAAGAGAAAAAAGATAATTCAACTTGACTACATTCATGAATTCAGCTCACAACAGAAATGCAATTATCACGAATCATGACTACATTCATGATTTACCATGATAAGACATATAGTAGCAACTTGAGATAAGATCCAAGATTACTCACCATTAGCCAATAAGCATCAAGAGCATGATGAGTTAGGCAAAAATTAAATACTCACAATGGCAAAAGGAAAGTTAAAAGAGGGCATATATACACCTACTGTCGATGATTGATAGCACCCAAAATTGGAGAGCTATCTTGTGTATTGTTGAATTCCCGACTTTTTGATGTTAATTTCGTCAATTGGGCCAAGCCCAAATAACCTGCTAGAATAAATAATACAATTCTATATAATATTATATTATTTCTAACAAGAACTAAGTTTGCGTTCAAGAGCGATTAATTGTTATTTGCACTGGAGCAATTTGAACTTATGGAAATTAGGGAGCAACTCAGTGTAAAATGGTTTATTTTTATTACTTTCGGGCTTACTAGACTATTTTGCATTTTTAGGAGGCTCAATAATCATTTAGAAGAGGGCCAATTCAGAAAAGAAGCAAACTTGGGGAGAAAGAAAGAAGAGAGGGAGAAGGGAGACAAGAAAGTAGAAAAAGTAGTTGTACCAGCGTCCTTTTCTTGAAAAAGCAACCTATGGTTGGTGGACACGTCAGCAGAGCAGAGAGGGGAATGGCACAATGTTTTGCAACATCACATCATCAGAAACTCAGCAAAAGAAGAAGGAATTTAGGGCTGACTTGGACAGGAGCACGTCCTTGATTAGGGAGCAACTGACGAAATCTGAACCGTTGATTAAATCAAGGGACATGATTGACTCAAGGAGGACCTCTCACCTATAAATACTAAAGAAATCACAACCTAAAGGAGCTTTTTGACACTCTTAGAGAGGACTCATCGTCCTCCTTAAGACTTCTTTCTATTTTTATTTTCTTTTTGTAGTTAGGTTTTTATTATACTCCTTCGTATGAGCTGAGTATTTTTAGTTGGCAAGGGTGAAGTAGAAGTGCCCCACTTTGTCTTAGGTTGGACTTGTAATGTAAATGTTTTTCTTTAATGAAATGTGTGTTGTTTCTTGGTTTAATATTTTAATATTATGAAACCTCTTGGTTTGCAACCTCATCCTGAGACCACCTGGTCGATGAATCCCTCACAAGGCAGTGTGGAGCAACATTAGAAGTTTTAGGGTATTTTGCTCTAAGCTAAAGGAATATTGAGAAGGAGAAGCACTGTTATGTGTAAATCGCTTTTGCTAGTGATCCTTTCAGCCATACTTCTTCGAAGGAGGCAAACATAATCTTCCTTGAATTTTAACTAATAGGACTCTTAAAGTAGTTTGGTGTAAAAGGCCTTTGCTCCAGACTGCTTGGGTGTTAAAACTTGGTGATAGAAAAATCTGTCTCCAAAGCCTTAAAAGTTGCTGGAAGCATATTTTGTTTCTGAAAACGGATGAAGTTGTAGGAACGACCAAGAGGATGAAAATACCAACCCGAGCCTACGATTTTTTTATCTTGATTCTACATTATTTTATTTCTTTATTGTTCTTACTTGTTTGACGAAGCTAAGAATTTGTAAAGAACCAATTCAACCCAAAAGCTTAAGCTGTTGGGAGAGGCTACTTTAATGGTTTTATATATCTCAACACGCCCCCTCACACGAGAGCCACTGGGCTTGAAGGGTGGACGATGCACAGGCCCACCTACCTGTGTGAAGAAAGAAAATCCACTAGAAAGAAAGTGGAGAACGGTGAGGATTGAACCCGGTACACCGAGTCTCTGATACCATGTAAAGAACTAATTCAACCCAAAAGCTTAAGCTGTTGGGAGAGGCTACATTAATGGTTTTATATATCTCAACAGAATTTGTCAACCATCATTTCTCTTTTGCTCTCTGTTTCTGTTAGTGTTCTCACTATTATTGGTTTCCAACTGTTGCTCTTGATTTCTTTCACTCTCTGTTCTGTTGCTCTCAACTCCCATGTTTCCCAAATTCCTTCAAGGCAAGGTTCAATAAAACTTAAGGGAGAAACTCAGCTCTTAGTAACTCATATTATTTGACTACATTCAACCAGCTAGTGACAAATGCTTGTTGGCTAAACTTGATTTGAGAACAAATTGGCTCCTTGAAGCGAATTGCTCTTTACTTTCAGTTTGCTCTCTGTTATTTCCTTTTCTTATTTACACTTCTTTTAAACACAACTTTTACAATTATTCCCTGAGAATGATAATCTGGGGCTCGTAACAGACCCTATATTACTTGATGCGTACGCTTGCGCAGCTTGGATAAATTTGCTCTCTAAATGATACTTGCTCCTTATATTTTTGCTCCCACATTTTCCTAAGCATATCTTGGCCCAACAATGATCATACAAACAAATGTACTAGTTGGAAAGACAAGAAGAAGAAAGCAAGGAATTTGATAGAGGATCATGAAGTTCATTCAAGAGCCGTCAAAGTAAACCTCCAAATTTTCATCTCAAATTCAAATTTTCATCTCAAATTCAAATTTTCATTCCTTCTTTCCTAGATAAGAGCTGTTGGGTCCTACACCTTGTTTACTATCTCTATTATGATCAAAGGAGCATCCCGAAGATCATTAGGATTCTTAAAGTGGGGTCTCTTAAACAACCCTTAAGATTTTGCTTCTTGTTATTTCTATTCAGTACTTTTCTTTGTAATCAAACTTGGTGCCGCTACCGTTAGGCATTTAGTTTGAATATTCAATAAAAGTCTCTTTTTATATCCCCAATTTCCATCCTATTCTGATCCAATTTCATCAAGGTGCAACTAGAATTTTAACTTTTACATTCAAAAAAGTAGAAAGTATAAAGAATCATTTCAATCTAAAAGCTTAAGCTATTAGATAAAGGACACATTAATGGTTTTATAACATACTTCTCTAACACGCCTCCTCACATAAGAGCCCATTGGGCTTGAAGGGTGGACAATGCACAAGCCCACCTACCTGTACTAAGAAACTCCACAACAGTAATTATTGATTAATAGAATGGGAGCGGTGAAGATCAAACTCGTGACCACTTGGTCACAGATGCTGTAATACTATGTAAAACAACTAATTCAATTCAAAAGCTTAAGTTGTTAAGTGAAAACCACGTTAATGGTTTTATAACATACTTCTTTAACAAAAAGAATAGAAAATACGGATCATGTATGATCTATATATTAAGTTCTTGCAACCATGTATTATTGAACCACTTTCGTCACTTTCCATCATTATTTTCTCCCTACTAATTGCACTTATGAGATAACAACTTGGAACAATTGGGCCAAAAAAGGTTTTGTGTTTCCCCATCAACCTATGTTCCTATTTATTCAATATAAAAATCAAGATCTATAACCAATTGAACACCTGAAAATGTAGAAGATAACATTACCAAAAACAATAAACCTGAAAAAGGAAATTTGCATTTGTGACCCATCAACCTACCTCCAAACAAGATCGTATCCAATGACTGGAAATATGTATGCTTTCAGAATCACCTGTCAACCTGGGTGTTACACCATGACACTCGATAATATAAGGGACACTCTGTTTTGTTTGCCGACTTACTACCTCTCCTCCTCCTTGACTTATCCATTGAACAATCTCAGCTCTCTGGCAAAAGAGATCAAAACAAAAATTAAACAACATCAATGAACAACATAGGTGTACATTTTTTTAGTGCAACAGCAGATATATGTTAACATATAGTAACTATTAATTCAACTGGAAAAAAATAGAAATTAGTATTTAAACAGTAAATGATTGTACCAAACTCAAAAGAGATTATTCAAGAATTTGAGAAAACAAGGTCCACCAAAAGGCTGTGGTTGAAATAGCTACTATGGATATCAACCATCTTGGTAATTTATTCAAAATTGTCTAGAAATCTTCTAATAAATCACCTATAATGCCAAATTAACAATTGAGTTCACACCTCAAGAATATTGATATATAATTATACTCAATCTGATAATTAATTACTTGACTCAACCTCAAGTAACCTCAACTAATGCTTGAGGCTTTTAGAAAAAATAAACTTTCTTGGGAACATTGAATATCAGGAACTAAGAGTTCATTTATTTAGTTGAAATGATGTATTTGTTTTTCAAATTGTTACAAAAAAGCTAGAGCATGTAGTGAAATGTGTATGTCTCAATTACACAGTTGGGTTTGGATTATATAGCAAAAAACAATATATACAGACATACTACTATCCTAATTATTGTAATTCCATAATTTTGACTACCCTATTCATATTATCAGCAAGATACCATTTACATAGTTACACAATTACCAACTCTCCGCCACAAGCTCAAGAATGTAGGTCTTATGCACCAAGTTTGTTTCATATGTAGGAGCTCTCAAGGACTTGGTGAAAACATTTACTAGTTAATCATTTGAGTGGACAAGGCTAGTGATAATGTCTCGCGATAACATTTTCTTCTAATAAAGTGACAATATTTGCATGTGTTTGGCCCTCTTGTGAAACACTAGATTGGAGGCAATGTGCAAAGCAACCTAGTTATACAAATTAGTGTCATTTGTGTAACCTCTACAAATTAGAAATCTCTAAGTAGCTATTTTATCCAAATAAGTTCACACGTGACTGAGGCCATGGCTCAATACTCTACTTTGACATTTCATCTTGCAACCACATTTTACTTCTTACTTTTCCAAGATATCAAATTATCCCAGATGAATATACAATATCTAGAGTGGACATTCTATCAGTAGGGGAACCTACCCAATCAGTATCTGAGTATTTGACATTCTAAGTGTGACCTTTGTCTTCATAGATAAGGCCTTTCCTTGGGGTACTTTTGACATATTATAAGATACAAATCACGAAATCCCAATGTTCAGCACAAAGTTAATAGAGCAACTTTTACCACACTGTCTGCAAAAAAGATATCCGGATGAGCAACTTGAAATAGATAGGTTTTCCAACTAACATATATCTTCCTAGATCCAAAAGTGGCTTCCCATTAGTGCTTGAATCCACCGGAGTATTAATCAGCTTTGCATTCAAAGGTTTAGTTTCTTCAAGAATGTCCATAGTATATTTTCTCTATGAAACTACAATACCATCCTAGGTTTGTAATACCTATTTTCCCTAGAAATATCAAAGCTTGCCAAGATCTTTGGTTTGAAAGTGATGACCAAGATATTGTTTTATATGAAAGATGCAATGATCATTACAAGTGATGACTTTGTCGTGGACATATACAATCAAATAAATATATCCTTGAGATGAATGTCAATAAAATAAAGAGTGGTCAACTTCACTTTGTGTCGACAGTGATGGATTTGTAATGGATGAAAGGTGGTGCAGGGTTCCACAATAGGGCAGAACAAATGTGGAGGAACATTAACCAAGATAGGAGAAGTAGGAAAGGAAATAGCTAGTAAGGGTAATACCTCAAAGACTGACTATGGAGTCGATGAAGGAGACATGAAGAAGGAAATAGACTAAAAAAAGTAACATTAGCCAAGACTAGATAACATTGTAAACTAGGTAAGAAACATCTTAGCCTTTTTGACATTGAGTGTATCCTAGAAAGATAAACATGAGGGATCGAGTCGAGAGCTTCTCAAGACCCGCAGTAGGATAATGGACAAAACAAGTAAACTTTATATACAAGATTGTAAAACATGTATAGGCTATTCGGGAAACAACACATCGTGAGGTATTTGGAAGTCTAAGACAAAGAAGGGCATAGGTTAATGAGGTAGCAGGCAGTAAGAACAACATCATCCCAAAAACAAAGGGAAAGTGACCATGAAGCAAGAGTGTCCTAACAATTTCAAAGAGGTGGTGATTTTTATGTTTAGCAACCCCGTTTTCTTGAGAGATATGGGCACAAGAAGTTTGGTAAAGAATGCTATGAGAAGCCTTAAATCTTTGAAAGGCTGAGACAAATATTCATGGGTATTATCATTACGAAATGTGTGACTTGGAACACCAAATTGTGTTCGGATTTCATGATAAAAACTTTGAAAAATGAAAAATAACCAATAAAAATTTCACAAGCATCCTCCTCAGGACTGCCAAAGGAAGCAGATTCAGCCATGGGTCACCCTAGGTAGTGGAAAAGAGAACCAGACAAATGGCGGAAGGAATCAGAAAAGTGCTAATAGAGGCGGTTCAAGGTGAAGAAGGCAGATTCGAGTAGACAATAGCAGGATGAGCACAAA
This sequence comes from Gastrolobium bilobum, assembly GCF_033153095.1. Taxonomy (NCBI): domain Eukaryota; kingdom Viridiplantae; phylum Streptophyta; class Magnoliopsida; order Fabales; family Fabaceae; genus Gastrolobium; species Gastrolobium bilobum. The sequence goes on from NW_026898299.1 coordinate 135,043, forward strand.
GGGACAAGACATGGCCTAAGACAGTGGCTCACGCACTACCACGCACAACGAAATAGGAGATGTGCATAGGAGAAATGGCGCACGTGTTGGCGCATGCAACAGTGGTTCGACATGGAACCTTCGGGGATGGGCTTCACTTGAGGAGATATTTTAAATCTTGAGGTCTCCAGCTGAAAAAGTCATTAGCCTGTGCCAAACAATGTTCGAAAAACTAACAGAGGGTCAATGGAAAAAGATTTCAGGCTGTCAGAATAACAACACTGCAATGAGACCAAAAACCTAAGTTGAAATACGGTTTCCAAAAAATAAAAATGAAAAAATCATTGATGGGCAGTGGGTCCACTAGGAAGACACGCACTATGATTGCCTTTCATCATGCTCCAGATACCATGTAAAGGGAAGAAGAAATAAAAGATATTTTGTGAAATCTACGTCTTAACTACACAACATGGTTCGGATTATACAGCCAAAAATAATAAACACAAAATATATACAAACAACACTACTATCCTAATTACCATAATTGCATAATTATGACTATCCTATTTACATAATCTGAAAGATACTATTTACAAAGTTACTCACAATCACTAACAATTTCTATATTACATTTCTAACATATCCCTTCGTACATAAGGCCTTTGGGCTTAAAAATGGACAATACACAACCCCATCTGCCTTGTGCTAAAATTCAACTTTCCATTAGAAGAATAGGGTAACACGGATCAATCTCAAGACTATTTGGTTATAAAGGCTCAAATATTATGTCACAAACCAACTATCTTAAAAACTTAAATTGTTAGGTGAAAGGACATGAATGGTTTTTCTATCACATCTCTAACACTAATAAAGTTCAAGGCTTTGCTAGAATATGGCTGTTGCATTTTTCTATCTAAAAACCTATATATATCTTGTCTATGTAGTATGAAGAAGGTTTTCTTTTTTGAAAGTAATTTTGAAGAAGAATACATCAATTCTAAAGTTCACCAACTGAATAGTTCAAGTGTATCTTTCCAGATATATTTCTTAAAGCAAAGCATACAACATTCCTCTTATCAGTTCTCCTACTTCTATCTTTCAAACTTCCTGTGCATCGATCCCTTATATTACAACTCACAATTCTGGTTAAAAAATATATTATATCCATCTTTATACTTTTAAAGATACTATTAACTTACCCTTTCTTCAGGAAATAAATTTGAGAAACAAAATATTTTCCCTCTGAAAACAGTTGTTGACTTCACATATTGGACGCTGGAGTCATATTGTGTCATCTTTTGTACCCTCAATTTATTATCAGGAATTTGATTTTCCGCCATAGCTCTGCCAGTTGCTTTATTGAATGTGTGAACGTTTGTACCAATACCCAGTTTCTCTTCTTTGTCTTTCTCCAAAGATTTTGGCATTACAACTCCGAAGTCTGTGATACCCACCACCTGATCAGTCTGTAAACTTTGATGAAAGCCAGATCTTTTACCTTGATCCATGGACATAATGCTTGTTACTGCTCCATTTACCAAGCTTGCTGAATTTATGAAATCAGAGGAGGAGAAAGCATGAATTCATAAAAGCATATACATAAATTATTTAAGAAAAATCTAAGATTAACCAAAAAGCATTCTCCAGCTTGAACATGACTAAGAGGCAATAGACACGGACAGACACACACATTAACATCATAATAGCAGACCTTTTGGAAGAATTAGATCAAGCGCTATGTGTCTTCTAAGAACAGGAACTTCTTTCTTCTCACGGTCACAATCTTCAAGCCATGAGGTTTTAACAACATAAATGACACCCAAAGCAGCAAGACTCCTTACATCTTTTTTTTCCCTTAAAAAACACAAATGAATGTGAAGATAAATCATACGTATTAGAAAAGGAGTAAGGTTGGCCAAACTAAGCCTATAAAATAGCTATATTAGTGAAAGTAACATCCACGTATCATCAAAATTAATAATGCTAACAATCTAACACAGATTCAGTGAAGCTATCAAGAAACAGACACATGATATGCATCCAAGAAGTTTCTTCTAAATATCAGAATAGACGTACGTTTCTGTAGGATTCCCAATTATTATGTGCGTCAACCTGTCATTAAGAGACACATATCGGGAGCCTCCACCTTTACGCACCATACTAACTAGTTTCCGCATTTCAGAAGCTTCGAAGCCAACAAGTGATATTCGGCACTCTGATAAGTACAGGTCATTATCATCAGTTTCAGAATCATTGGCAACAGCACCATCAAAGTTCAATTCATTGCTGGTCTGCACTGGAGGTGCTTCAGCATCTGCCTCTTTAGCAAATAAAGGAGCATTTGAGGAAGATATGTGTTCTGGCTGTGTAGCTTCTAGATCTATATCCATAAACTCAGCATTAGAAAAAACTGGCATATTTAAATCTGTAGCTCCTGAGGATGCCTCAGATTGCAATTTCCCAATATCCTTTTCTTGGCTGTGTTGCACATTTAAGTCCCTAGTTACTTTATGTGAAGATACAGATCCATTCTGAACAGGGTATGATTCCTCATTCAGACATGCTATCCATGAAAAAAAAAATACAAATAAATAAAAATTGATGGTCAGGTACTGTATGTGGCATTGAAAATTTATAGATGACATGGAAAGGAAAAAGGAGAGAATATATTTAAGTAATACAGCTTAGAATAATTGTGTAATGATACTGTAAAGAACCAATTCAACCCAAAAGCTTGTGCTGTGGGTGAGGTTACATTAAAACCATCACCTAACAACTTAAGGTTTTGGGTTGAAATGGTTCTTTACATGATATCAGAACCTCGATGTCATGGGTTCGATCCTCACCGCCTCCCACTTTCTCTTGTGGAATTTCTTAGCACAAGTAGGTGGGCCTGTGCATTATCCACCCTTCATGCCCAGTGGGCTCTCGTGTGAGGGGTGTGTTAGAAAAAATATAAATCATTGATGGGCCTTCACTTAATAGCGTAAGCTTTTGGGTTGAATTGGTTCTTTACAGATACAAAAAATGAACCTTACACTCCTATGTATAGAGTAAATGCCCATTTTAGTCTTCCAATCCAATGATATACGTGACATCACATTTTTCCTCCATTTATAAATACAACAATTGTTCCTCCAAAGATACACGCAACGTCAACTTGGTCCTTAAAATGACATCAAATTGTTCCTTGAGAGACAAAACTGATAGCATTAATTATCATTGAAGGACCAATTTATATCACTAATGAATGGAGTACCAATGCGATATCGCATATATCTCTGAAAGACCAAAATGAAATTTGGTTCAAGCACAAGTGTTGTACAACTAGTATAAGCCCAATCCAATAATTCCTGACACAATAAGACTCCCAACGCCATAATAACACTAATATTCTAACCAGTGGAATCCTAATGTTCAGTTTGAAACTCAAAAGATTTTGAAATATACAGCATTAAAACATATAAGTTACCTCTTCGAGCAATAGATTGATCAAACCATTTCGTTGACACAACATGAATGTGGCCCCAACACTTTGCCACCTTATGTTTGGCACCTTCAGGAGCGTAAGAACAGTCAAGAACACAAATATCCACCATGCTTAAACTTTAAACCACAACAATAGATCTTTGAGTTCAAACTCAGAATTACTCAGTCATAGAGGATTGCAAGCACAGCAAATGAAAAGAACAAACCTTTCAAACTTTTATACAAATTGCAATTAATCAGGGCATCTAAGCCCTATGGCAATGCAATAGGAGACACTGAGACAAGAAAAATAAAATAACACCTCACAAAAAAATATCATATACAGAAATCTGTCTCCTCAAAAGGTTCACTTATACAGCTACTACGAAACAAAACGTCAACAATTTTGCCAACTAGTGTAGAAAAAAATCAATCCGAAAATTATTTGCAGACTGTTAAGAAGAACAATCTGAATATAAACAAATTGTCATTCGTTCTAACAGATTAAGAAGAACAAATAACAAAGCTGAATACTATCAAGTATCAAGGCATCAAAGCAGGTAATCCGAATTCTTGTCTAAATGAATCTCAATTCTTTTCTGTTCAAACTCAAAATGTTTACAAAATTTGTCCAGGGGAAGTGTGGCCGTATAAGACAAATGGATTGAGATTGATGATAAGAAATAAAATGCATGCTCTATAATAGCCAATGGACAATAGCTCAATCTTTTGTCAACTGATTATCAATAAGCACTAATATGTGCAGCATTACAGTATCAAAAAGCAGATATTATTCTGAGTGCAAAATAATGAAAATGTTAATGCAGACTTGAGCCTCTGTACCAAGAAGCTGATGATCCAACAATAAAAATGACCCTAAAGTAAAATTAAGAAACACACTTATGCAGCTGAAATTGAAGCTGTGACAAAAGGTTTTGCTAAAAAACAAAGAGATGTGCACCCCACTTTTTGAATAATAGATGAATATTTGCATGCCCAAAAGAAACACCATTATTTAAGATATCTTTCAGAAGGATATGTTAGAAATCAAATGTGTGCACTTCTTTGTCAGTTCCGCAGAATATTTTCCACCATTTTGTAAAATAAGCTCCTTCATTTCTCCGCGCGTATCTGAAAAACTCGAGCAAATCAGCATCCACCAAAAAGCATTTTATTATGACCAATACTAGCAGATAGCTAAGTTATAACCTGCTGGGATTCCAGTAACACAAATCTCTAACCCGGAGAAAGGAAGGACCTTGTATGACTCTTGAGGAACAACACGATGCTCCTCTGAGCATTGCTTTAACCATTCATAAGTGACTATTGGTTTCTTCAGGATATTCAATGCCCACTGCCAGACTAAAGCAATGTATATTAGATTGTATAGCATGAACATAAGTTCAATGACAATTAAAACCCCCACAAAGATTGGATAAGAATGCGGAACTGGTCTGTTGAATTATCACACAAGCAGAACCGACAGCTTGAATATTTAAAATAGGCAGATAAGTTTTTCACATCTGTGAATTTCCATAATAAAGTGGCTGTCTAGACGCAATGTTGACATGTAGCCAGACTCAAAACACAATGAGATAGACCAAGAAACAAAACATGAGCTCAATTAAAAGAATATTAGCCACCACTAGCCACCAACAATTTGGGAGCTAAGCTAAACAGAGCAAAGCACAAAAAAAATGAGTGCCAAACAACAACTTATTCCACTGAAAATAGATATATCAAATTTCACTGAACACTGAGGCATGACTAAGGACATAAAATTTAGTTAAATCACGACCGCAAGAAGGATCAACAAACTATTTTAGTCATTTCATCTGACAGAAGATCTTATCAGGGTGCATTGCAACTACTTTAGTCAACTTGAATTACCAACTAACAAATGTATGAACAAAAGTCTCGAGGTCATTGAATTGTCTCCATTTGTTACAATCTTAGAGCATATGATTGCTCTCTGATAAGGACGTGGCACTAAGTAACAGGTTCAGAAAAGTTTACGCAAGGAAGAGATGTAGAGGATCACAAGCCCCTACTGCTGAGTCAGCAGTTAGTTAAAAGGAATGCATATTTGGTGGTCACACAATCAGCCCCTAATACCCTGGGTTGTAGTTAATTTTGTGGAATTTCTTGTCTTGAGTCTGTCATTTACTTGTAACCTTCTCTTCTTGACTTGGTTAATTTTCTGGGAATTTTCAGTGTAATATTTGAGCTGTAACCAAGTTGGAAAAGTTCAGATTATTAATACAGTGTGTTTTTTTTTTTTTAATTCTTTCCTTGCTTGTTACTTGGTTCTCTATCACTCTCACTTGGTTTAATTGGAATTTTCATTTTGTTAGAGCCAATTGGCATCAACTGAACCATGTAAACCAATCCTTCCTAATGGGATAAGACTTGGTTTTTGTTGTGGTTGCATTATTTATTGTATATACACATACTTTTATACTACAAACTTCATAGAGCCTCTTTCTCAGTTATAAATAACACTGAGGTGTACAGTGCTTGCCACTTACATATTTACATAGATGAAAGTTCTCACTCTGATCCTTTTCTATTTCTACAATTTCCATAAAATATTACAACCAGTGAACCAACCTCGGCTTCAAATTACAAAAAGCAATTCGTCATTAGTTTAAGATTCTACTTAAGGCTGAAAAACATTGACTTCAAATGTAATCGCTGAGAAAGATTAAATCATGCATCATACCAAACAGTCCTAAGACATTACAATGAAAATGAAAAAAAAAAAAAAAAAAAATTATCACTACTCCCTATAGTACTAGCCAATTAACACCAAATATGTCCAAGTCCAGAAGCTTCCTCCTATGGACCAAATGCTGTGTTACTCCCTTCAACAAATGTCAAGCAATGAAGTATTTCTTTCCATTGACTTTAATGTCCATAATTGCACACAATTCCCCAAGTGCTTTTTATGTGCGTACATTGAGGGAGGGGATTATAAGATGCAAGAGAGAATATACATATTTTAGGAATATGAATAAAATGGAACATAATAAGACAGAAAAGAAAGACTCTTGCTTGTAAGAATAAAAAAAGTATGTCACAATTAAGAATACAATGGAAATATGGAACAAAAACTTCATGTACCAGACCTTGTACTTTGCAGCTAAAACATTTTTCACAATGACAAAGTTCAAATCCAGTGATGCTTTCGTGTGTAGAACTCCCCCCATTTCAATCACAAACTCTTCTATCTTAACCTGCAGGGTCACATGCATTAAACACTGTAGTTGAGAGCAAAAATAAGGAGGGAGGAATGAAGAAGACAATAAGAGAAAATAACTGAAAACTGAAGGGCCTTAAGCACAATGGTAACAAAATTTTAATCAAGATTAAGAAAGTCAAATCAATGAAGAGAACAAAAAAATCATAATTCCATATGTTAGCTTTAAATAAAAGAGGAGGAGGACGGGGGAGGGGGGGGGGGGGGATACTGAAAATATGAATGGAAAATGATAATCACTACACCGCAATTAGTAAAAATATTTAAAATCAGAAGTTGTTTATATTAAAGAAATTTTATAACTCTTATTTGATTTTAGAATATTACTCCTCAAAAGAAATATTTGTTCCTCGTTTTCCAATGTTCTTTTTCTATCTTTTCGTTGGGTAAGGTTCAAGAAGAGACAGTATGCTAACCAAAGAGAACTAGATAGTACTAAACGGCAAGAACAAAATGAAAAATTAATATATCACAGAAACCTTCTGTGAAAGAAGGGGAGGGGGGGATCTGGTGCTATAAAGCTCTTGTTATATACAGGATAGGGTCAGACCCATTGTGTGAGTCTATAATAAGCAGACTTACCTTGCATTTACAAGAGGCTGATTACATGGATCAAACCTGTGACCTCTAGGTCGCATAGCGACAATACCAACAGTTGTGCCAAGGTTTCCCTTCAGCAAACTTCAGTAAATAAAAAGAAAAAAGGAAACATTCAAACATGGACAACAACGACTATACCTTCTCAACTGTGCCAAAGCCAGATGCAAGTACTTTGACACCATCCATGGCAAGGCAACAAGTGAATCCCTGTTTAGGCAGAGGCCTATGCTCTTTAGCACATGAAAGAACACATCTAGGACCTGCTCAATAAGAATGAAACAAATCTCAGGAAGCCAAACCAATTTCAATTTCGACTATGGAAACCAACGCCACTACACATGAATAGAGAGAAAGCATACTATCACGAGCGCTCAAACCTTAAAGATGCACATGGCTTATCAAAACCTGGATGCTCGAATTGTCTAACACAAACACTAAAGACTGTTCCAACTATCAAATTTTCATCTCATAGCATCAATTGAAAGCAATTTCAAACACAAACATTACTGACAGCTCCTAAAATCATTGTTGCAAGGAAAATTGGAAAATTAGATCTGCAACACATACCAAGCAATTTACAACCCTTGGCTTTAAGATCCTCAAACTTCTCCTGCAAAACGGAGAACGAAATCAACAATAAATAAATAAAACGCAAAAGAGGAGGGTGGAATTGAGGAATTACGTGTTTATTGGAAGAAATGATGTGGTAATCATTGGGGCCATTGCGTGAAGGATCGCAACAAAGGTGGAGTTCGGCGCCGTTATCCTTGACGGCGTCATGGAGCGCGTCGAAGATTTCGGGCGGCACGAGGTTCCGCGACATGAACACGTTCGCGCCGTGAAATGCATTCGTCTTCAACATCTTCTTCTTCTCCGATTTCTCTCCCTCTCTCTCTCTCTCTTTCTTAAGCGTAGGTACTTCTTGTTGTTGTTGATGATGTTGCTGTGATTCCTTGCACTTGGAAAGGGAATAAGATTCAAATTAATTGAGAGAGGGAAATAAAAAAAAAAAAAGAGGTGAACTGAAGTGAAGAAGATTGTGGAATGAGTTTGGTGTGCGTGAAGAGAAGAAAAAACGCGGGAAAGTAAGTTCGGAGTTCAGATTCTGTATGTGGATTGTGCTGTGGTATGATGCAGCTTAGTGTGGTTCATCTTCTTGTATTCTATGCACCATATAGAGAAAAATCTTCATAATCTTTTTAAATAATGGTTGGAAAAACTCTTTTAAAGTAAATTTGCTTTTAAAATACCTACTATTTTTTTCGCTTATCTTTACCTATCACTTTCAAATATTCTTAGATTAAAATTTTAATTAACATTTATTTTTTTCTCTCCTTTTTAAATTCTGATTTAACGGTATTGGAGGGTGATAGAAAAAAGTAAGCAAAAAAAAAAAAGAGATAGAATAATCTATCCCTTAAAATAAATAAAAAAGAGAGTATCATAATTTAATCTTACTAAAAATATAAGATACGTTCCGATTTATTTAAGGGGTCGTTTGGTACACGGATTTTTTTCGAATTTCCGGGAAACTGAAATTTTTAAAATTTTAAATTTTCAGATATTATCGTAAACTGAATATAAAAATTATATTTTTGAAAATCGAGATTCTCGGACAAATAAAAATTTCTTCTGTACCAAACGCCTCGTAAAGGTAAAGTGAAAGCCTAATGATATTCAAAAATAAGATACTCCGCAGTGGCATGAGGTTAAACTCTTAATTCCCGAACACGCTGAAACAACCATGTTTCAAATTAAGTTAATAAATAATTTTGTAGATGTTATATTATGATTTGGGTGGGATTATTTCAAGTAAAAAAATCACTAAAATCGTTTTACCTTTTATTATTGAGCACGTATGACATAAATAAAGTTTGTCTCATAATCAATTCATCCAAAATCGTGCTTGAACAAGACATGGATATAGTTTCGTTCAGTTTGGTTATTTATGATGAACACAAGCCAATTTTAGGCCTGTTTGAGTAATTTTTCAAGAACAGTTTTTTAATTTTCAAAATAAGAAAAAAAAAAACTTGTTTGATAATGTATGTTTTGCAAAAATAATTTTAAAAATTATAATTATTAAAATAATTTTTAAAATCAAATTTAGAAAATATATTTTAATTGTTTTTGTTTTGTATTTTGACTTTTAACTTAAAAAAAAAACTTATTTTATTAACTATTCTACAAAATAATTTTTAGGAAAAAAAGCAGAACACAATTTGTTTAATTTCGATAACCCAACTGATCTTAATGGTTCTCTTTAGCCTTTTAGCAGAATCAAACTGATTTTATTTTTTAAGAATCAATTATGAACTGATTTTCAAGAAAATAAATAAAAATATTAATAATTAAAGAAAAATAATTGATTCAATTTTTTTTTTTTCGAACTGATTCAACCATGTGAACCCCTTTGAGAAGTCAGAACCTGAGTCCTTGAGAATTATTAATGGCACTTTATAATTATGAGAATTCATCAATGACACTTTCATAAATAAATACAAATTTTTTTCAATTTTAAAGTATTTTGAGCTGACAATTTTGTAATTATAAAAGTTCATTGATGATATTTTTATAAATAAACATTACTTCTTTATAACTTTAAATCGAACCATATTTAAACAAGTTTTGTTATTCTCCTACTCTCAAAATCAGTTTTCAGAATTTATATTCAAAATAATTTTTTAAATAAAAAAAACAATATTCAAACAGAGTTAATCGGTTATATCTTTGAATTCGTGCCCAAATCCAAAAACACACATCTGATTTTGAAGACTCAAACTACTCTAATTAACTTTGGATCAAATCAAGCTATCGATTGAGGTCCTGAACCAATACTCAACACATAAGTTCATTGTTGTCATATAAGCGCTAATATTGTTTGGACGGGACAAAATCAATCTCTCACAAAATCTTGAAAATTTTGTAGATTAAAATTATAATGCAATTTTTTTTATTTTTCTTTTTGTACAGAGGGAGGGCATAAGCCCAATTACAATGCAACTGAACTCAAGTTAAAAATAAATACATCGTAACTCGCTCACAGTAAAGACAGACAAGTTTATTTTAGAAGAATTTTATCCTTTGTAGTTTAACCTCTAGCTAGGCCACTTCAAATTGAATTTTGATCAATGACACGTGTTCGAGAACCACAAAAATTTACTTCAATTGTCTTAAGCCAAGTATAACTACTCTACTCAATCTCAATTCTAGATAACTAAAGCTTGTCTTCCCATCAAAATTGCAAGCTGAATGCAAAAGTACCACTACCAGCAAGACCTTGCAAGGATATTTAATTACAAAAATGGTAACAATTAGTAGGATACAAATTGATTTTGGGAGGGGAGGATTGAGAGAAAAATAAAATAGTAAAAAAACAAAAAATTGTGATACACGGACATTCCTTTGTCTAAACATCATAGTTGATATCATGTTAGCTTGACTGTTCAAGACCAGGGAGAGATGATGTTTGAAGGTTTGATTTGGGGGAAAGAACTACAGACTGCTTTAGGGACCTAGGCCTTTCTTCTCCCTGCATAGAAGCCAGCTTCTCAGGGCGAAAATGAGTTCCTTCCAGCTCCAGTTCTGGCTTTCTCTTTACCTTCTTCTTTATTAAAACACCATCTGCAGCCTTGACATCATCCAGGGAACCACTTGAACTTCCCTTTGATTTTTCTTGTTTTGGACCATTTACTGAAGGATTGAGAACCCGAGCAGCTGTAGCTGTATTAGAAACTGCCTTGTTCACAGAAGCAAAAGCATGACTGCTAGATTCTGAAGCTGATCTCTCACGCGTGTTTTGTTGCGAATTAATTGAGCTAGCATTAAATTGAACATTCTCCTCTGGCCGAGGTGCAAATAACTTTTTCCTCTTTATCTTTTCCTGATCCTAACAATAAGGATAAACCAATGAGATCAAAATAAACTAAACATTATTCTACCAAATATAAAATCTTGCTTGTTATCTGAACATTAAAAGAACAAAAATCAAGCTCTCCCATTCCAACACTTGGGATTCAAAACCACCAACTACCAACATAGATATTTATCTGAAATTCAAAAACAGTGATAAAATATAGAGATTTCTAAAGAAGTATGCTGCCATCATTAGAACAGCGAAAAAATAGATAGCATAGCCAATAGTCACATGGGGAGGGAAACATAAGAAGAAATGGGGACCGGAACAGACGCACAGAATGGAAAAGTAAAATCCAGAAATAAATACTATTCTTTGAAATGGGAGATCATTGATCAACTCATGGAACAAAGCACACTTCCGTTGTTGAGAAAAACAATAACATCACATTAACAAGAATGATCAATAACGAAGAGAGAGACAGACAGAGGGACCAGAAAAAATGCCAAAAGCCACCGAAGAAATAGTAACAATCTTCCATCCAACTAGCGTATCATATTCTTGTTGAAAACAGAACCATGTCCAATTAAGAATCCAGAAGTAACAAAATATGAATTTCCATTTTAACTATAGTAAAGAAGATTTAATACATCCAGGATATAATAGTTTCAATAACTGAATATATTGACAATATTTTCTGCAGTTCATTATCCATTGTTATCTATTTAAAGCCCCAACAAAATATTGAAATAGGTGTCATTCTACGCCAATTTTAGGTTATGACAAGGAAAAAGAACTAAAAGCCCAGGCATGTATAGTTTTCAATGAGGACATACCATATAAGTATTTACAGGCTAGAACACAAACTATGTTATAAAACTCTTCTCTTAAATTTATATAACTTTAAGAACAAGGGAAAAATGTTCTTCATTTTTAGAATGTTACTCACCAAAGTTATAGGTTATTATTCACTGCAAATGCCATACCTTATGTCTGCTGTACAGTGCTCTGCGCCTCTCTTTTGCCCTGCAAATTGCTCGTTTGATCCCATGGTTGTCCATGTAACCATTTGGCCATAATTCCGCAAGCTGAAGAAGACATGGGACTTGAGAGTTCGAAAAAATTATGTTGTTTATAAAAATGCAAACAGATTAACTTGGGACACCAGAACCTACACATTCAACATAAACACACACAAAAGTAACACAAAGGCCCCTAAACGATGAGAATTGTTTGAGGACTAGGAAGCAAAAAAAAAAGTCAAAATGGCAGTGAAGTAAATTTACATGGGTGAAAAGACCAATTCAGAACCATTTTCTTTTCTTGATAGAAGGAGGGAATTCAAATAGAGTACACTGTGTGATGTGATTTTATATGCAAATACTTAAGTAATTTTAACTTAATGAGGAGCCACAGATAAACCAAATCAAACTCAATTCAGGAAGCAGGTCAAAAAAAAAAAAGTTGTGATCGCCGGTAACATAAATTCATGATACAGCTCAAGATAAACATAACACAAGCAATCCAAGAACAATATTGAGAGGAAGACTTAGAAAATTTGAACCACCTGAGCATACAACTTTCTGATTTGCGGACCTGAATTTTCATCCAATCCCTAGAACAATTGCAAACAAGAATCAATAAGAACAAGCTTTTTCAATCCAAACAGAACTTCAAAATAAGTATTCAAGGCTCAAATTTCTGTACATCAACAAAAAGGTCATAGAGATCACAAATCTTGTCCTCCAATGCAGTGTCCATACTAAAATTCTTTTTAGCTATTGGTTTTCCATCAGGATTTAACTCTTGATCCCCAGATGCTCCAGCTTGTTGCTGTTGCTGAAATGCCAGGAAAATATAAGCAGCATCCCAAATTAGAAAAAACAAAATATTAGTTGATCAAAAGCATAATTGTTTCCAGAAAATATGTAATCAAGATACAGTGCAATATCAGATAATGTAAAAAAGAAAACAAGATTCAGTGTCATAATTACAGCTAATGAAATTCCTTTCCAGGTAAATGATACATAAGTAAGCACGCCAAAATCAGGATTTGCACAGCAAACCGCCAAACCAAAAATTGCATTGAATCCATTAAGAGAAGCATCCATAAGAAAGAACGAAAATAAGTATACTATGGATTATAATATAATATGGGGGAATGAAAATAGAGTACTGATGTGCCAGCTAAGATAAGAAAAAAAAAGTATTGAATGAGTAAAAAACAACCACATAGAAGCTAGTTTACCAATATCTGATAAAGAATGAAATAGCAAGGGTAACTATAATAAACCTTGGATTCCATAGATGGGGCCTGTATCTTTATCATCTCAACAACTTCCTTCTTTGTCTGTTGAAACCTATCATCTTTCTCCTGCTTCGCGGACAAACCTGAACTAATCATAATTTTTAAATTTCTCTGCAGCAGGAAGAGATTACATGAGAAAATAAGTAATTTCAAGCACCAAGGGAAACAATACATGCCTATACAATAATGAATATAAACAAAGAAGAATAGTCATGAAAACTTTAAGATTATGACATACACAATAAATAATGTTGGAAAATTGCCTTTTGGGGATGGATTGTAAAAGAATTGATTTCAAAATTGACTTTGTTTGATTTTTATAGAGCAGAATAACTTTTAAAGTGTAATTATAGGGATATCTCCCAAAATTAGAATCTCACTTACTAAAATCGATTTTGCAGTGTTGAGTGTAGAGATTCTTTTGAAAAATCTCCAGGTCCTTCCCACTACTAAAATATTCTATTCAATAAAGCAACAACAAAATTTTATTTTTCCTAAGATCAATTCTATGCATAAAAAATGTGAGCTTGAAAAACCAAGCAAACATGATCAGTTACTATTAGAATCAATCTATAAGACCAAATTGATAGTCTCCAAATCTTAAACAAACAGGTCCTTCATTTCTCAAGAGAGAACAGTTTTTATTAAACTAAAAATTGGCAGACTATCATTTCGAGAAGAATTTGATAGACTCAACAGCCATGTCACATTGAAGTACACAAACAAAAGGGAAAATAAAAAGGAAAAAAAGAGAAATAATCTTTCAGAAGTCACAAAAGTCACTTAAACCACAATGTGATTTATGTCACGAATGTATTCAAAGCATAACTATGGAATTGTTGAATCATATACTAATAGTTTTAAACAAACAACAAATTGTTCAAAAGTTCAGGATGGAGGACAGCAGGATAGTTGACTTGAACGAGATACAACCTTTAGTCTCAACTCTACGTAACAACCCTGACATTACAAAGCTCCCAATATGCATGGAGTTCAAGCAAAAGCCAGACCCATTATGGGGGCAAACCGGAGCAGTGGTAAAACTGTTCTTTCATGACTGAAAGGTCATGGATTCGAATCCAGGAAACAGCCTCTTTGCAATTATGCAAGGGTAAGGCTGTGTACAAGGATTTTCTCCACCCCATACTCGCTAGTCGGGTTTAACGAGAAGTGATTTTTTTTTTTTTATAATAGGCAGCCTTACCAATGGTAATGGTGACAAATAGTATCAGACTGAAATAACTGCACCAATCATCTCACTGACAACCAATAGTGATGGTGACAATTGACAAATTATAGTTGATAACTGAAACAACAGATACTAAAAGGCTATCTATCATATTTAAAAGGCTGAAATACCTTTAGTGTTCTGAGTTGCATCAGGTGCCCAACAATACTCATAAGACGGCTAATTAACTCCTTCGAAAGTTTCCCTTGGCTTGCCTGCTGCAACAAAAAACATACATTTGATATCACAATGTTCAAAGACCTGAAGAAATTTATATATATATATATATATATATATATCTTGAAGAGAATTTGAAAAAATTTAGATTGGCTAGAACAAATGTCAGGAAAGCAGTGTCGCTAGAGGCAAAGTTTTCACCGAGATGTAAAAAAATTAAAATCAAAGAAGGAGAAAAATGTATCTATGGGCTTGCAAAGATAAGGGATAAGAAAAGTAAAGACTTAACCCAGGTTAGGTACCTCAAGGATGAAAATAAAAAAAATAAAAAATACCTATGCAAAAGTTAAAGAAAGGTGGCGAGCTATTTTAACAAAGTTTTTATTGGAGGAGCAACAAAGTGGAGAAAAACTATTAAAATTGTGGCAGGGTAGAATTTTCCTATTTATTCATTTACTTATTATTTATTTTTCCTTAATCTATTTTTTCTTTTATATGGGTTCATCGACTACCAAACCCAACTTGTTTGGGATAAAGGAAAGCAGAATTTTGCCAGTACCGCTAATCTAGCAACTTTAGCAAGTTTTAGCTTTATTTCTCTTGGCAATCTTCGTTTGACTGCCTGGGACGTGCTATCAGCCTCCTGGTTTTCCACAGCTGGTGGCCTTGCTGTAATAATATTCAAACAAAAAAGAAAGGAAACAAAATTAGCATTATGAATGAACTTCCCACATTGCCTATCTATGAGACATGTAAACCTACAAAACAATTTCATAACTTACATTCCGCAACCATCTTTGCTAACTCCCGAATAGCTTTCTCAAGCATTGTAATTTTTGGCCTGACACTAGAACCATCTTTCTTGAGCATGTTTTCAGATTTCTGCATAAGATTCAACCCAACTCATGACTAATATAGTACATGCTACACTTGCACACATAAGATTCCACTTTCACCATCAGTAGTCACAGTAATTAGAACATGTTAACTCACCAAGTTGACTAATGTTGTATGCACTTTGTTTGGCACACAACATGTCATGCCTAAATGTAAGATTTGATGTGCTAATTGCAATGCAAATTGATTCTACAAAGAAAGTGTTATTTGGTGGGCAGTTCCATCATGCTTCGTGGGATAACTATGCCTGAGTGGTAGAACCCTTTAATTTAATGCTGAATAGAAAAAATAAATTGATAGAAATGCCGCAGAGAACATTTTCTTGGTATTACTTGTTTCTTTAAATTATTTATCATCTTGAAATTAAAATAAAGACAACAGAAAAGCAAAAGAAGTAAACTTACTGGTGCTTGAAGAGCAGATTTTCCCACAGACAAGTTAAGATCTGGTAGTTCACGGGTGCCATTTTTTTCTTTTGACCGACCTGTATTTTCTAACTCATCAATTTTGCTTGGGGGTGTTCCAAGTTGGGATTTGGAATGTGCATATGCATTTTTTTCATGGAACTTCTGATGAGAAGTATCAAGCAATCCACTTGCATCTTTATATTTATGACTTGTGTTCTTAGATTGAAGTACTCCTATCTTCTGTTTATCAGCATCTTTTGCTTCTGCCACAGAAGAGGGAACATCATCATTTGATACTTTCAAACAGACAGAAGGATCTGATATTGGTCTAGTATCAGCAATTTTCTTTTTTGAACTAATTCCAGAGATATCCAATTGATTCCGAAATTTCAAGTCTTCATAATGTTCACCCGGTACAACAAAATTCTGTGAGGAATTAGACATATTCTTCCCAGGTAACAATGCATTCTTTCCAGCAGCTGTCTTGCCCACTTTAACATGATTATTTGATCCATGACCATCTTCTTCACCAGAATTCTTCGATATATCCTTACGGCGCCTTTTCTTTGCTTGCTGGTTAGGTAATACTGGAGGTTCATTTCTTGAAAAATAGAAAGAAATAGAAAATCAATAAGAATAATCAAGAATTGCCAAAAAAAACAGTTATTTACTCCAATCTTAAATTTAATATATTCAATGGTGCAACATTTGTTGACAAGTGTCACAGGAAAAAATATTCAACTGTAAGACAGAAAAATAATGATAAAAATATTGCCAGCAAAAATATTCAATCATAAGCCACAAGATCATATTACTATTAAAGGCATTCATGTCATTTGGAAGCAACCCAAAAAAAAGGTTATAACTGATGAATAATTGAATACTCTAAAGAAAGAAGTTATTCAAAAGTAAATACAATAAAATTAGAAGTGTACAACAATAAAACCAACCATCAGCAATCAAAGAAGATTAACAATGATAACAACAAGTACAAACTTCATTGCTTATAAAAGAAGAAAATTGAATAAAGAAGATATATGGAATACAAAAAGGGAAAACAATAAAAATAAAATTCGCTACTCAAAAAATGCTATAGGAATATCTGACAACAAATTTAATGTTTGTGTCATGGTAGTTAAACTCAAGATCCTACCTAAGATCGGAAGGGGTTGAAAAGATTGTAAATCGAGAGATCAACACGTATCATTAAGATCTTATCTTTTAACACACACACACATATATATATATAAACACAAATAAAAAACCTCTAAATCATTATTAAAATGTAATTAAAACTAAGATTTTGATGTCATTTATTTTCATTTTCATAAGAATATCCATATTGTAAATAATTAGTGATTAATATTCAATTATAATTCCATTTCATTTAAATATAAAAACAATTTATTATGTTTTATATTTTAAATATGTGAAATATATAATTAAATACAAATTATACTTACACAAAAAATATGTATACTATTTTACATCTTATTTATTTAAAAAGTAGATAAAAATATATTAATGAAAGATAATAACTAAAACTGAAAACCCAAGTTTCAGCCCACACTAACAATGGTTCAGCAGGCCCAATCTAGTCCAAACTAAAGTTAAAATTGAAAAACCTAATTTCAGTTTTGAAGAGAAAGTCCTCATCACACAAGAAACACATACATTGTGCTTCTATTAGAGGCTGGGGCTTCGCACAGAAGAAAGGCTCGAACACAGGATAGATAGTTCAGTTGCTGGGTAGGGTTCGCAGGGGTTCTCTCTTTCTCTTTGTTCGATTCTCCATTAGTATATGAAAAATGAAGGGGTTCTAGGTAGATGAAATAGAAATGGGTTCTCTATTCGCAGATCGTCTAAAACGGTTAAATAATGATTTCACCGTTTTTGCAACGTTGCTCGGCGATCCTGTGTGATCCCAACCGAACCCAATACCACAACCGAGTTGGATTGCCCAAGTCAAAAGAACTCAACACGATTTTGACTACCTTGGTCTTACATGATGCTAGTCTCCTGATGAATTCAAATATGAATGTAACAAAACTGTTTAAAGACCATAGAGAGGCCAACTTTGTATTAAATACATTTAATTTCTACATGGTAATGCGCTGCCTAAAAATGCAGATATTATTACCCTTTTAGGTGGGAGATAAAACAAAATTAGAAAATGGTTACTACATATAAGTATTAAAAAGAAAACAATTAATACAAATGAGAAGATACAAAGCCCATTTAGCAACTTAAACATCTCAGTTAACATAGGCCAGCAGTACCAATTTGGACCCTAAAAATAATCTTACAACAAAATAGTATTTTATGGACCAAACATTATATGGAGATAGTCAAACAGAGTAAAACTCCTCAAAATTTATGGTTCAAGCTGCTAAAACTAAAGATCAAGTTCTACTCGTGCATTTAGACAATAATCATCCATCATCAACTCCACCTTGCTGCCTCGAGATCCACTACTTCAAAACCCTTCTAGGATTTGTATAAACTTTAACAATGAGAAAATAACCACATCAGGCAAGTCCAACACCATGTCACAAGTCACAACCCAAAACCCTTAAGGCATTGGTTCATGCGTCTTCCCACTTATATGGACTTCACTTAGCCTATTACCAACCAATGTGGAATTCATCACACTTGAATATTCCAACAATAATATAAAGCTTAAACTTTTGGGTGAGGGCCTTTTTAATGGTTTATATTATTCTCTAACATGTCCCCTCACACGAGAACCCATTTGGTTTGAAGGATGGATGATGCATCAGGCCCAGTCTACCTGTGCTAAGAAATTCCACAAGAGAAAGTGGGGGACGGTGAGGATCGAACCCATGACACCGAGGCTTTGATATCATGTAAAGCTTAAGCTTTTAGGTGAGGGCCTTTTTAATAGTTTATACTATTCTCTACATCTCAACATCTACACATAAAGAAGAGAGATGATATTGAAGTTCAATGTGGAAGCCATCAATGAAGAAGAAAAACTGAGTGAGAAAGAGAGAGGAAAGAGAAAGGAAAGATGAAGAGAAAGTGTATTCTGATCTATATCATACAAAAGGAAATACATGTATCAGGACACTTGTCCTATTTATAAAGAAGAAAGTGACTCAACAGTGAGTCACAAGTTCCACCAGAACCCAACTAACAATCCTAACTAAGTAACCGTAAGTGGTTACAGTAACAACTAATAGGTAAAACTATCCCCCGTGTGCACAAGTAAAATAATACGATACAACATGGTAAAGTAACAAAGGTAAAACAGTAAAAGATATCAGCTACTACTAATACTCCCCCTCAAGCTCAAGAGGGTGGAGCTGAGGACCAGAATCCAAGACCCTGAGCCTGTGTCTTAATTCAGCAAATCTGATGGGTGAGAGAGCCTTGGCGAGGGTATCTACAACTTGGGTAGAAACAAGAACATGAGAAACAAGAAGTTCCTTGACAAGAACCCTTTCTCAAACAAAGCGAATGTCAAGTTCAAGATGCTTTGTCCTTGCATGTAAAACGAAATTGTGAGACAAAGGAATTGCACTCAAATTACCACATAAAATCTGAAGAGTGGAGAAAGGAAGTTGCAACTCATTCAAAAGAGATTTAATCCACAGAACTTCTGAACAAGCAAGAGCTAGGCTTCTATATCTTGCTTCAGCGATGGATCTAGCAACCACGTTTTGTTTCTTGGACCACCAAGAAACCTGATTGGGACCAAGAAATATGCATGCCCGAGAAGTAGATCTCCTGTCATATGAGTCAATGGCCAGTCAGCATCACAAAAGGCACACAATGAGAAAGGAAGATGAGGATTAACTAACTGAAGAAAGAGACGAAGGTGCAAGTCCCTTTGAGATACCTCAGAATCCGTTTGACAGCCTTTCAATGGTCCACTAAAGGCTGACTCATGAACTGACAAACCTTATCTACTGTAAAGCTTATCTCTGGTCTGGTTATGGTAACATATTGAAGAGCTCTCAATATGGAGTGATATAAGGATGGATCAGAAAAACAATTGAAATCAATACTGGTGAGTTTACAGCTTGAGGGCATAGGAGAAGAGATTGCCTTAGCATCATGCATATTTTCCCTGATCAGTAAGTCACGAATATATTTGCATTGTGTGAGAAAGAGTGCAGTAGGAGACCTTTGCTTGACCTCTAAAAGTAATCAAGGGCACCCAGATCCTTCAGAGCAAATTTGGAATGCAGGTCAGAAATATAAGTGATTGGACAAAGGCAACATCATTACCAGTGATGATGATATCATCCACATATATCTAAAACCAGTCGAGAGGCAGCTTTGTAGGTAAAAAAAGAGGGATCACAACGACTAATTTGGAACCCAAGATACATCAGTGACCAATGTTGTTAAAACGTAGAGTCTACGCTGAAACGGTAGGGGAAAGCAAAAACGTAAAATCGAGAAACGTAAACGAAACGTAAGAGTTTACTCCATACCAAAAAAATAAAATATATCCAACATATATATAACCAAAACACACCAATACATAAGTCATTACAAATTTAAGTGCAAACACTAAAGAAATAAAAATTAAGTTCAAACTCAGTCATGATAATACATATTAAAATCAAAACACCTAGGTAATAAAATCATAAAAGATATCAACATCTCTAATTTAAGTCATTGGAGTCCAAGTCAATATCATCTTCATCTTCATCCCCTTCTCCACTAATAAATTCACCAATAAATTCAGGAATTTCCAAATTATCCAAGTTCGCTTCTTCTTCAATTGGATCATCCAAGCCAAAGGGATCTTGATCTTCTTCAACATCTTCCAAATGATCTTCATATGTTGGTTCCACAATCCAATCATCATCTGACTCAATGTCATCAAAGTTATAATCAATTTGAGGAGACACTCTATGTTTTGTCTTGCCTAATCTTGAGTTAGCCATGACAAAAACAACATTATTCATTGTCTCCTGCTTCAAACGATTTTTTTTTTTTTTGTGTGGACCTAAGCAAATACAAGAAAATAATTTAGCAGCTAGACTAATATCATATTTTTCAAATCAAATGCATTTCATATTAAAATTATACCATCTCAAAAGCACTCCAATTTCGCTCACACCCAGAGGAACTACATGTCAAGCTAAGCACACGAATAGCCAATTTTTGGAGCTCTGGAACACCATCACCGTAAGATTCCCACCATGCTGCTGAACTCTTGGTTTCAACTCCATCCTTAGCAAAGGTAGTCCCAAAAAGACCTCTACGATACTTGAATTCCTCAAGTTGCTCATCAATCTTTCTTTCTACAGCTGTATCTGCAACCATCCTTTTTATACAATCGTATAATCCAACCTTTACTTCATAATCAACTTTAAATGTAGGAGAATAATGTTGTTTTGGGTTAAGGTAATAGCCTGCAGCATGCAAAGGCCTATGGAGTTGCCTCTCCCATCTTGCATCAATGACATCCCAAATAGGTTGATAACTAAAAAAATAAAAAGATAAGAATTGAATTAATTTTGAGTTAAACATGTCTATAACTTTGAATTAAAAAAATTAATTGATAACTTACAATGAAGGTTTTTTTTTTTAAATCCTCTTCAATTTTCTCCTTGGCATGATCCATTGCCTCATAAATAGAGCCCATGGCTGCATCATCTGAATCAACCAATCGAAGCACTTCAATCAAAGGAAGTGCCCCTATCAAACAAATCTCAACCCTTTTCCAAAAGTGTTTGTCCATCACTACATTTTCAATAAGTTTTCCATCTGCTGACTTTGCATATTTGCTATTCTTCCATTCATCTGACATGAACATTCTTTTTATAGGAAGTTTGTGGTCATGGAGACATTTCAAAGTCAAATAGGATGTGGCAAAACGAGTCATGGCCGGTCTAATTAAATCTTTCCCACTGGTGAAGCTGTGCAATATTGGAATAAGAGATGTTCTTGAATAAATATAAGTTGTAATTTTCTTCCCCTTAAAAATTGTGTCTTTATGAAGGGGTATTTTCTTCTCTAAATCTTCCAGCATCAAATCAATACAATGAGCAGCACAAGGTGTCCAATAAATTTTCTTTCTTTTCTCCATCAACAAAGCCCCAGCAGCTTTATAATTTGCAGCGTTGTCCGTCACAACTTGGACAATGTTTTCTTCACCAACGTCCTGTACCACTTCATCAATCATCTTAAAAATCTTGTCAGCTGTTTTGGTAATGAGAGATGCATCAATGGACTTAAGGAACACAATTCCCATAGTGCTATGCACACAAAAATTGATTATTGTTCTTCTTCTTTTATCAGTCCACCCATCAGTCATTATTGTGCATCCAGTTTTCTTCCATAAAGCCTTATGTGTTTCAACAACAGTCGTTGTCATATCATATTTTTGCTTCAAGTATTTCACTCTACACTCGTGATAAGATGGTGGCTTGAAACCTGGTCCATGCTTTGCAATTGATTCACACATCTTTTTGAAATCATCGCTATTCACAAAATTGAAAGGAATTCCATTGTTATATATAGCAGTACAAATGTCAAGACATGCCTCCTCCCTCAAGCTCTTCTTGAATATGGTGTTTAAGGTTAGAGGAACAGATGCTCTACTTTTCTTGAAAATATCGGAGCCATCACTAACAGCTTCCTTTTCTACTTCTTGCATATCGCCCTCCAAATTTTTATTCAATGGTTTTCCTTGTTGTGCTGCTCCAATAAGAAGATTCAACATCTCTGTTTTTACTTCATCTGGCACAGCTATACATGGTTCAACATCTTTAGATGTTCCTGCCAAATGGTGCTTGACACGAAAAACTCCAGCAGACATTACTTTAGGACAATACTTGCATTTAAGCTTTTTTGTTCCCGGAACTTCAATTATATGCTTCCATGCAGGATCTTGCCTATTTCCAGGAGCATTTCTAGGCAATTTTCTGCCCCCAAGAGTAGTGTTACTTACACTTGCAGAAGCCCCAGTGCTACTACTACCAATAGCACTTGATGAAGCCATATGATTTCAAACTATATTTAATCAAAGTTCAGATAAATGCATTTAGTATAATTAAATGCATGATATAAGCAAGTATTATATTACAGTGGCACAGAAATAGCAAAAATAAATGCATAGACTCTTGGCATGTTTTTGAAGCCATGACAAAACTGTGATTCAACTCAAATCAACCAATTTATATAATTAGGTCCAGGCCACTAATTTCACACGTCCAGAAGCAATAAAATTTGGATCATTTTTAATAATAAAACAATCATTTCACACGTCCAGATTCAACTCAAACAATTTATACAATTTATATAATTTGGATCATTTTTAATAATAAAACATAAAACATTGTTTAGATTTGAATTAAAATTAAATACTTCTACTTTCAAGTTTCAACAATATTTATAAAAATTAAATACAGTCAAATATTTCTACTTTCAACAATATATCAAATACTTTAGGAAAATTCAATATTTATTTTATTATAAATAAAAAACTAGATCTGTATTAAAATAAAAAAATAAAAATTACTTTAGGAAAATTCAATATTTCTTTTATTATAAATAAAAAACTAGATCTGTATTAAAATTAAAAATAAAAATTAAAAAATTATAAAAATTCAATATTCAACTATATCACATATCAGTATGAAAGCAAAAAAGGAGCAAAGAAAAATGAGCAGCGATCTGAAGAAGAAACAAGGATGAAGAATGATATATCTCACTTAGTCACTAACAAAATACGAGAACTGAAGAATGATATAGCAGCGAAAGCAAAATAGGAGAAGTAAAGAAGCAAGAAGCAAGGATGAAGAAGCAAGCAAGCAGTAACTGAAGAAGCACCGATTTGAAAATACCTCGCTTAGTCACTTTTATACGAGAACTGAAGAAGCACCAATTTTTTTTATTTTGGGGGAAGAAGCAAGCAATCAGGAACTCAGCAACAGCAACGCGTACGCGGCGACTTTGAATGCGGTAGGGTTTTTTTTTTTATTTTAAGTTGGGGATGACTTGATTTGACAAAAATACCCCTGTTTTTTTTTTAAAAAAAAAACTCGGTCAACTCGCCGAGTCAACCGAATTTACCGAGTTGACTCGCCGTTTCAACCGTTTCGACCCAAATTCCGTTTCAACCACCGTTTCGACACGTTTTTGGTCATAAAAACGTAGAAAGGGTACGTTTCTACGTTTCGACACTACGTTTTAACAACAATGTCAGTGACTCCCTAAGCTAACCAATCCCTAGAGGCCTATTGCAGCCCTTAAGGTGATTTTGTAAGCCTACGTACCAGAGATTTATCCTGCACTTAAAAGTCAGGGAGTTGTTGCATGTATACCTCTTCCTTCAAATCCCCATTAAGGAAAGTGTTGTTAATATCAAGTCGTCTCAAAAACCAGCCAAAAGAGAGAGCAATGGTTAGTATGATCCGAACTATGACAGGCTTCACAACGGGAGAAAACATCTCATTGTAATCAAATCCAGCCCTTTAATGAAAGCCTTTAGCCACCAATCTAGCCTTGTACTTGTTGAAACTCCCATTTGGTTCTCCTTGACCTTGAAAACCCATTTGCATCCAATTACTTCCCTACCAAGATGTAAGGGAACAAGTTTCCAAGTATCGTTAGTTTGCAAAGCATCAAATTCCAATTGCATAGCCTTGAACCATTTACAACTGTTCAAGGCTTGATTCATTATGGAAGGCTCAACATGTGTGAGAAGAGCCAGATTACGAGCTGTTGTAGCCTTGGACCTTGTGATAATGGAATGGGCTAGTGAAGATGAGCTAAAATCAGTAGAAAGGGTAAACTCAGAATGTCACAGGGGAAAAAAGAGAGGTGGAGGAAATGGAAGATGAAATAGAAGAAAGAGAGGAGAAATCTAGGAGATGTTGGACAAAACTGGGAGAAGATGGGGAAAATTCACCAATGGTAGAAGAAGAACTAGGGGTGTGAGGTGTCACTTGAGTAGATCCAGGTGGTTTATGGTGACCAAGAGAATGTGAAGAAGAATTTGCAGTGTTGTTGATTTGTAGGGAATCAGTGAGATCTGAATTAGCAGCAACTGGGGACTAACTTTGAGACATAAAGGATAAATGAATAGACGATGGAATATGAGAAGTTGGATTAACAGAAGAAGTGAGATTCCTAAACCATGTTGGGTAGCAAAACTTGTATTCATTGAACAAAACATTGATGGAATATAAGAAGAAGTTGGATTAACAGAAGGAGTGAGATTCCTAGACCATGTGGGGTAAGGAAATTTGCATTCATTAGACAAATTTTTTTTCAAAATGTATATCCTTCCATCATGACTAAGGCAGTAGTACCTTTTATGTTTTGGGGAATAGGAATACCCAAGAAATATGCCTCGAGACCTTAAGTCAAGCTTGTGCTTGTTGTATGGTCTAAGAAAAGGAAAACAAGCATATCCAAATATTTTTCGGAAGTCATACTTTGGATTTTTGTAGAGAAGTTTACAAAAAGGAACCTCAAAATTAATAGTTGCAGAAGGGAGTATGTTGATGAGAAAAATAGATGAGATAAATGCATAATCCCAGAATTGCATAGGGAGTGATATATAAGCTTTTAAGGCCAGACTTGTTTCCACTATGTGCCTGTGTTTTCTTTCAACCACACCATTTTGGTGGTGCATGTTGGACAAGTTAGACGATGTGAGATGCCATGGATATTGAAATACTGAGTAAATGTTATGTACTCTCCACCCTAGACTATTTGTAGGGCTTTGAGAGGTTTTTGAAATTGGTTGGTGATCATCATGTGAAACTGTTTAAATACACTTTCGTTTCAGTGGGTAAATCCAAGGGTATATAGTGGGGCATCAACAAAGGATATATAATAGGAACTCCTCCAGGTTGATTTCAGAGGTGAGGGTCCCTATAAGTCAGTGTACACAAGTTCAAAGGGATCTTTGTAAACTACTTTAGAGGGCAACAAAACATGAAGTGCAAAAGTCTTTTGCCATTTTATTAACATGTATGTTACAAGATTTTAGTACATTTTTCACTGACTCAAAATATGGATGTCCTGAGCAACAATGTCAGAGAGAAAATGAAGAATTGGAAAGAATACAAGGCTTTAGGTTGTTGATTTGCAAGACTGACATATTGATAAAAACATTGATACTGTGATTGATGATTAAAATAGGACGTGCTTTGTGGTGGAGGTAAGGTTGGGCCAAAGCTTTCATCATAACAGTGCCAACAAGACTTGGCATCGTGCCCAAACTTGAAGCACAACTGGCAATGCACATCGGTTTTGTTCCCACACACCCTGCTTTGGTTGGAGCGACCTCCAAACTGTCCTCTACCTCGATTTTGACCATCGGAGGAATTTTGTTCTTTATTGTACTAACCATGAGAATCTTCTTTAGTTTGCTTTGGCTGCTGAGTTAGATTTACAATTATCGTTTTAGATAGTGGAGACTTGTTTTGCTTCATTAACAACTACTCATGTGCCATCAATTCAACTACAAAATCTGCTATAAAGTATGGCCTTTCTCTTCCATGTCCAAGCATAAAGGCATTATAATCTGTTGGTAGTCCATCTAGAATCAACTTTTTATGTACTTCAGCAGAAACCAGATTTCCAATAGCTTTAAATAAGTCATATATAGACTTGATTCGTGCAAGATACTACTTGATTGATTTAGTCCCTTTCTTCACGGGTCTGAGCTCAGATCTCAGTTGACGCACTCTAGACTTCATCATCCTCTGGAAAAGCCTATGCACGTTATCCCAAGCTTCAAAAGCATGCTTTACTAGCAGTATATCATTGACTATATGTTCAAGAATGGCAGAAAAGAGCCATGTTAAAATCATCTGGTCCTATGTGGGCCACTGTATATATGACAGACTGAAAATCTCGTTCTCGTGATCTTCGTCAGACTCATGCTTCAGTGGAATCTTAGGATTCACAAGGAATTTGTGAAGCTGGTGAGATGTAATGACTAGTTTTATAATTTGGTTCCAAAGAGGTAATTATTCTCTGTAAGTTTGGCCGAGAGTTGAAGGTTGGAGAGATTAGAGGAAGTTTTAGGCTCCATTCGAACTAGAATTTGACGCGGAAGACATTGGTGTGAACGATATGGCTCAGGCCCTTAGAAAGAGCACTTTGATACCATATTGAAGTTCAATGTGGAAGCCATAAATGAAGAAAAGCTCTGAGTGAGAGACAAAGAGAGGAGAGAGAAAGAGAAGAAGAACAGAAAGTGTACTCTAATCTATATCATACAAAAGGAAAAAAGGTATGTGTTTCAGGACCCTTGTCCTATTTCTAAAGAAGAAAACTGACTCAACATTGAGTCACGGGTTCCAGAACCCAAACTAATAATCCTAACTAAGTAACTGTAAGTGGTTACAGTAACAACTAATAGGTAAAACTATCCACTGTATGCAAACGTAAAATAATAGGATACACCACGGTAAAGTAACAAAGGTAAAACTAGTAAAAGATAACAGCTACTGCTAATAGATGGAATTTTCCCTTCCATTGCACTCAACAAATTATTACTTCTTAACATGACAAGCATCCAAAAAGTTTCAACAGGAATTCTAATATTAGTTGTCCTTGTCACAACTCACAAACTCAAATAATGACCGTGAACTATAAATGATCTCATTTATGTTCATGTAACACCATAAGCATGCATAAATGACCATTAAAAAAAGTCACCCGTTGTGGCAATATTGTTCCATTGACTTCACCAATAAACCAACAAAGAAAAAAGTGCAAAGGCTTGCAAAATAAAGTAGTTTACAAGGGAAAGAAATAGGAAATACTCAAAGCAAATATTCAAACAAAATAAAACTTACATGCGTTCCAACTTCCCCCTATTTACAAAGAATCCGTCATGCTTGATTGCAGAATTATCAACCTCAAAATACTCATCCTGCAGAAAGGACATTTAAATTCAATCAATATTAATATATATATATATATATATATATATATATATAGAACTACACTATTCCTGTTAGTAATAAAAGAGTCATAATAGGCCAAAACAATAAGCAAAGATACCAACCAGCTCAGCATCATCGATGAAAGAGTCTTCTGTATCATACTGATCATCAGGAACATCAAGTAGATCCTCCTCATCACTACTATCCTTACCCTGAAAATGATTCACTATCCCATTATTCCCAACATGGAAGCAACCAAGAAAAATTAATATGATACTTAAATACACATCTATGATATGAATTTATAGAATATATTAATTTATGCTTGTACGGAGCATTGAGTAACAATCTCGGTGAGCAACATACACATACCATGTAAAGGCGTTCAATCTTCTCTATTACAGCACTGAAACGGTTTGTCTGAGGAGCATCTTGTTCTTCAATCTCAGCAGGTTTCCCCTAAAAATGACATGTGAGGGTAGTAAAAATAATGAAGCACAAAACCACATACAATTTCAAAAAGACAAAAAGCTGAAGTTTATGCTGGTATACAAGTACCCAGATGACAAAATAATAAAATACTATAGCATAAAACAAGCTAGACTCAACTCAAGCCATGATTACCTTGACTCCATATAAAAAAATAGATTTACTATATGTACCGTATAGTCATGCATTATGAGAATAAATTCAAAACAACACTTAATATATATATATATATATATGTATATATAAGATGACGTTGCCAGATTCTGATGAACGGTGAACTTTGGCGGATTTACATGTATCTGTTCACTAACTACCACATGTTATACGTCTCTCAAATAGAAAAGCCTTAATATGATCTATCTACTAATCTCAATAGAAAATTCAGCTAAAGAGTTTCAACAAAAAGTGAATATGTATTAAAGAAATAAGTCAAGAACAATAAGTATGAAACAAATACAAAAATCCTGCAAATAATACTGACTGATTTTATGCAAATATAATTTCCTTGAACTTGTGAGAGAATTCCAGGGCCTCACTTATGAAACTAGTTCGCCCAACTAAAATCATCAAGAGAGCCATGATACATAACATTAGCCCCTACTACTCTTAAATCACTTTAAATGAAAGCAAATTTATGAAGTTTAATCAAGATCACCAAATTTAAAAGAGGAACTCATATTAAGTCAAACAGGCACCACCGTTCAACCTAATAAATTTCATGTCAGATAATAGGAGGGCTTGGAGATTTCAGTTTTCCACAAAACACTTTCAAATAATTTTCTGCATGAGCAGTGCTGTATAGAACAACGTGGCATACATTTGTGCTGATTTTCAGTTAACAAATGCTAATTTTATTTTAAAAGAGAATAGTAAATTATTAGACAGAAATCATGCCAGGTCAATCGTAAATGATTTCGCAGAATGTTTTCATAACAATTGGCATTATCCTGACCCAAAATTCTATGCCAAAAGAAAAAAAAATCACAATCACAGTAAACTGAACAGCCTCGCATACAATGCTAAATGCCATCCACATTGCTATCTCGTTAGCGAATAATAATGTATATATGCAGATAGTTTCAGAAAACACACCAACACATACTTGGAATTCGGAAATTAAAGATGCAGAGAAAAGCTCGAATTCGATAGCGAAATGGAAAAAAGAGACTCACCGGAGCGATTCTGGACTCGAGCGCAGGGTTTACGTTGGGACGGTGTTCGGGTGCGGAAGCGGATCCATTGTTAACCTTGCTGGCGTCCTTCATCAGCTTCTTCCACGACACTATGGTGGTCTCTCCCGGCCGGAGCTCCACCGTGAACAATTGCCGGTCGCCCTTTTTCACGAACGACGACGGAGCTCTCAACGACGAATCGCCACCATCACCGCCGCCGGGAGGAGCATTCCCCTCCCCCGCCATGGGAACGGTTATTGATTGGCTTCGAGGCGAGCGAGTTTCTCTGGCGTCGATGCGAAGATTTCACAGAGAATTAGGGTGCGCGAAACATGGCGGAATCGAAAAAGATAAGCCCTAAGACGAAAAAGAAGAAGAAGAAGAAGCGAATTGGTAAGGAGAGAGATTGCGCGGGATTCAAAAAAACGAGAAAGGGCAAAAAAAAAATGGAAAATAGTATGGAAAAATAAAAGAAAAAGAAAAAGAAAAAGGAGTTTCGAGGGGTTTTAAGTTTAACTGCAATTTCGACTCTGTCGTAAAAATTTTCCAGCTCTTTCTTTTCCGAGAAAACGAGTGAGGAAAAAGGTATTTGGGCCGGATCCTATATCCAATTTGACCCCCTTTTTTTTTTTTTTTATGGAATAAATAGTATTGTCCTTAAGTGATGAAAATAATGTTTGAGGTTGTTGAATATGCGTTTCTTCAGTTATACACATTCAGTGACTAATTTAAATTTCAAACTATTACCAGCATATTCAACAAATTTTGATACTAATATAACTGACAGCTTATTTTTTTAAAAGAAAGTTTTTTTTATGTGAAATAACATATTCAAACTAGTTCCTTAATCATTACGCAAAGTGCTATTAGTGAGTTTCAAAATGTATCAGTTAATATGATTATATTCAAATTATTTTCAGAATTACTTAAATCAAATTTAGAAACTACCTTACACATATAAACAAGTTAGAGTGTAAAAAAAATGTGGAATAATTATAATAAGATAAAATAAAAGAGTATCGAGTTAATCCCCGAAAACAAGAAGAGTATAAAGTTTGAGAAGTTAATAGCTCCTATTTATAAGCGATTTGGGTTAAAGGCTATTTATGGTTTGGACTGAATTTGGGTGTTTGGACTTTGGACCATTTGGCCTATCAATATATAAGGTACTTGGAAGTAAAATTTATCCTTATCTAAACTGAAATAGCAATTTGTTACTTGTTCATAATTTGCAAATTAAAAACAATCACAAATTCATTTTTTTGTATATATCAAGGAAAAATAAAGAAATTAATTCATATCCCAATTACATCACCTTATTCTGTCTATAACTAGAGACAAAAAAATTATTATTCAAAGGGTTAAGTGTTTATCATTTTAAATGACACAATTTTGTGTCATTTTTAATAAAATTATGTTATTTTGGTGTGTCTTTGGTTTTTTTTTATATTTTTTCTTTTTATAAAAATGGGGGAAAGAATACAAAAATACATCAAAATGACATAATTTTATTAAAAATAATACAAAATTATGTTATTTAAAATTACAAATATTTTTCCCTTATTTCAAAGTGTTACTTACATATCCATTCATGTTTCAATGCCCATATAGTATTTGGCGCCGTTGCCGGGTTTTGAGGTACCGTTAATCCAAGATCCTTGCAATTTGATCATGAGATAAAAAAGAAAGATAAAAGGCTCAAAAAAAGCGCAAAAGAGAGAAAAGAAAGAGAAGCTTCAAGTTCAACAGAACCAAAGAAGAAAACAATGGCAGACCAACCCCCACCTATTTAGAGGATGTTGGGAGTTTATATGAATCCAGCTTGAGTTCTTCAAACTGCGAGTATTATTAGACCAAACGTGGAGATTAATAATTTTGAGCTTAAGCCAGCATTGTTGCAACTAATTCAAAAATATCAGTTTGCCGAAGAAAGCACAGAAGATCCCTACATTCATCTTGACAACTTTCTGCTTTACTGTGATACTTTGAAGATGAATGAAATATCTCGTGATATCATCTTGCTCAGCCTCTCTTCTCATGTTCACTTAAGGAAGATTTTATGACAGGTTGAATCTTCTCTTATTGACTAAGCTTAAGCCGTGAAGGAGTAGCAATCTTAAAAAGCTAGATAGCTCACGGACTCTATTTTTTATTTTATTATTATTATTATTGCTCATATTATAAGACACATTATTGCCGCAGACATACATATAGTTTAAGTATTTTTTATTTCTATAAAATATTTCCTCAATTAACCATACAATAGGATTTTCTTTTCGCACTACGGATTTTTTTTTTTTTTTGGGTAGGTAAGGAAAGGACTCTTTTACCTCAGTATATGTTCACTTTTTTATGATATCGTTATACATTGGTTGATGGTGGAATCCATATTTTAAGACACGTATCCATGTTTTTTATTTATTTATTAGTTCTTGATAAAATGGGACGTAGGATTATTGAATATTTTATATAAAAAGTTTATACAAAGCACTATTAGGTGGTGTTTGTTTCAGGTTATTTCAAGACTTTCCTATGCATCTAAGGTTGACAAACCGGGCAAGCCACGTTTGGTAGACCGATTTTGAACTTTTCCCCAGGCACCACGGATACATAGCATTTGAGAATTGCACGCAAAAATTACTCTTCAAAAAGACAATTTGTAGATGGTATTTTAGTTGCCCAGCTAAATGGGCAAAGTAGAGGACCAATGATGTAGACTAAAATACCCTCATCAATTTGAAAAAGAGAGGATATTTTAGTATATTTAATCAATTATCCCATCAATATTTTACCTTCAACTAAACAGACACTCAAAAAATTTAACCCAATTTTTTCAGTAATATTTTACTCAACCAAACAACTTCTTTTACATTTTCCTACCAAACTCACTTTTCAACCATTTCCCTATCAATTACATTTCTCTAGTATTCAAAAAATTTCTCCTCGTCCAAATGCCCCTTACACTTACAAACAGCTTTTATTCTATGTCACTGTGGTGGATAGATGGCTGATATTATTATATCTTAAGAATCCTGTAAAGTGATTCGAATTTAGTCAGTAGATTAGAAATAAAAGCTGTGGAGATTTTTAATGCTAACAACTGTTTGTGTTTTCTTGAATCAAGCAAGCAGAATGGTTAGTATGAGCATTTTAACAAATAGGTTGATTCTCTAATAGGTTCAGTGACACAGCATTACATTTTCTTTGAATCTAATAAGATGTTATGTTCTTAATAAACATGGAAAAAATTTCCATCAGTTCATCAATTAAGCAACTAATCTGGACGAGTTAGGCATGATCATAAAAGCGACAAAGCTCACTCTATCAAATTTTTAACACAGCAGTATATATAGGACTTAAATCAAAACCACCAATTAAGTTGGAACAATCTCGTATCAATTAATTCATGTGTTTGGTAATTTATCACTAGTTTCTCAATAACAATATAACTTGAAATTAATTAATTTACTACTAAAAAACACTCAACTTCAAACGTAAATGTTTTCATCCAAATTTATACTAACTTTCAGATGAATGCATGATTAATTTTAGGGGAATATTACAATTGTCCTTGTTGTCTTATGCTGCAGAAAGAAGACGTGGGACTCACTATTATAGAGGGAAAAGGCCGGTGAGATTTTCGAAATGAGAGAACAACTCTCCAGTTTTAGATAAAATACAAATTGAGCTATGTAAAAATGTTTCCCCACGTTTTTTTGAAAAGAAAAAAAAAAGATTCATTAATGTTTCTACTTCTAAGAATTTTATAAACAACACAAAAAAGCATCAAACTTGTAATCAACATTAACAATTAATGGTGGTCATAATAAATCTAGTATTGATATTAGTTTTACATTTCTACTCACAAGGGTGAAACCAAAATCCCACTAGTTCAATTCTTTCCCTTTTATGCCTATTTTTTCAGCCAGCTCTTCCATTCCAGGGTAGGCCTAGCTACACTTGAAAAATCATCAATAAACTCGGGATCTAGGACCGTATCATCAATCTATAAGACACATATAAGATATTGAAATTGTTGGCGGAAAAAAAGGAAGCAAGGAACATTTCCTTTGTCCTCCGGTAATATTGTGGTATAGGGTCATAGTAGTCAACTATATATCTTTTAGTGCAGTGCCTAATTTCACTATCCAGCATCTGCTTAGAGTAGAGACTATAGATGGTGTTAAGTCGATCGTTTGCAATCTTCAGATTTTGGACTCTTTTAACTTGAAAATTTTCCTTTACATATATATACGTTTGGACAGCTTTCCGAAACTGGCTTGAAGATGACTTGGTCTCAAAAAAGTAAAGAGAAAAACCTATTTTATCTTTCAATGTAGGAGATTGGCATTCCGTGAAGCACAACAGTTCCTTAACATCTATCAAACCTTTTTGCAAAGACTCGTGTATAGCTATACCACCATGACATTCAAGTGAACATTATCCCTCATGGTAACCAAATAAATGCACTTTTTTTTTCCCAGTAACTCGCTAATCGCTATGGTAAATATTTTTAACCATTTTCATTTATTTTAGCATAAAACTGGGCTGATTTTCTTTGTAACTACAGGAGGGACACTTGTCATTCTCCAAGATAAACTTAAGTGAGGTGTGATTTGAGTTTATTAAATTTAATTGAATTTCAAAGTAGTAATAATAATGGAATTAACAAATCTTATGCAACATCAGATAAAGTTATTTCCTGCAATCGCATGACAACATAGTTTTGGGGTTTGAAAAAAAATACTAAGTATTTTATTAAAATTTATTAGGAAGTAAAATTTTCAAAATACTCAGTTTTTTTTATCTTAAAACTCAAAACAATGTCTTTTTTGAGACTTTATCTTGAGAAATATTTTTCGCAATAATAATGTGCATAAAGTTAGCTATTTTAACATGAAAAGCCCTTTAACTCAACAGAAAAAATACAAACTATAATGAAAGCTTGTCAATATCAAATACAAAGTAGAACATATTCTCTCGGTGAAAAGAATTCACCTCAACTTAAATTTCTATATTAAGTCATTAGGATTAATCTAGTGGTAAAGGATAATCTGGGTAGGTTGTATTAGGATTAGTCTAAAAAAAATTCCTATATTCAAGTCTCCTAATTATAACTAGATAATAGCTCCTTGTCTACCATAACTCTAGCTATTACAATAAAGCCCCACTTAACTCTAAACCCTAAAGTACACTATATCATTAATTTACAAACTTCTCATCTCAAACAAATCCCCACAAATAAAACCTATGAGTAATATTAGAATAATATTGTCAAACTTGATTACTCAATTGTAAGTGAACAATAGTATAAAATGCTTTTTATTCTCTTATCTCACATATTTATTTTCTCTTTTATCTCTTATCCTCCTATCTCTATTTGTTATTTTATCCCCTTATCCCCAATTTTTCTCTTATCTATCTCTATTTATTTTTCTTATCTCTATCATTACTCTTACCCGTATTTTTTTCCTTTTTTTCATTTTATATTTATTTTCTCTCTTATCTCTTATCCCTATTTTTTGTCTTCCCAATAATCAAAATAATAACAAAATTAATCTAATCAATGTTGTACATAAAATCTAAAATGAATCCGTTTGTTCTTTATCACCTATGACAACCTTCAAACTTTAAAAAAAAAAAATTCACAAACCTCCGTAGCACACCTTCAAAACTCAAAGTACATAGTTAGATAATGCAAAGAACCACTTCAACCCAAAACATTAAGGTTTTGGGTTGAATTGGTTATTTACATGGTATCAAAGCTTAAGTGACCATAAGGTCACAAGTTCGATCCTCACTGCCCCTCACTTTCTGGTGAAATTAAAATAAAAGCACAAAGGGTAAACCAAAAAACTTGTGAATTCGGCAAGTACACCGGTCGTAAAAACTTGTTGTGAGATCATTCTCACGAGAATTGATTTTCAAGAACTAATTCGCTAACAACGATTTAGTTGGACAATCGAATTTGAAATGAAAAAAATTGAAATAAAAAACAAGTAGTAGCATTCAATTTCATAATTAAAAGCAAGAAAGTAAAAAGATGAAAGTTTTGAGAATCAAGAAAGAGCGTAGTTAAGGTTTCAATTTCTCCCAATTTCTCTTTATGCTGTAAATTAAATAGTCAAGAATCTGCACTTAATATAATGTCAATCAATTCTTTCTAAGTTAATTAAGACTCAATTCTTTGTTACCCTAATTCTATGTGATCATGAAAGAATCCTAGTTCCCCGGTTGTTCATTAAGAAAACATGCAATAAAATCAATAATTCAAAGATTGCATAATTGCCCTATGTCTATCCCGGATTATGACGAAGGTTCATGCACCAACATTCATATTGTCATATAATTCCCTTAAATCAATCCATAAGAAGCAAACTCATAGAAAACATTAAAACAGATAAATTCATTCAAATATAGAAAGAGAATAATTCGGAGATAATTTAATCTATAAACACAATAATTCAATTGGGTTCCATCTATCCCTACTACATAAAAAATCTAGCCTAGCATATTAAAATTAATAACAATGGAGAATAAATAAGAATCCTATACAACAATATTCACACGCTTCAAGCCCAAAGGACTCTTGCACACGAGGGGTGTGTTAATAGAGAATAATATAAACCACTAAAAAAGACCTCATCCAACACAATAAAATTTTGGGTTAAAGTGGTTCTTTACCTTTGTTTTTTCGTCAAAACCATATGAGACCATAAAAAAATAAAAGTAATTAGATGTTGGCACTTGAACGATGAAAAATTTCGTACCTATTTCCGTTTATTCCCTTGTAAATAAAGGGCCCATTTGGAGAGAAAAAAGCTGGGATTGCACTGCAGTTGGGGGTGTTAGTGGAGAGGATCGGTTTTACAATCTTTAAAGCCAGGAAAGAACCGTTGAGTTAACTTCCAGCATCCCACCCACAAACCAAAGTAGCTCTTTTCTATCTGAGTTTGTTATGCTGGTTCCAATTCTGACTAGGATGTAAAACCGATCAACGCCACTAACACCTCCCAAACTGCATTCTTGAATCTTTTTGTTCGATGCAAGTGGGTCGAGAATATTCACCCAGGTGTACGCTCGCAGTATCTATGAGAGATACTACAAGGGGCGGCAGATCAACACAAGATAGAAACGTCAAAGTAGAGCGTGTGTGTGTGTAATGGCAACTAAGAATAACGGTGAGTAAAGTATATATCTAATAACTTTAACCTTATTTATATATAGGTTATCTAATAAGAATAGGATTATGATCCCTTTAAGATTGTTACGGAGCCTTATCCTTTAATATGATAAGGTTATTATCCGCTTGATGGATAGGATGTAATAGAAATAAATAAGATAAGAGAGCCGGATAAGAGTAAGAGGGGAAACTTAAGGTTTGTTTGAAATCTGTTTTGAAAAACATTTTTTAGATTTTAATTTTTTTTTTTTTTTGATAAGGTATGTTTTTAGATTTTCATGTTATTGGTTGAAGATGATACGTCAGGTTTTTAAAATATTCAGCAATCCAAGTGATACAGCCATTGCGCTCCCGCCTGCCGCGCCATCTTTGGAATTAGGGGTGTTCATCAACCGATCCAAACCGATTCAAACCGCGATGACCGAACTGAAAAACCGATAACCGAATAAATCGAAAATCAAAAAATCAAAAATAAAAAAAAAAACTGCAAATTTTAATTGGATTGGATCGGTTTTTGGATGGGTTGATGAAAACCGATCCAATATATTAATTTTCTTTTACCTACTTGGGTCTTTTCCCAATCATAGTCAAAAATTTCTAAACCCAAGACCCATTCGGTATCAACTAAACCCAAGAAAAAATCTAGTCACATCTAATCAACAAAATTTTATCTTTGTAAAGCTTCATATCTCGTTGCCCAAAAAAATATTATATTATAGTTTACTAATGTTTTTGTATTTGAAAAAGATATTATTTGCATAATAATCATGAAATAAATTTTAGGATTTTCAAAAAACCAAAAACCGATCCAATCCAAACCGAAAAAAATTAGATTGGATCGGATCGGATTTGAAAAAAATTCAAACCGAATGGATGATTATATGATCAAACCGAAGGGATTGGATCGAATGATTTTTGCTTCTAAAACTGATCCAATCCAGACCGCAAACACCCCTATTTGGAATGATGGCCATAAACTTTCTTTAATTTTACCACAAAATTATTAAAATTGTTATAAAGAACTAAAATATATACAATTGACGAATCAATATACATATATATATATATATATATATATATATATATATATATATATATATATATAATTCCATTTGATTTTTTATATACAGCCCAGCATAATTGATTTTTTGAATAGCACTCACAAATTACAATTTTCTCAAAATATTTATTGAATTCTTCATCACCATAAGAACTAGCTAGTTGATTTGCTCTCCCCATTTTTTATAATAGGTTTTCTGTTATCAGTGCGCTTTCATAGTCAAAACTGCATGCCTATCTATCTTGAATTCCTGATGGCCATGTCAATGCCCATCATAAGTCAGACGTAATTCTCCACTTTCCATCTCTTGTAACTGTGACCATTTAAAGTCTCAATGTTGGGTTTTTCAAAATTTAGGGATGTATTGGATTGAGATTTTAAAGAATTTTAATAGAGTATTTTTAGACATAAAAATTCATTGGTATTCAATTAGGATTTTAAAGAATTGAAAAAAAAATCATGTGTATTCGATTAGGATTTTAAAAGATTATTTAGTATGTCCAAATTCGTTGTTAATTAATCAGGATTTTAAATAAAGGAAAAATAATCTTGTGGTATTCAAAAATCTAACGATTTTAATGGATTTTCTATTAATGTGAATTTTGTGAGACTTTGTAGTGAGAAATATAAATAGTATGTCTCTCTCACAATCTCACCATAACCCCTAGGATTTCTTGAAATTTCTCTATTGCAGTTTCTTCTTCTTCTTTTGGCGGGTCGACCCACTCGACATCGGATTCCGCCATGGGAGCTTCGTCAAAACTCAAAAACAATAGATTTTTGAGCGATTGTTGAGAGTTTTTGGAAATTTTAAAAATGATTTTTCAAACTACTGGTCACGATTTTTTTGACACAAAAATGTGTGATTTTTGTATTAAAAACAAGGGTTCGCTTTTTCTGCAGTAAGCCCAATACGACGTCGTTTGGGGGCAGAAATCATGGTATTTTTATAATTTTAATTTATTTCAGGGTTGTAATAGTCTTTATATTTATAATTTTTTAAGATTTCAATACCAAAACGACGTCGTTTTGGGAATAAATGCAGATAACTTATTTACAGTAACTGCAGAAATATTTCCCCTAAAAACAACATAAAAACAGTGGGAAAACAATATGGAACAAAACCCCCAAACCAATTTTTTTTTTTGGTAAACAAACTAATTTTCTTTTTACATCAATGAAACAAGATCGATTTAAATAAAGATTGAAATTTTTGTAACATGAACTCTATGTTTAATAACAATATATTCATGAACGAAATTCTTTCGTTATAGGAAATGTTTTCAAATAATTTTTATGTCAATAGAATGATAGATCACTAAAAACTTGTTTTTCAAAAACCCAAAACAATTTAATGTTTCAATATATCGATTGAAAATAACTTGAGGAATTTTTTTAAAATTTATAAGATTTTTTATCTCAAAAAAAAATCTTTTAAAATCCTAATCGAATACACTCTCTTAATATGAAATTGAAAAGCAATGATAGCAAAAATATTAATATGTAAATAACATGGATTTCAACCATAGAGAATGACAACAAAATAAAAATAATCTCAAAATAAATTTGTCAAGAAAATAAAACAAGTTGCAATAACAATAAAAAAACCTGTGAGCACTATATAATTTTTTTTTTTAATTTGCTAATTCCCTAAGATCCATATAGCAAAGAATTAATTTACATAATATATAACCATCGTAGTTAACATAATAACTTCACTGGACAATGAATTCAAGGTACCATCTCATGCACTCTTTATCAGCATGGGCAATTTCTTGAGTATATATTACTTGTTCCTTCTCTGATTGTTGTCATGTCACGAAATCTCCGCATTTTGGCAGTGATTGAAGGCTTTGGTTGGTTTGTACAAAAAACCAATTTACGAACCTTTCAAATCAAAGACTCCCCCTCCGGGAATCACAGACTGGTGCTTGTCCAAACCATGACAAAGACCTAATCTTGGTCTTCTTGTTTGATTGCATGACCTTGACTAACACGAAATTGTGCTCTTCCCTTTATGTTTGGAACACTTCCAATGTATTCCCTTGCCATTTTTAGACTTTACTTCTTATCGTGGGGATCGAATTAGATTAATTATTTTCCTTTTGATGATTTGATGGTTGATCCCTGATTATTATACTTTTCTTTTTGTTTTCCGGCCCCCACAAACATTAATTATTACAAATCCTAGGAAAGTTCATATCACAAACTTCAATACAAGTTGATTACGTGTCCTCCAAAGCCACCACCAAACCCAATTTTACAAGTCAAGCACACTTTTGGTATATCCTTAACCCTACAATGAACCACTTAAATAACCAAATGAAAGGACACAAAAAATAAAAAATAAAAAAATCCCACAAAACCATTGCAATTAAATGACCATGAGAGTGTGGAAGGAAACCAATGGTTAAGGAGGCGCAGCAACTAACAAAGCCAAATCAAACATCAAGTAAAAGTTACTTTGGTTGGCTTAGTCACTGCCCACTGTGCCACCAAGAAAGTTCTTTACCCACAAACCCGTTATGGCATGTTGCTATGGCTTGTTGTTACTTTTATCTTTGTTACCCTCCCCCTATACTTCTCCATCCACAAGCAATTAAAGAAAGACCAGAGCTTAGAAGAAAATAGAGAGAGAGAGAGAGAAATTCAAGAGATGGGGAGGGGTAAGATTGAGATCAAGAGGATTGAGAACTCAAGCAATAGACAAGTTACCTACTCAAAGAGAAAGAATGGGATCCTTAAGAAGGCAAAGGAAATCACAGTTCTTTGTGATGCACAAGTTTCCCTTATCATCTTTGCTGCTTCTGGAAAGATGCATGATTACATAAGCCCATCTACAACGTCAGAATTTCTGTGTTTGCTCCTTCTTCTTCTTTTATTTTCCCTCAATTAGTTTCATTTTATTTTGTTCATGTTATTAGAAGGAACCAAGTGCATGAAAATAGTATGTGGTTGATCTAAAAAAATTGCTTCTTTTTGTTGGTGAAGGTTGATTGACATCTTGGAGAGATACCACAAAACC
This sequence comes from Gastrolobium bilobum, assembly GCF_033153095.1. Taxonomy (NCBI): domain Eukaryota; kingdom Viridiplantae; phylum Streptophyta; class Magnoliopsida; order Fabales; family Fabaceae; genus Gastrolobium; species Gastrolobium bilobum. Next base: position 176,045 of record NW_026898299.1, read on the forward strand.
TCTGGGAAGAGGCTTTGGGATGCAAAGCATGAGGTTGGTTTTTATGAGCTTTCTAGCTCTTATTTTGTGTTTTGTTTTCGCTTTGCCCAAAGGAAAATGACATAGTTCTTTTGCTAAAAAAATGCTAAGGAACATGAATTATGAATTCTCTGAGTAGATCTACATTTGGGTTGTACCTTCCTCCCTATATATATGAGTATTATATTGTTTTATTGAAAAAAGATAAGCAGGAACAACAACAAATGTAACATCTATGAACAGATCTGGCAATATAACGTTATTCACTTGCTTCCTTTTACTTGCAAAAAATGAAACAACTGAATATATATCTTTATATATAGCTAGATCTACTCCTAATAGCTCTTTCTTTTGCTTCTAAGTTAACATCATACCCTCTCCACAATTTTTTTTTCCCTCCCTTTCTATTTTTTTTTTAAAGAAAAAGAAAAAGAAAACTGAGTGAGTTAGGGTTTGCAACAATTAATATTTGTTGAACTCACAGAACCTTAACGGCGAAATCGAAAGACTGAAGAAAGAGAATGACAGCATGCAAATTGAGCTCAGGTATATATTTATAATGTTTTACACCTTAAAATTTAGCCCTCTTATGCTCTTTTCTCTCTCTCAGCTTTGACCAACTAATACATATATTGCAGGCACTTGAAAGGGGAAGATATCAACTCACTGAACTACAAGGAGTTGATGGGCTTAGAAGATGCCTTGGAAAATGGTCTCCTAACTGTCCGCGAGAAACAGGCAAAATCTTCAATAAGCCATTTTTTTTTTAATAAAAAAAAAAAAAACTAAAGTTATAAAAATATGTAAGCTAAACAGTAGATAACTTTTATTAATAAAACATGTGAGAGGTTATATTGATACATTTTTTTTCTTATAAACTTACAAATTATATTAAGTATGACTGGTCAGACTTCAATAAAAAATGTATGACCGGTCAGATAGACATAGTGTAGTTTGTAAACAAAAAATTTGTTCTCCATAAAACATAGGTAAGCTTTCAATAAAATGTTTGAATTTGAATAAAGAGTGTGCATGGTAGTTAAATCTGTTTTTCCAGGTTGAAAACTCATTGGGTAGCCAAAGTCAAACAATATTATCTGATCGATATATAAACCTTTGTACTTATTTTGCAGATGGAACTATACAGGATGTTCAGGAGAAAAGTATGTTAATTTACTCTCTGATTTACTAGATTCTAATATGCAAATAATCTTGTTTACAAAATGCAAAAGTGAACTATATACTAACGATTTCAATTTTTTTGCACATTTATGATGATATCAGGACAAGATCTTGGAGGAGGAGAACAGGGAACTTAATTTTATCCTGGTACCTCTATCAGACATTACGTGCTTACTGTCTAATATTGTTACTTAACCAAAACACTGTCCACGAAAGATCCAAACTTCATATTTTATATATAGCTGATAAAACATGCACATTCCAATCTCATGACCCGTATGCTGCTACTAGTTAACATAAATGATAAAACATAATTAGGATGTTTTTTCTATTATGATTTAGGGGGGGAAAAACTCGCTCTCACAAATACCATTATAAATGTCACTAGATGAGCACATAGTTATAGCTAATGCCATGAACGAAATAATTAATTAGAACCAAGAGATGTTAGAATTTATGTTAAAATTGTATAGAAAATCTATTGGTTATGAATAAGAAGTGGGTTAAGGAAGAAAAAAGAAAAGTGAAGTTGAAGGGGTGTGTGGGTTTAAGAAGTCCCACATTGGACAACTAGTAGGAGGTGAGAGAGTTTATAAGCTCCCACCTCACACTCCTAAATTGGCCATTGGGTCACTACACATTTTGTGGAGGGGAAAAAGCTAGGTGGGCTTAGGTCCACCACTGGATTAAATGAAAATAATTTTTTATTAAATAATTTTTTAATTTTTTGTCCAAAATACCCTTGTGACTATCCGTTGCTTCCCTCCAATTTTTTTCAAAACCAAACGTTTCTACTCGCCGATTTTTTGAACGTTTTGACCCGAACCGGTTCTTACCTTTCGCGAACCGGTCGCCAGTTGTACCTGTTCACCAAATCGGTCATAATCGTTCACAGCCGTCAGACACGGCAGTTCGCCGCCGCCGGCGGTTCATCGTGACCGGTCAGTATCTAGAAATAGACCCTGACCCCCCAGAATTTTTTTTTCCAATTTTCTGCACTGTTACTCTGCCGGAATTTTTCCTTCTTCCGATTTGCATTCTTATTTCCGATTTTCGGTGTACTTTCCTCTGCCATATTGTTGTGTTCGTTTGAGCTGTCGACTGGTAGTGCCACCACTCCTCAGACGAAATATGTTCTATTCTGAGAGACACTTGTCCATCATCCTTTGGCATCAGTGAGGGGATAAATTGTCTTAAGAAGACACATTCTGTGGGCTCGGATTTAATCCATTATTCTGCATACATTCATCACTCTGTCTCATTATCTCACATTCTGTTGCACTGTAATTCTGATTATTAATCTCTTCTGTTAATACATGGGTTCAAACCTCTTAGTGATATAATATCATCCACTGTCTTCACATAAAGATGATTAATTTGTTGAGGCTACTTGTCAAAAATGTTTTAACTCTAGAATATTCGAGAAAGAGTCCATTTACATTATGAGATCAAGGAAATGCAAAACTGTCCACGAAATTTGTTCAAATTAGAGCATGTCTCAATTGTATCTAGAAAGTCAATTTTGTTATATTGGTCAATTGTGAATGATAGTTTAAAGATTAAGACTAGCCAATCTCGGTACAAGGTCAACATCAATGACCATATTATTGTCCTTTTTTTTTTTTTCATCTTTGCATGCATACTCATCAGCTTGTCAATAAATACTAGTTTTTATTCTCATTGATTTATTTTTTTGGTAAACTATACACTAGTTGATTACTCAAAGTTGAAACAAATAAACCAATAAATCGGAAAAGAAAGAAAACTCAATTAACTTTTAATTAAGGTGTTCATTTATCATCAAAGAAAAGCTAACTGCATGCTTTTTTATTCTTTTCTTTTTTTCCCCTTCTTCTCCAATTGTATTATTTTCAACAGCAACAAAGAATGGCAGTGGAAGATGCGAGAGATGTGGACAATGGATTTGATCAGAGCGTAAGGGATTTCAATTCTCAGATGCCTTTTGCGTTTCGTGTGCAGCCTATGCAACCAAATCTTCAAGAGAGGATCTAAATTAGCTGCTATGGTCTTAAGCTATCTGGCCACAACTCTTGAATCAAAAACTCCATCTTGACATTTTCAGAATCGTATGTGCTGCAACTCTTAATTATAAGTATATTGGTATGTGATTGTAATAAAGTGACTAAAACTTGGCTTTGTGAGGTTATTATATATATCACTGTGTGTTTGTACGAGTATTATGCTACATATGCTCTCTAACTTAATATGGTGTGGCTTCTAGCTAGCTAAATATGTATACGAAAACTTCACTTTCACTCTTATAAAGCCACAAATATGTTTAAGGTTTATCAAATAGTCACTGCTAGCAAGAAGGATATGAAGCAATGAAAGAAATCATTTTTGCCCACTAACAAACATTGATACATGATTAGAAAATAAGTATAAAAGTCTTCTCCAGTATTGATCGATACTAATGCATTTATGTAGTTATTTATAGTTTAGTGGAGCAATGTTGTTGAGTTTATGCATATGTAAATAAATAAATTAGTATAGGAGATTTCACTTTTAATCAATCTTAAAGATTTGAGGAGATATGTAAGGTCAATGAGTTGGCAAGCAAAGGAGCTCTAAAACTCTGGGTAGTATAATCTCGCTATGTAGGTGTAATCCACCTGCAATGAATTAAATTTGAAAGTATAACATTTTGTATGAATAAAATTTACACAATTAATTTAGAACAAATATTACATTTTTATTTTTTTTTGCTTTAGACACTTGTCTCTTTCTTTTTATATATATTTTTGTTTATCTATGATGCCTATTGTTGAAATGATATGGATTTAAGGAAAGAGGAAATTTTTTTGAATAATATTAATTGGTATTGATTTGATGTGTTATGATCATGTGATACAATCTATAAAGCAATAATTCTTATTTATAGTAATGTTAGAGTCAAAATCCTAATTAATAGAGAAAATAAATCATGAAATATAAAGAAATAAGGAAATTATTCCTAAGAGATTATATAAGATACTTTAAAGAGTTCTAATATATAACCAAAATATTATAAGATATTTTCATTTTCATATATTGTAACACTTCCCCTTGAGCTTAAATTTATTTAAGTTTTAAGCTTATTATAATTGACCCCTTTAAAATGAAAAATAACCAAACAACAAAATCTATAAACCACAAAACATGGTTGGAAAGGCAACTCAAGGATGTAACCAATCTGCAGTTTGAGCGTCAATGAGTGTCTTAGTTCTGCCATGTTAGGGTGCGGAAATAGGTGGGCAATGTTGCAGCCACACCCATAAGCTTGAAGTATTAGTGAATGCCGGAAGCAAAATTGTGCAATGAATGCGCTTAGGGTCCGATAATGAAGGCCGTAAGTTTAAAGTCCATCAATGAAGGCTGGTTGCAAAACTGTTTGATGAAGGCTGTAACATCCTCTAAAGATCCCAATATAGAGAATATCACATAGTTCTCAACCAAATATATTTAATAAAAATACATAAATAAAAATATCTAAGAAAATAAATTTAGGAAGATTAACTGGAAATACTAACATCCTTCATTATTTATACATGGATAAGTTAGTACATATATTTTTACATTCTAAATATTTTACATCAGTTCCCCACATATATTACATTCCTAACTACATAAGGTTACAACATTTATTCAATATATACTTCTCATTCTAGTCTAGCCTATAGGTATAAGTTTTCACACTGTGTGCATGGAATATGGCTATATTTATTCAATATATACTTCTCATTCTAGTCTAGCCTATAGGGATAGGTTTCCACACTGTCTGCATGGAATATGGCTACAGCTCCTTGCAGTGGCGGAGTCGGCTCAAAAAATTAGGTGGTGCCAAAAAATTTAATATATTAAATTATTAAAATATTTATTATAATTATACAAATTTATCAGAGAAAAAATTTACTATGAATTCTAACATAGTTATCTAAATTATGTACAAAATGATGTCACATAATATTGAAAATTCAAATGAACAATTATCGTTGATTATATATCAAAGCAAACATATAAAAATGCGCTAACATTTTCGGTAAACATTTCAAACATAAGAATTTTACTTTCCTCTCACAACATAATAAGTAATGAACCAAACATTATCCTAAGGTAAAATTTTTGTGATTAAGTTTAGAAATAGGTCAACTAATCATTTTTGTGATTAAGTTTAGAAGTCTTTTTTTTTTAAATAATAGGAGTAAAAATAAATAACATAACTGATTACAATAAAGCAGGAAAAAAACAAATATACAGGGTAAAAAATAAAAAAAGGTAAAACACAAAAATAACCATACTATACATGTTCCTTATTATTTGTTTGCGTTTAGATGGTTTGTTGTTACTTTGTATTGAGTATTTGATTTTCTATTTAGATGGTGCCAAATTATAATTTTTACCTTAGTTAATTATAATCATTATATAATAAGTAAACAAAAAAAAAACAAGCAGGTGCCTGGCTTGGCTGTAGCTCCGCCGTTGGCTCCTTGGTTCCCAACTATTATGTAGTATTCCCAACCGTCGTCATAAAATTAAATGTTCACAGTTCATCCTTCTCCAGAAAAAGATAAGTTAGGCATTATGATTTTCTGAAAAGGTTAACACAAAATAAACACCGGAAATGGTTATCATGGCATGATGGTCTTCTCAATTGTATCTAGAAAGTCAATTTCTTATATATTATTACTTTGATTATTATTATTATTATTTATTTATTTGATTATTACAAAGGCACTACATTTGTTGGACAAATAAAAGGAATGGTTCGTAGTATTTGTATTTTTGCAAATTTGCTTATAATTGGATTAGTCAAGTAATCAATGAATGTGGATAGATAGTTTTTTTTTAAAATAAAATAAAATAAACTACAATGTTAAAGCATGGTTGGCACTTGCCCTTTTCATCCACACTCCCTCCAACTAGAGAATGTCATACCTTTTAGTTCTTGCTCTTGATGTTGCTTGTATTTCATCTTTACATAGAATAGTATCTAGTAAGGGTTTAGAACCCTCCTTTTTAGCAAAAAAATAAAAAATAAAAAATATTTTTATTTCACCTTAATCATAGCATATTATTTTTGTTGAAAATAATTTTTAAATTGTTACATACTAAACATGAGTTACTATTGTGCCAGTCTTTTCTCTACTTTCAAATTTTTTAAAAGGGCTAGACCCTAATTTATTATATTAAATGACTTTAATATTTCTACAGTGAATATAGATAAGTTATCTACATTCGCTTCCAAAACAACATTGTTTTGGGTTGAAAAATTAAAAAATTATAATGAAAAAGACTATTATAACCCGAAATGAATTATAATTATAAAAATACCTTGATTTTCGCCCCAAAACGACGTCATTTTAAACTCAATGTAAATAAGTTCTCTACATATTTACGGTAGAAAAAGAAAACTCACATTAAATATACTTTGTTGAAAGCCAAAAGTAAATATGTGGTATAATTGTGTGCGTTATTTTTTAAAAAATGTTACATCAGCAATTAAAAACAAAATTCTAAATTTTAAGAGAAAACCTACAAAAATGAATGAATGAATCAAACGTTATTACTATGAGAATTCAAGAACGACATTTATTAACCAAAAAAACAAAGTATTTTACGTTATTTGTTTCAATGGAGTTAATCTTATATACTTATTAAATATCACAAACGTTAAGGTTAAATTTAAAGTATAAATATAGTTTGATTGACCACTGACTACCACAAGCAAAGTTTCTCAGACACCAAGAATAAAATAATGTTGTCTCAAGGTGCATTATTCAACCACTTTTACATGGGTTTTTGACCACTGTATAGTGGTTTTAGGCAAAAGCACCTTACTACGAATATTTTTCAAAAAATTATCATGTTTAAACCACATTTGAGATGATTTGTCACAGTAGAGCAGTCAAACATATAAGGTTACGTGACAAACATGTAGGATTAGGTGACAGGTTCACTTCCGTCAATATGCTTGACAGAACTCCTCAACCACTTTCATTCCATTTTTCTCCACGTGGCATTTTGCAGGTGAGACTCATAAGGGATATTGACGGTACTAGTCCCGTCAGCCACGCTGACGCCATGTGTCGCATCAAAATATTTATCGGACTAGTCCCGTGATATACATTGAGGGGACTCTTTGAAATATACACCTCCCCCTTCTTTATTTTCAATTCTCACTCTCTCTTTCTTTCATTTTGTTCCCTTATCTCTAAATTCCTCTCTCTCTATCCAAGCTCCCTCACGAGGATAAAGACCAAGCAATGTCTTCACCCATTCTGGGCCCCTCCCAAACAAAGTATACTAATTGCAATGATCCTTATTTTATTTTGAAAATATTTCAATCGGTTCATCGCTTCGCAATTAATCTAATTCGGGACGGGTCTAGGATTAAGGCTTTAAACCCCTCCTAAAGGTGGTACTGGGAGGATTCGAACACATACTTTCACCCCACCTGCTCAGCTCCAATGCGCCAACTGAGCTACCATCATTTGGTCAATGATCCTTATTTTAATATAGGGAAAAGTATGTATTTTTTAAATGATGGTTATTTTAAGAAAAAAAAAAAAAGCCAACAAGCGGTGGCACAGTTGGCTAAGGAGTCGACTTATAGGTTCGTTTCCCTCGGACTGATGTGAGGCCTTTGATTGGTGGGTGATCTATAAAACGAATTTTCTTTCTGTTGTCCTTCCAAAAGTCCTCCTTGAGGTTGGAAGGTTTGTGCTGGTGGGGTACTGGCGGGGTACTGGTGTCTACCCCCACCAAACTATTTTTTTACTAAAATGAAAAAGAGATAGATCATAAGAAAGAAAAAAAACTCATTTTTTCTCTGATTTATCTCTTTCTCTCTCTTAAAAGAAAAGGATACAATTTTATATCTTTTAAAGGGATACATATTTTTTCCTTTAATATAAGGGTTTGTTTTTTCTACAATTAATGTACATAAATTATCTATATTGATGCATTGATTCAAGCTATCAATCACTGCATGAAAACTCACGTACATTCTTTGAAATTCAGGGGACAATTCTTTTACTATCCCGTCAAGCATCACTAGAGGTTGTGGTTCAATACTTAGCTTAACTAAGCTTCCAGGATTTGTGTTTAGAATAGCTTCACAATATGCACGAGAAACTTCAAATTGGGATCCCAAAATGATATCGTTTTGAGACGAACAATAAGATATTTTTGTAATTATAATTTATTTCAGGATGATAATAGTCTTTTTTATTATAATTTTTAATCTTCTAACTCAAAACGACATTATTTTAGTCCTTTTGAAAGTAAATGTGAATAACTTATCTACATTCACTATAGAAACATTAAAGCTTAATATAATGTACTAATATAGTAATAATCAATAATAATCCATTAAATATGTAATATGATATTAATTTTTATAGAAATTTATTGATCAGTCCAAAAAATATATTATTTTTTATAAAAATAAAAATCTCCAATATTTTAAAAAATTATATATTGAAAAATTATTTTTTATTTTAATATATTTTAAAATGATATATTGATTCTTCATAATTACATTGCTTAATCAATCTCTTGTCAGGCATAATCTCACTTCCGTAGGCCTAATTAACTTATACATCATTTTGATATATAAAATTTTTTTACTATATAAAATTATACTATACAATGATCATATCAAATAACTAAAAATAATATCATAATATATAATATAAGCTTGTAGTATCTTATACATCAAAGAAAAATCGATCAGGCAATGAAAACGAATTTTTAAGTACATGTGCCCTACAAAGAACAATAATAAGGGGGACCATTAACGGAGAAGAGCAAACAGATGAACAACACACAGCTGAGTAAACCGGTGCAACCCCCATACCATACACATAACAGCGACAATACAACCACCTGTTTCTCTCTCTTCTACTTTCTCTCTCCTCGTCTCGCACAGTGAAACCAATGTTTTCTTTCTCCAGAAATGCTGAAGCCACTCAAAATTTCTTGTCCTTAATCTCACTGAGGTAAAGGTACCTATCTCAGCAATCTACTTGCTCTCCAAGTTTTCTTTTTCTTTTTCTTTTTTGATTTTTCGTAATATTTTCTTAACCTGTTTGTGTTGAGTTATCCAAGTTCGCTTCTACATTTTATTAGCGAAATTCTGAAAGTGTGGTTCTGTTTTCATGCAAAGGATATTGGACTGATGTTGGTTTTCTAGGCCTCTGATTTTTCTGCGAGCTACGGTGCAGGTACTGTAGTTAAAGTTTTGCCTTTAATTGAAATAAGCTTTGAATGAGAATAGTGTTTGAGGAGGATATTGTGTGATACATTGTACCGGGTTTGGTTTTTAATTTGTTCAATTTTGATTGGATATATTTAGGTACCAAGTGACTGGTTAGTGGTAGTGTGGTAGATTTGAGCTTTTAATGATTTGTTTTAAATTGAGATGGGGTTCTGTGGGGAATTGACTGTGGTAGATGATCCCTCAGGCCGGGTCTGTTATTGAGCAGCATTCGTGCTTTGAATTGACTGTGTTGTTCAGAAGAAGCAGAATCTTGTAATGTGTTAGGATTCTGATTTTGATTTCAAGCAAATTCCAATGATCAAAAAATTTTCTGCGATTCATCAAATTTTTTCTGTTATTTTTTTTCCAAATTCCAAGATATGTGACTTGAAACAAGTGGTTAAATGTTAAAATGGAAATGAAAAGAATATTTTGGGTATAATATTAACCCCAAATTGCATTAAAATGAATGATTCTGATTGTAGTACTAATGGGCCTATATTTGTATTTTTCAGGCCCAAATTGTGATATTGTCCAAACAAAGAAGAAAAAAAAGACAAAGAATTGGGTTGGACCTTTATATCATACAAGTCACAAGAGTCATGGAAAGAAAGAAAAGAAGGAAAAAGAAAGAAAAGAATAGAAAGAAAAGGAGTGGGTCGATCTCCTAATCAAAAGCCCAAGTAAAGGAAGAAAAGAAAGAAAGGGGTTGAGAGTAGGGAGAACAAATCAGCACCCGAGAAACCAAAAAGAAAAGAACCGATACGTGCAAACCCTAGCCACAAACCCACCACCATCCAGACCTTCATCTCAAACCAATCATTCTGAATCCTTTCTACAATCGAACCACCAAGACAGATCATCCTTTGATTTTGGTTGAAACCATCAAACCTTATCCTCACACACGGTTCATTTTGAGAACCAAACCAACCTACACACTGACCCTAATTATTTCCCTTGATACAGAAAAAGCCAAACACAATCCTTAACCGATTTGGTGAGCTGGAATTTATTAGGAGTGTGTGCTGAAGATTCTTTTGGAGTGCGGGTGCTATCCGTGCAAGGAAAATGCACGATTGAGAGGAGCGTGGAGCATACGTGAGTAGCTGAGGTGTGAACCGTTTTGCATGAAGGAGGATCGGCTATAAAGGAGGGAGAAGAGCATTGTAGGACTCTTTCTTCTTCGGTCAGTCTCTTTTGATTTTAATTTCTTACTGTTTTCAGTTCTGATTTTTTAGGTTTTTTAATTTGTGTAAATTTCTGAGTACTGTAGCAGAGCTATTCTTTGGGATATAGCTTCTGCCTTTTACTTTTCTTTGTTCATAAGTTTTTAACTTCATGTCTGTAATTTCTATTTGTTGTTGGTATGCTCATCAACCTTTGGTGATGAGCTAAATTTCTTTAGAGTTGGGTTGAAAGAGTACCAATAACTCATTGGCTATTAGTTGTTGTTTTTAAAGCTTAAGTGTTAATTTCCAGCTTGTTTACTGTGTGTTTTTCTATTCTAAGTTTATTATGTGATGGCCACATATAGGCTACTCCTAGTGGTGTGGAATTATTGGGAAATAATCCACACTAGACCTCATTGTAAGCACATGGAAAGTTGAGAGAGATCTCTCTCAATGGGTATGGCTCCAGGGATGAAGTTACCCCCATGTAACTTAAGGAAATGGTGCTTCATGGTCTTGTAATAACAGATACACAGGGATGTGTCATCTGTTATTTATGGAAAAAAACTGTTGTTGGGAAACAATGGTTGTTTTAGTATTTTCGTTAAGCTGAAACTGTTGAAGAAAAGCAACATCTATTTTTCCGGTCAAAGCAACTTAATAGCAAATAAGGGAAGGGGAAATTGATACCCAACTTGCTTCCAAATTCTGTTTTTAAATCAATCTTTGTTGTCATTTTGTATTTTCGTCCAAACCACAAGTTTAATTTTCTGTATTAAAATTTAAAGGAAAATCATAAAAAAATTTACAAAGCTTCCATTTAATTAATTTTCCCGTCAGTAGTTCAAAAATTTCTACACCAAGTAAAGTTCTATTTTAAAAAGAAAATCCTCACAAGTTTTTTTTTCTTAAACTTGATTTAGAATAGCAGTCATTTAATTTGATTTAATTTGATTTTATTTTTGTACTAATTAACAATTACAATTTTATTCAAAGTCAAAAACGCCAAAGATCCTTGTAGGAACGATAACTGGGATTCACAAAAGCCCTATATTACTTGTTGTAGCGTATACTTGCGCGCATACTTGCATAACTGTTAGCAAGGCAACAAGTTTTTGGCGCTGTTGCCGGGCATCGAAGGCGTACATTGTCAGATTTCTCTGTGTGATTGTTGTTCCGAGTTAATTTATTTTTTTGTTTTTATTTTAGCTTATTTGAATTCTGTTTTTGTATTGTGTTAGTAGATATTATTGTAATCCCTTGAATGTTGGTAGCTTAAAATTTTGTTCTGTTAATATTCTGTTTTTCTGCATGTTTTATATAGTTGTTTTGTCATTTAATTTTCTAGTCTATTGTTTCATAGCTGTTACTTTGGTTCTTAATTTTTTAGTGTCAATCTTTTATTTTCTTTATTAGTTTCATTCCTTTAGTTTGCAAAAAAAATTTACTGTTTACAATTCTGTTTTGGGACACTGTTGTTGTTTCAATTTCTTTTATGTTCTGTTGGTTGTTTAATTTTTTTATTTTATAAAATACTGAATAGGAATTTTGTTTGCTTAAGCTAGGTAGATTTAATTTTTCTTTAGTAAAAAGGGAGCATGAGTGCAACTCCACACCCTTTCTTAGAAGCTTTTGACCCTGAACCTGAAAGGACCTTTAGAATTAGGAGACTAACCCAGAGAGCAAATAGACAGATCCCAATTCCAGATTTTGAAGAAATGGAGGATTTAGGAAGTGTAAATGGGAATGAAGGAGGACCTGCGAGGATAGAGAACCCGCCAATAATAGATGACAATGATAGGTCCATGATGGTCTTCATCATACCTGTATTGGATGAGTTGGACCCAAGTATTGCCCAACCTGTTAATGGAGTGCCCTTTAAGTTAGAACCTGTGATGTTCACCATGCTCCAAAATATGGGGCAATTCCATGGTCTACTGATGGAAGACCCACATAAGCACCTTAGGAATTTCATAGAAGTGGCCAACACTTTTAGGAATCCTAATATCTCAGATGATGTGCTGAGATTGAAGCTTTTCCCCATTCACTGGCTGAAAAAGCCAAAGAGTGGTTGAACTCCCTCCCGTCCAACTCCATAACCAATTGGCACACATTGGCTGAAAAATTCATTATGAAATTTTTCCCATACAGCAAGATAGTGCAAACCAGATGTGATATCACCAACTTCATGCAGAAGGATGGTGAGACCTTAGCGGATGTGTGGGAGAGGTTTAAGATCCTTAAGCAATGTCCCAACCATGGCTTGCCCTCTTGGGCAGTGTTGCAAACCCTTCACAACAGCCTTAACACTCAAAACAGAGCCTTAGCAAATTCTGCTGCTAATGGCATGTTTATGTCCATGTCCTTTAATCAAGCTCACGAGTTGTTGGAACAAATGACTCAAAATTATGCCCAATGGCCTGAAGAGTGAAATCAGTCAAGGAGAGTGGCCGGGTTGCATGAGGTAGATTCTGTAACAGCCCTTTCAGCCAAGTTTGATGCACTACCCACTTTAGCGAGAACCTAAGGACAAGCAAGTGAGGAAATATTGTCTCAGCCTTAAGTTCCAATACCTCCACCTCAAGTTCCAGTACACCAACCTCAAGTCAATGCTGAGAACATAGGTGAAACTTGTGTTTTCTGTGGTGGGCCCCGTTTGTTTGGTAGCTGCCCATCCAACCCAGAGTCTGTCTATTATGTGGGGAACCCAAATAGGAACCAAAATAATTTTTCCAATAATTTTAACCAAGGTTGGAGGCAGAATCAACAACCCCAATATTTCCAAAGGGCAAGGGCAGCAAGCTGGACCCTCTAATGCTCAAACCCGACCACCTTTTCCTCCTCAAAATTTCCAACAACCTCCAAGGCAGCAACCCGCTGCTCAGTCTTTGAGGAATTTAGAATCCCAACTAGGCCATTTAGAAAATACTTTGAATAGTAGACCCCCTGGTACTTTGCCTAGTAACACTGAAGAGCCTAGGAGGAATAATGAGCAATGTCACATGATAGAGCTTAGGAATGACAGATCTGTGAATATGTGGTTAGACCTTCCACATTAAAAAAAGAGAAGAGGAAAAAGTGCAACAAGAAAAAGAATTAAATTTTGAACCTGTTCAGCCACATATTATCCATAACAGCCCCCCAAGGGGCTGAGAATAGTGATCCCTTGCCTGTTCTGGTTGAACCAGAAATTCTGACCCACACAAACCTAGCTTTAGGGAATATTTCCATGGAAAAATCCATTTCAAAGGGTCAAGCATCTAAGCCAAGTATTGAGAAACCTGCTGCCTCAACCAGACTTCCCCCACATTTTCCCCAAAGGTTGCAAAAATAGAGGCAAGACAATCAATTTAGGAAATTTCTAGATCTCCTAAAACCGTTTCATGTCAACATTCCATTCGTGGATGCATTAGAACAAATGTCCACTTATGTGAAATTCATGAAAGAAATTCTTTCAAGAAAAAGGAGGCTAGAAGAGTTTGAGACTGTTGCTCTTACACAAGAGAGCAGTCAATATTTGCTTAATAAAGATACCTCCTAAATTAGGAGATCCAGGAATTTTTATCATCCCTTGCACCATAGGAGACCATTACATAGGTAGAGTATTGTGTGATTTAGGTGCTAGTATCAATTTAATGCCTATGAGTGTGTTCAAGAAGCTGAAAGTGGGAGAGCCTAATCCTACCACTGTAACTTTATAGTTGGCTGATAGGTCCCTGATTTATCCTGAAGGGAAAGTAGAAAATGTCTTCGTGAAGGTAGATAAATTTATTCTACCTGCTGATTTTATTATTTTGGACTATGAGGAAGACCGAGAGGTACCTATAATTTTAGGAAGGGCTTTCTTAGCGACTGGTGGGGCTGAGATAAATGTTAAAGAAGGTGAATTGGCCATGAATGTAAATGGTGAGCAAGTGAAATTCAATATTATGAAAGCCATGAAATACCCAAGGGACATAGAGGAATGTTCTAGGCTGGATATCATTGACTGTGTGGCCAAAGATAAATTTTTGCATGAGTCTGCATTAGACTCTTTAAAAATTTTTGGTTTTGAGGGTCTAGAAATCAGTCAAACTGATTCAGAGGAAGTTGTTAAATGGTTAAATTCCAAATCTTATGTGGTTTGGAAAAATAAAAATTGGCCAAGAGAGGGTTAAAAATTCCCAAACCCTCATTTGAAGAGCCTCCTGTGTTAGAGCTCAAGCCTCTGCCTAATCACCTTAGGTATGCTTATTTAGGAGACAAAGACACTTTGCCTGTCATAGTGTCCAATCTGCTCACTGTTTTAGAGGAAGAACAGCTGCTGGCTATTCTAAAAAAATTTAAGAGGGCTATAGGTTGGTCTTTGGCAGATATAAAAGGTATTAACCCCTCTTACTGCATGCATAAAATCCTTTTTACTGACCCAACCAGCAGCTCTAGAAAGCAGCAAAGGAGACTTTACCCAATTATGAAGGAGGTAGTAAAAAAGAAAATTATTAAGTGGCTGGATGCTAGGATCATATATCCTGTTTCTGACAGTAACTGGGTCAGCCCAGTGCAGTGTGTCCATAAAAAGGGTGGGATCACTGTTGTGGAAAATGAGAGGAAAGAATTAATACCCACTAGGACTGTCACTGGTTGGAGGATCTGTATGGATTAGAAAAAACTCAACAAAGCCACTAGGAAGGACCATTTTCCCTTACCTTTTATTGACCAGATGTTGGATAGATTGGCTGGTAGGGAGTTTTACTGTTTTATAGATGGCTATTCAGGTTATAATCAAATAGCCTTAGCCCCTGAGGACCAGCCAAAGACCACCTTTACTTGTCTCTATGGCATCTTTGCCTTTAGGAGAATGCCCTTTGGGCTGTGCAATGCACCAACCACCTTTCAAAGGTGCATGATGACCATTTTTACTGATATGATAAAGCTGTTTGTGGAAGTCTTCATGGATGACTTCAGTGTTTTTGGGGACTCTTATAAAGAGTGCTTAGAAAATTTAGGGAGAGTACTTGAGAGATGTGAGGAGACAAATCTGGTCCTAAATTAGGAGAAATGTCACTTTATGGTGAGGGAAGGCATTGTGTTAGGACATAGGATCTCTAAAGCTGGTTTAGAGGTTGATAAGGCCAAGATAGATCAGATTGAGAAACTGCCACCACCTGTAAACATAAAAGAAATTAGATCCTTCCTTGGACATGCTGGTTTTTATAGGAGGCTCATAAAAGATTTTTCAAAAATTTCTGCTAAAACAGAAATCAACACCCCTTTCCATTTTGATGAGGCTTGTCTTAAAGCCTTTTTGAGGAGCTAAAACAGAAATTAATTTCTGCTCCTATTATAATAGCCCCTGACTGGTCAATAAAGACCAGACTGCAGCACCTTTGCTGCTGTCCTCATGCCACCAAAGTGACCACCATATGGTGATTCATGGTATTGGCTAAGAATTTTCTCTTTTTCTTCCTCTAAAATACATCTCCTAATGATCTGGTCAGCACATTTTTTAAACATGTAAGGTTCATCCCATAGGTAAAATCTACTGTCATGTATCAACTTCTTCCTTTGTTGATAACTTAACTCCTTAGGCAGCTCCTCACTAACTAAATAATTAGCTATGTCAGCATACCATGGGGTTGTGCTAGTGGCAACCAAAAATAGTTGATAACTTAACTCCTTAGGCATTCTCTAATGGCTTGCTCAACCACCTTTTCACCTTGTTGCCCTTCATTCAGCCTAGACAAGTGATCAGCCACTTGATTTTCGGTTCCTTTCCTATCTTTAATCTCCATATCAAACTCTTGAAGGAGAATGACCCATCTAATTAACCTAGGCTTTGAATCTTTCTTTTCCACCAAATATTTAATGGCTGAATGGTCAGTATACACAATGACCTTGGTCCCTACCAAATATGATCTGAATTTGTCAAAGGCAAACACCACAGCAACAGTTCATTTTCAGTTACTGTGTAATTTAATTGGGCTCCATTTAAGGTTCTGCTAGCATAGTAATTAGAGTGAAAAACTCTATTCTTTCTTTGTCCTAACACAGCCCCCACTGCCCAATCACTTGCATCACACATTAACTCAAATGGCAGTGACCAGTCAGGGGCTATTATAATGGGAGCATAAATTAATTTTTGTTTAGCTCCTCAAAGGCTTTAACACAAGCCTCATCAAAATGGAAAGAGGTGTTAATTTCAAGCAAATGACTAAGAGGCTTAGAAATTTTTGAAAAATCTTTTATGAACCTCCTATAAAAACCAGCATGTCCAAGGAAGGATCTAATTCCTTTTATGTTTACAGGTAGTGGCAGTTTCTCAATCTGATCTATCTTGGCCTTATCAACCTCTAAACCAGCTTTAGAGATCCTATGTCCTAACATAATGCCTTCCCTCACCATAAAGTGACACTTCTCCCAATTTTCGACCAGATTTGTCTCCTCACATCTCTCAAGTACTCTTCCCAAATTTTCTAAGCACTATTTATAAGAGTCCCAAAAAACACTGAAGTCATCCATGAAGACTTCCACAAATTGCTTTATCATATCAGTAAAAATGGCCATCATGCACCTTTGAAAGGTGGCTGGTGCATTGCACAGCCCAAAGGGCATTCTCCTAAAGGCAAAGATGCCATAGGGACAAGTAGAGGTGGTCTTTAGTTGGTCCTCAGGGGCTAAGGTTATTTGATTATAACCTGAATAGCCATCTATAAAACAGTAAAACTCCCTACCAGCCAATCTATCCAACATCTGGTCAATAAAAGGTAAGGGAAAATGGTCCTTCCTAGTGGCTTTGTTGAGTTTTCTGTAATCCATACAGATCCTCCAACCAGTGACAGTCCTAGTGGGTATTAATTCTTTCCTCTCATTTTCCACAACAGTGATCCCACCATTTTTAGGGACACACTGCACTAGGCTGACCCAGTTACTGTCAGAAACGGGATATATGATCCCAGCATCCAGCCACTTAATAATTTTCTTTTTTACTACCTCCTTCATAATTGGGTTAAGTCTCATTTGCTGCTCTCTAGAGCTGCTGGTTGGGTCAGTAAAAAGGATTTTATGCATGCAGTAAGAGGGGTTAATACATTTTATATATGCCAAATACCAACCTATAGCCCTCTTAAATTTTTTTAGAACAGCCAGCAGCTGTTGTTCCTCTAAAACAGTGAGCAGATTGGACACTATGACAGGCAAAGTGTCTTTGTCTCCTAAATAAGCATACCTAAGGTGATTAGGCAGAGGCTTGAGCTCTAACACAAGAGGCTCTTCAATTGAGGGTTTGAGAATTTTTAACCCTCTTTTGGCCAATTTTTATTTTTTCAAACCACATTAGATCTGGAATTTAACCATTTAACAACTTCCTCTGAATCAGTTTGACTGATTTCTATACCCTCAAAACCAGAAATTTTTAAAGAGTCTAATGCAGACTCATGCAAAAATTTATCTTTGACTACACAGTCAATGATATCCAGCCTAGAACATTCCTCTATGTCCCTTGGGTATTTCATGGCTTTCATAATATTGAATTTCACTTGCTCACCATTTACATTCATGGCCAATTCACCTTCTTTAACATCTATCTCAGTCCCACTAGTCGCTAAGAAAGCCCTTCCTAAAATTATAGGTACCTCTTGGTCTTCCTCATAGTCCAAAATAATAAAATCAGCAGGTAGAATAAATTTATCTACCTTCACCAAGACATTTTCTACTTTCCCTTCAGGATAAACCTAGGACCTATCAGCCAACTATAAAGTTACAGTGGTAGGATTAGGCTCTCTCACTTTCAGCTTCTTGAACACACTCATAGGCATTAAATTGATACTAGCACCTAAATGACACAATACTCTACCTATGTAATGGTCTCCTATGGTGCAAGGGATGGTAAAAATTCCTGGATCTCCTAATTTGAGAGGTATCTTTATTAAGCAAATATTGACTGCTCTCTTGTGTAAGAGCAACAGTCTCAAACCTTTCTAGCCTCCTTTTTCTTGAAAGAATTTCTTTCATGAATTTCACATAAGTGGACATTTGTTCTAATGTATCCACGAATGGAATGTTGACATGCAACTGTTTTAGGAGATCTAGAAATTTCCTAAATTGATTGTCTTGCCTCTGTTTTTGCAACCTTTGGGGAAAATGTGGGGGAAGTCTGGTTGAGGCAGCAGGTTTCTCAATACTTGGCTTAGATGCTTGACCCTTTGAAATGGATTTTTCCATGGAAATATTCCCTAAAGCTAGGTTTGTGTGGGTCAGAATTTCTGGTTCAACCAGAACAGGCAAGGGATCACTATTCTAAGCCCCTTGGGGTATGTTATGGATAACAGGTGGCTGAACAGGTTCAGAATTTAATTCTTTTTCTTTCTGCACTTTTTCCTCTTCTCTTTTTTTTTTAATGTGGAAGGTCTAACCACAGCTTCTGGCTGATTCACAGATCTGTCATTCCTAAGCTCTATCATGTGACATTGCTCATTATTCCTCCTAGGCTTTTCAGTGTTACTAGGCAAAGTACTAGGGGGTCTACTATTCAAAGTATTTTCTAAATGGCCTAGTTGGGATTCTAAATTCCTCAAAGATGCAGGAATACTTTGCACAACAGCTTCCAAGCTGTTTTGCTTAGTTTCATTCTTAACCAAATATTCCCTCAACAAAGCCTCTAAGGAAGAGGTAGACATCTCACCAGCTTGGTTTTGAGTAAATGGGGTTGAAGACTGAGCAGCGGGTTGCTGCCTTGGAGGTTGTTGGAAATTTTGAGGAGGAAAATGTGGTCGGGTTTGAGCATTAGAGGGTCCAGCTTGTTACCCTTGCCCTTGGAAATATTGGGGCTGTTGATTCTGCCTCCAACCTTGGTTAAAATTATTGGAAAAATTATTTTGATTCCTTTTTGGGTTCCCCACATAATAGACAGACTCTGGGTTGGATGGGCAGCTACCAAACAAATGGGGCCCACCACAGAAAACACAAGTTTCACCTGTGTTCACAGCATTGACTTGAGGTTGGTGTACTGGAACTTGAGGTGGAGGTATTGGAACTTGAGGCTGAGACAATCTTGCCTCAATTGCTTGTCCTTGGGTTCTCACTAAAGTGGGTAGTGCATCAAACTTGGCTGAAAGGGCTGTTATAGAATCTACCTCATACATCAAGCCATTGGGCATAATTTTGAGTCATTTGTTCCAACAACTCGTGAGCTTAATTAAAGGACATGGACATAAACATGCCATTAGCAGCAGAATTTGCTAAGGCTCTGTTTTGAGTGTTAAGGCTGTTGTAAAGGGTTTGTAACACTGCCCAAGAGGGCAAGCCATGGTTGGGATATTGCTTAAGAAGGATCTTAAACTTCTCCGACACATCCACTAAGGTCTCACCATCCTTCTGCATGAAGTTGGTGATATCACATCTGGTTTGCACTATCTTGTTGGATGGGAAAATTTTCATAATGAATTTTTCAGCCAATGTGTGCCAATTGGTTATGGAGTTGGACGGAAGGGAGTTCAACCACTCTTTGGCTTTGCCGGCCGGTGAATGAGGGAAAAGCTTCAATCCTAGCCTCTACGGGCCTGGGAGCGCTGCCCCCCGGACCTCCGCCCGCTCACCTGGGAGCGGGACCCCAGTTGCCTTTCTGCTGACCCCGACAATTAGGGCCAACATCATCATGTGAAGTATGAGTCATACCCAACATTTCCATACCCAACATATCTTACCTAAGAAGTTACGTATATTTTTCTTCCATAATTTTCGATTACTGCATGTCATTGAAATTTTTTTCTTTTAATCTAAACTATCAAATTGAGTAATATTTTGTCTGCAAGTTTAATGAATGCTTTGAACTGAAATTATGGAGCCTGTGGTTTGAAATTTTTTATCGTATAATTTTATCCTATAATTTATAGGGGGAAAGCATATCATATAATTTTATAGGCCCTTGACCATGATATTATTTTGACATGTAAATGAGTGTGTATACTTTCCCGATGATACTAAAATGTGGACGGTTTGATGGCAGTTAGAAGAAATATTTATCATGAAATGCTATGGTTCCTGTGGAAGGACAGAAACCATTAAGTTTGTGTGGAATTCACTGCATTGATATGATTGGACGTGGTTCTGTTAGTCCTGTCTGGCACAAACTTTTAGATTGTGTTTGTAACTTTTATCCATTTCCCGAATAAATCTTTGGTACTACTTAGATTCAGTGCATCTCATCAATAAAAGCAGTACACGTCAGAGGAGAGAAAAAAAAATTAAATGACATGTAATATTTTCATTGGTGGGATGTACTGAATCTTTGGTACAGCATTAGTACCAAAGATTTATTCTCATTTCCCACACCTTGATGTTTGTCTGTTCTTAACTTATTATGGTACAATGACAATGTATTTTTCCCCCTTTTAGATGTTTCCCTATTTAACTAATCATTTAATTTGAAATGTTAGAATATATTGTTCGATATGGTAATTATTGGTTAATTGCATAAATGTGAATATTCAATAAGTTTATAGCTGGTAACTTTCTGAATTGTAATCTTTTCTTCCTTCTCCTCCTTTCTTTGTTCTCTTCAAATGAAGTGAGTGTTTAGAAAATATTGGGAACATTTTTGACCAACCTTCTTTTTCAGGTCCTATATTACTTAGCAGCAAGCAAGATATTGACATTGGAACATATTAATGGCGGTCCTCCTTGTCATGGAATGGAGAGGTTAGAAAATATCAAGTTTTGCCCCGTTCTCCCAAATTTCAGTGAATGATTGTATGCTATGATGTACAGACACTGACACGGGACACGACACGACACGTCGACACGTTAATTCTAAAAAATGGCATATTTTGACACGTTGGGACACGTTTTGATATTAAATAATATTTTTAATATATATAATATAATTTATATTTAACAGATATAATAACCAATAATAAGTCATATAACCAATCAAAGGAAACAGATCCACTTACCACCAAAAAAGTTTACAACTCTTACAACTAATTTAATCACCGTTGATTGTCGTCAATCTAACGGTTATAAATTAATAACATTTATTAATTCCCAATAAATTATAACTGTTAGATTGACGGAAATCAACGGTGATTAAATTGGTTGTAAGAGTTGTAAACTTTTTTGGTGGTAAGTGGATCCTCTCCCCCAATCAAATATTCAAATTTCATAACATAAATATAAACAAAAATAATTTTTCGTATCTTGTTAATTTTTCATGTCAAATTTCATAACAGAAAAAAATTAATTTATAAATGGTTTTTTTTTATTTTTAGTTAATAAAATAAAATTAAGACTAAAAAAAAAAAAACGTGTCCGAGCGTATCCGAGTATGTCGGAACGTTGACCACATGTCGGAAAAAATTGACTGCATGTCGGAAAAACGTGTCAGAACGTTGACCACGTGTCCTAGAATGTTGACCGCGTGTCGGAACGTCCGACACGCACATTTTTTAAAAATGCACGAGTCCGTGCTTTAGAGATTGTATGACAGTTCGTTAACTTGTGCAAAGTTTTGTTGTCTATTGATGCTAAATTTGGTAAAAATTTCTGAATTTTTCTTCACCATATTTTTTCATTGGAATTTTATGATTGACAGAGGCTACAAAAAATAGTGAATTTAAGGTTGAGGCCTTGAGTTACATTTTATGTCATACTATTTCAAGCTTATTTAGTTTACAATAACCTGAAAGATATGGCAGACAACTGGAAGATGTAGAAACTCTTAAAAATCTTTTTTTTTTTAAATTTCTTTTTAATTGTTTGTATTTTACTCCTATCTCTTCATGTGGTGTTTTTTGGTTATCGGAATGGAAAAAAGTATATGATATTGAGTTGTGCTTGAAATATATATGGCAAGAATGTCAATCTCAGATTTCTTCTTCCTATTAGGATGGAAGCTTTTCCAGGTAATTCAACTTGAAATTTTTTGGACTAAATTAGTTTTTGGGTCTTAAATATTGAGCCTTGGGGACCCAGGATTTCATTACAGAAAGTGTCAATCTTCAAATTGCTTACCATTGTTTTTGTGCTGATTTAACAGAAGTTTTATTTATTCCTTCCCTGAATATCAGAGTTTGAGAGGAGGGAGAGAGAAGATGAAAACTTCATTGTATTGATGTATGAAGAATCTACATAATCCGATACACCAAAAGACAAAAGCTCTATTTATAGAGCTGAAGACTGACTCAGATCTGAGTCACATAACCTACCAAACTAACTTACCAGAAACAGAAAAGAGAAAATGATTCTGTACAAGTACAGCCAAAAGTATAATAGGCATGGTATATCAGTAACAGAACTAGATTATTCATACTCTTAAAACAGAAGCTAAAGCTATATACTCTAATACTAAAAATTTACTACACTATATCTTTGATGAAATTGTGCTGTTGCGTCTAAGCTTCTATTCTTTTACTAATAATTGGTTTTATTTGCAGCTTTAGGGAATCAATGCTGTCTCTAACAGAGCATGATGACAAACAGGTATGTGCTACACCAACTTGTTCATATTGTAAGGAAATATAGAATTATAGAACTGGTATGTAAGGAAATATAGAATTATAGAACTGGTTTTTCTGTTTAATGGTCTGAGTGAAATGCACCTAGCAGCATGCTATTTATACACAAGGAATTAGTAAATACAAGTGATATTTACAAGACCACTTCCTAGGTGATAGTATAGTACCCATTGACATTTAATGTTAGTGCTCCATTATACATTATGACAATTTCCAATGCCACTAATGGTTCAACTTCCCACACATATCCATTGTATTTATGTTGTAAAGTACTCCACTGTTGAAATTAACAAACGATAGTTAACGTAGCATTGGAAACAATAGGAGTGAATGAAGCATTGGAAACATAAGATCATGGGAAATAAGATGTATTTATTCTTTGATGTATACAAATATAGCAATATAGCATGCTGAGTGCTAATCACTCAAGCTATCCACTCAAAACTCTTTCTGATTTTTTCTTATAGCCCTTTTTTCAAGTATTTATATTACCTCAGTCAGGGTCTGGCAATGTCTATTTTATCCTTTCTAGCATTTTTTTAACCTTGAATGGATCTAGTTTTTTAAGTGAATATTTGAATCTTTGAATGTTTTGATTGTTTTTGTTTGCATATGTAGGTCCATCAAATTGCTCGAGACTTCCGTGACAGGTGGATTCCAAGACCTGTCAGAAAACATGGCTATATGGGAATAAATTTTTGGTACTACTGTTGTACCAAGATTCGGTCCATCTCACTAATGAGAGCGTTACACATCATAGAAGAGAAAAAAAAAATTGACAAAGAAAAGAAAACTTTAGCTGACATGTAATATTTTTATTGGTGGAATGTACTGAATCTTTGATGCCAACAGTAGCATCAAAGATTTATTCGCTATATGGACAGGGATGATGATAGAGTAGAATTTCACATGAGTTTCCACTACAACGGTGACAGAATTCTAACGTCACACACACAATAATAGGCATGAGCAGGATATAATATCTGGAGAAGCTATGGATTGTGTCCAGCAGTCAATGCTTGTGACAACTTTGGTAGATGCTGATGCCCAGGAGGGCCATTCTGCAACGAATTTAGATGGTGGAAAAATCAAAGAGAGAAAAATTCACATTCAGTGCCTTATCCATCTAAGGAGCCAAAAATTGACTCTGGGTTGCTAAAGCAAACTGATGCAGTTATTAGCTCTGTTGATGAAAGGCAGAACTTTCCTGAGGATGTTCCACCAGGATTTCCGGGTTCATTAGGCTCATCAAATGCTTCACTGAACTCTGGTGATCATGGTTTGCAAAATGCGGGCCATTCTGGGTGTTCCTTTGATGCAGTTATTGGGCATCCAAAGGACAAATTTAACTCTCGTTTGCCTGTCTCGTATGGAATGCCATGGTTTGTTGCTCACCAATATGGAACACCTCGTGCTAAAATTGAAGAGAATTGGATCACTGCAGCAGGAATACCTTTCTACCCGTTTCCTCCGCTACCCACTTATCCACGGGAAAAAGAAGACTGTCAACCTTCTGATACTTCTAATGCTTTTGACAATTGACCAGCCTGATGGATTAAGAGAGTGGTGAATGTCCCAATGAATAGGATGAAATGTTTCCATTTGCTGATGAGGCTATGTGTAAAGTCAAAACTAATGCATAGTTGATAAATATTTAGTGACAAAATATATATTTTAAGAAATATATATCTTCAATATTAAAAAGTGATTCAAACCAACAAAGCCGCATAATTGGTAGATTGGCAGGTCCCCTTAAGCATGCTGACAGAGATTCGATCATTGATCGTATATATAAAAAAAGCTTTGTCGGTAACAATAAAATCTACTTTGGTGATCTCTACGCCTTGAAAGGATTAGTCTTCGACCGTCGACTGAGGAATACCAAGAAAACTCAAAAAAGTAATTGAATGCATGTCAAATTACTAATAATATTCCTACAAAGAAATCACAATTGTTATTATTAGAATATATAAAAAAATGTTGCATGATATTTAATTGTAAATTAGAATATTTTAAAATATTATATATAATCTTTTAGGAATAGTTTTTTTTGTTTATTTACATCTCATGATTTAATTTGTTATTTGATTAGGGTTGGGAGTCTATATTAATATTAGGACGGTAAAAAAAAAATTTACAAAATTTTTAACACAAATATATAAGAGAGAGGATATTCTCACCACCAAAATTTTCCACTACCAACTTGCTACCTATCTAATTACCATTGGATCAAACAGAGAGAATGTTAAAAAGTTTTTGAAGAGAGAGAAAATGTTAATCCGATGGTGATTAGATAGGTAGTAAGTTGGTAGTGGCAAATTTTGGTAGTAAGAATATCCCTTCTCAATATATAACTAATATTAAAACTCGAAATTATTAATTAAGTTAAAACATCCATTGATAGTTGTTTTTTATGTGCTTGATGATGCTCTTATTTCTCTTTATTCACATGTTTTATAGCAACATATTCTTTGTCATTGTTACTCTTTATTTTTTCTAATTCTAGGCTCAATACCAAAATCATTAATTTCTTTTATAGGATTTCCTACTTTTCTATTTATGCATGATGGATTTTTTAGACAACTTTATTTCCTTCTTTAAATTTTCATGAAAATCTCTTAAAAATAAGAAAGTGATTCAAAGTAGAACTTTCATATAGTTCGAATGACGATATATTCATCAAATATTTTTAAGATTTTGTAAATATCATAATTATTATATTTAACAAAATATCTTATACTATTACAAAATAATAAATTTTAACTTATTTTGTGTAATAAAACTATTTTTAAATAAAAAACATAATATCAGGCCTATTATAAATTTTAAAAATTCTTGCATGTGGCTTTATTTTTTTCGTAAGCTCTAAATGCATAATATCTGTCACAGTCTTTTTTTTATGTAATAAATCATTCATTCAATCTCCAATGATTACTGATTAATTCGATTCTGAGTTCGGACAAAATTATAAAAGTGATAAAACTCTTCCTATTAAAATTTTAACGGAAATACATGACCATTTTATTTGACTTGAGATAAAATGAAATAATTCTTGTTAACCAATTGGATTTGGATCCTCTCATATGAAAATTCACATGACTTGGGGAATCATAATCATACAAAAGTGAATCAATGGTAATAAAGGAGAAGAGAAAAAAAATATTAAAATAGATAGTTAACAAATCATAACCGTTGATTTATCTTTGTATGATTGTGATCTTCCACACGACTGTATCATGTTTTTTTTCCACTTGAGATGATCCATTTCCTAACCAATTTCTTTCTAAAACTCGCAACCAAACGTAGTCCCTTGATCTTTGGTGCCTAAAATCTCATAACTAAAAGAAAAATATTTATTGCCATTTTTATTTTTGTCCCATTACTTCTCTTTGTATTGCCTCATGCATACTTTATCACTTCAACATTTTAGGCAATATCCTATTGAAGAATATTTCTCTCGTTTTATTTTTTTTAGGGGTATTCCCGAGAAAAAGGCGTGGATATCGTCCAAGAGTGAGGTTTGGGTTAGAGGTACATATCAAACTGGCCCATTTTCAAATCTGTATGGGGCTGTAGCTAACAGTTTAGGCTCATGAAGGTCCTTCAAAAGCCAAGTTAAATCCAGTTTATAATTTTAGAAAAAGTTGGCCCCTAGACAACTACATCAAGAACTCAAACCTTGGTGTTTATAATTAAGCCCACTATGGTTTTTCATAGAATTCATATGCTTGACATTATTAATGAATTTTTTGTTTAACAGAAAGTAATGTATAATTTTTTAATTTTTTTTAAACTCATAGGTCTTACTCAGATTAATAGTCTGCAACGAAGCACTTTGATTTTTTCTGGTGACCCACCCTGTTTGCCCTAAAAAAATTTATTTTATTTTTTTCGGTGACTCAAAAGTCATAAGTGAGCTGCGCCAAAATTGGAAGGGAAGAAGCCAATTTTTCAAATTGCATATCTTTCCTTTCTATTCTAAACAAAAACCTATTTGACAAACATAAAAGAGGAAAATTATGAATCAAAGAATAGATTGATCTTGTCAAATTTTATTATGTACATCGGCTTAACTTACGCATGAAGTATATCTTTTATGTAATAAAAACGGGCAAATAAAGAAATTGAAAAAAGAAAAAAAAACTATATAGTAAACATCGAGTAGTTTGTTTCAACCAACCCTCTTTTCTAATTTAATTTAAGCAGTTCAAGTAGATTTCTTCCTCATAGTTTGGTTAATTTGGGCAATAAAATTGAGATGTAAATTGATACATTAATTTGGTCTAAATAAAACCAAACCTCCCCCTCCTTTCCCTAGCAAAAGTAGAAACTCTATTATAATTTCCAAACCACAAAAGAAGCACGGTAGATACATTTTAGTGGTTCTCATTGTTAAAGCATCAAGTTTTAATCAAACTTAGTAGTGTAATAAGCCTAAATATCCACAGCACCTCACATGCATGGAGTGAGAGTGGTACCTACTTGTGGTACCCAAATATATCTTCAACATAAATGTGACATCTAACTAACCAGAACCAATGCACTTAAATTAGTCACATTAATTCACTATGACTTCTCTCTCATATATCTTCTTTTGTTCTGAAAATGAAAAAAAAAAAAAAAAAAAAAAAACCACCATCTCTCAACTAAATACTTCATGTTGGACACATATCAATCGGTAGGCCAAACCGAGGTACCAACCATTCATTTCAACTCGCTGGTGATTGTGCTTGTGCTTGAACTTGAACGTTTCAAATTGAATTCTAGAACAAATAATATTTTGTTTGGTGCCGAGGATATGTTTCAATTTTGAACTTGATTCTGTTCAAAATTAATAAATGCTAACTTCTTTCAATTTTCCCTCTCAATGGGCTCGGCTGGTCCTACGTACATGTTTAATGCTACCCTCAATTTTCCCTTTCAATTACGTAATTGGTTTTAAACTAAACTATTTCTTTTAGAAATATTTCAATCGGTTCATTATTTCGCAACTAATCCGATTCGGAGCGGGTCCAGGATTAAGATTTTAAACCCCTCCCAAAAGTGGTACTGGAGAGATTCGAACACATGCTCTCATCCTCACCTGCTTAGCTCCCATGCGCCAACTGAGCTACCACTATTTTGATAAACTAAACTATTCCTATAATGTTATCAAAAAAAAAAAAAAACTATTCCTATAAGGCTATAATAACTACATGACCTTCTTATAAATTATAGCTCATAATTAGCCTGTAGTGATTTTTATTAATTTTTTAAATAAAAACTAATATATAGAAGCTTTTCTAAGGACACTCAAAACCATAGCCGCTGCTAGTACGGAATGACATTCTTTTAATTTGAGGCATGACATTGCTTAAAGATCCCCTTCTATCATGTAATGCACAATTGCAAATAAAAAAAAACTTTTTTTTCCCTTTTATTTGTTTTTCTTTTGCTCAGAAAAGATTTTTGACTACCTTTTAGTAGGTCTATATTCGTTTTGCAAGGACCACAGATAGTGGGAGGACCGAGAAGGTAGGTAGAAAACATAAGCACCTTAGATAACTTTATCTCTTATATACACACAAAAATATGTGGGGTATATGTGAGGTTATATAAAAAAAAAGAGAGAATATATATATATATATATATATATATATATATAGGCTCTACATACTTTTATGTATATATACAAAATAAAATTATCTTCTACAATATGAAAAATACTAATCCCTATAACAAAATTAAATTTCTTACATCTCCTTTACTTTCTTTCCATTACATCTCGTTCAATTGGCTGCCCCTTCTTAGATTTTGTAGCATGTAATTGATTTATGAGTAAATATTTTTTTTTGTCCTCAACAAATTTTATGATGCCCGTTTTAGTTCCTAACAAATAAAAAGGCCCATCGTGATTTCTTAGAAATTTAAAATGGACCCATTTTAGTCTTTTTAAGGATTAATATAGGTCTTTTTTGAATTTGTGAGGGACCACGATTTCAACTAAATGGATCCATTTTGAATTCCTTAGGGACCATGATGGGCCTTTTTATTTGTTAGGGATTAAAGCGGGCATCGTAAAATTTGTTGAGAACCAAAAATGATACTTACTCTTGATTTATTAAGGAGTATATATGATGTCAAGTGAGGTTTGTTAGTTTAGCTAGATAATTTATTCTAATTAGAACACATTAAAAAGGGATAAAATATTATGTTTACATTTTTTTTACCTACTCTAGTTACTCCTTTATAAAATTATTAAATCATAATTTTAACTAACATTCATCATTTTTTTAAAATATAATGTAATAATGTCAAAAATTAGTAGATAAGGTAAACATGAACAAAAGATAATTATAATATCATATTTCATTAATAACTTAAAACAAGTGTCTTTTCATGGTCATGGAAAATAAGCCCACCAACTGACAAGTTAAGTTTCACTGTCATTAAAAGAAAATTGCAAGTTAGTTTAATAAAATTGAAATGTTTGGAGGGAAAGTATGGGATTTTGGTTTGCCACTAATTTCCGCCATCGACCGTGCCCATTTTATTAATGTGTGGCCTTGGTTTTTCAACCCCATTTTAACGGCCATTAATTGCCAAGTAATGACTCAAAACTTTAAAAATAAAAATAAAAATTTGTCCCAGTATCATTGCACGTTACTGCCTCTACACTTAAGATTCCCGAGTTATATATCTTGCTTCCCTTGTATTAGGCAGGATTTGAGCGTCATTCAAGTATTTGTTTAGTCCGTAAGTTACCTCAAATTTTGTTTATGTTGGGGTTTGGGAAGTGGTGACAAGCTACGTCCAACCATGTTTGAAGGCCATAATTAAGCCACAAGAACATGACTCCATTATATTTTAGTTAACAAAAGATAGATAGACCTAACACCCTTTAATTTATTTTTCTTCTTCATGTTCAAGTGCTACATGGATGGAGTAATTTCTTGTTAAACAATACTATGTTATCCAATCCTCTCCCTATTGCTTGAAATTTGACTATATTTCACTGCAAAGTACAACCCATGGTAATTAAGAGGCCTTCATGATTGTCCTATATGGCGTACACGACTAATTGGAAAGTGAGATATATATCTAGGTACATAAGTCTCAAACGTAAAGAATTTAATGCGTGGTTGCCTTTTGAGGAGCAATGGATGAAACAGTTGTTCTACCTAGATTTTATGACTTCCTTCAAAAAAAGGTCGTTGGGTTTAATCCATACACGGACAAATATAGCAATCAATTCTTTGCAAGGAAATGAAATGACGAGGATAGAACTAACTGATAATAAAATTAAAGATATCTAGCAGCATACCCCACAATAGGGTTAACCTAAAATCAGGGTAAAGCTCGTGGTGGGTCCACATTTCTCAAACAGTATCCAACACAAGATCATGGTTACACATCTATGCTGAAAATGAATCGTAAAAAACTAAAGAAAGTGAAATATCTAGTGGGAATATATGGGTATATCTTCCTACCCATGTTGGGGCACATGGGCCTTTGTGCAGTTAACCCCATAAATCCACCTCCAATTGGATTTGATCCCCTTTATATAATTTCAACATATCAATTACATCATTATCATAGTCAAACTTTCCATGTATTCAATTCACCTTGGCTTCCAAACATGTGATGTCATTCATCACTATCAAATGACTCCTTTATTCGTCTTTTAATACAATAATTCTGAAGGGCAAAAGAAATTAAAGAAACACAACACGTTGCTGCTTCTAATGCTTCGTGGTTGGTTGGGTCCTCTTGGAGTTAGTCCCACCAATATCTCTAAGATAGAAAATCACTGGTATGTCCACATAGGCTATGGAAACTTTCTTCTGTGCATCAGATGTAATCAAGTGGATACATATTTTTATTTTTATTTTAAAAGTTTTCTTCTCATTTAATCTATATCATTTCAAGTGGATACATGTGTTTTTGTGCATCGAGGCTATGATCATGGTAGTGCCATCCGTACGTACATGTTTGTTTCGATTTGATTCGAGAATAATTCAAAATTTTACTCATTGTATATTGATTGTCCTCGTTCTCTAAGGCATGAAAAAACATTTCGTACTCGCTTGTCCACATTAATGTGAGCAAATTAAAATAAGAGGGTTATTATTTTTTCAGAATAATATTTCTGCAAGTTAATGCAAATAAATTATCTGTATTTACTTTTAAAACGATATTATTTTTGAAACGAAAAATTAGAAAATTATAATTATAAAGATTATAATAATTTTGAAATAAATTAAAATTACAAAAATATCATGATTTCTGTCTCAAAATGACATCGTATTGAGCTTACTGTAGATAATTTATCTGCAATAATTGCAGAAAAAATGAACCCTTATTTTTTATATTAATTTTTTATATAAAATCGTTACTTTAATTCTCTTAGCACATTTAATTAGTTTAATATTCAGTGTATGCAGTTTTGTGTACGTGTACAAAAGACGTAGAAAATATTACGTAAGAAATGTGTGAAAGAATTAATTTTAGGGTTCGTTTTTTCTACGGTCATTGTAGATAACTTATCAACATTGTGTCTAAAATGACATTTTTTGAGACAGAAATTAAGGTATTTTGGTAATTATAATTTATTTCAGAGTTATAATAGTCTTTTTCATTATAATTTTTTAATTTTTCATGTCGTTTTGAGAACGAATGTAAATAATTTATATACATTCACTTTAGAAACATTAAAGCCTTAATTTTATACAAAAAAAAAATAATTAAAAAATTTGTTCAATATTTGGTCTTTCACCAAGGTCTTCTTTACTATCATACCTAACTTTTGCTTGTGTAAATTGATGTGACCTCTAAAAGTAATATATATCTAACATCAGCGATAATTTATAGTAATATTATAAACGGCCTCTCTTATATTGTAGGAGAATTCTTTCTCCTACTATAAACACAAAATGTAATGGATCTCACCTATCATTAAAAAAAAATTATTGCACATATTTCAATATATCACTAATAGAAGATAGAATTCTCCTATAACATGATAATTCTTTTCCGCTGTTATAAATTACTTGCTATTAGTGACATTACGCGAGAATCATTCTGTAGCTAGGAAGCCATTTCAAAACGGTGACGTCGCAAACTCACAAAATCTTTACCTTCTGCATGTACTTTTCTTCCTCTCTTCTCTTTTCCTTTTTAATCTTCCCAATCAATGATTTACCTGGTAGAATGTAAATTTTCTATACAAAAGAAGTTCTGTGTATATAATTTTGATTAAGTTTCTTGCATATATATCAAGTAAGCAAATATTTGCTCATATACAATGTATGTGGCATAATTAACATATAAATTTATAAAAATTATGTAAATGTGAGGTGATATGTGTTAATATGAATACATTATTTTATAATGGTTACCACATCGATATTTGTCATTTGACACGTATTACGTTAAATATTTTTTCCTATAATATTCAAATACTATTTGATCTTTTGTAATAATATAAGTGATATACTATAAAAATTAAATTTATAATACTCTTTGTATCTATTACACTTATAAAACATTAATTATTTTAAATTAAAATTTATGTTTCTATGTTGATATCATAGTATCATACGTTAAAAATGAGTCATATAGTATTTTATAATTTTTATAATTTATTTTTATATATATATATATATATATATATATATATATATATATATATATATATATATAATCTTAAATTTCTATAATCCACAAAGAAAGAGTTACCTTCACCTTAATAATCCACCAAAAGAAGCAATTTAACTTAAGAGCACAATAATATAATAACGATAGAGATATAATTATTTCATAGTTATTGCTTTGTATATTGGATTTGGTGTTTGTCATTTTAAATGATATAAGTTATGTCATTTTAGGAGAGATGGAGAGAGATAAACACAGAAAATGAAAATCATGGGAGAGAGAAAGTTAGTGATTTTTTTAATTTAAAATTTAAATAAATTTTTTTTTCTGTGTCTGTCTCTCTCTTAAAAGGACTGAGTGTTATATCATTTAAAATGACAAACACTTTTTTCATATATATTATTGAAAACGATATTAGTTTCACTTAGATTTTTACATTTCTATTTCCTTTTATGAAAAAAAAAATATCTTTCTATTGCTTTCTTTTTCTATAAAAAAAGGTAAATGTAAAAAGGAGGTGTTATTACAAAAATATTTTATACGTATATATTCGGGTCTGCTTTGTACGTATATATTCGGGTCTGCTGGCCGTTGAGGTGTTACTATCCTCCATAGCACGGACACGTGATTTTTTTGAAAATTTACGTGTCTGACACGGACACGCTCGGACACGCGGTCAATATTTGGGGACACGCGGTCAACTCTCCGATACGTTCTGACACGTTTTTTCGACACGCAGTCAACTTTTTCGAACACGCGGTCAACGCTCGGACACGTTTTTTTTTTTTTTTTTAAATCTTAATTTTATTACTTTAACTAAATATAAAATAAATAATTTATAAATTAATTTTTTTCTGTTACGAAATTTGACATAAAAATTTAACAAAGTACGAAAAATTATTTATATTTATATTTATGTTATGAAATTTAAATATTTGATTAGTTATATGAATTATTATACACTTTTATATGTATTAAATATAAATTATATTATATATATTAAAAAAAATTATTTAATATCAAAACGTGTCCCAACGTGTCGAAATATGATATTTTTTAGAATTAATGTGTCGGCGTGTCGTGTCGTGTCGTGTCTCGTGTCCCGTGTCCGTGTCCGTGCATCATAGTTACTATCATATGGGGCTCCACCTCGCCGGACTCTAATCACGTGCTCTTGCATTCGGTGCACCCTCCTTCACTATACTGCATATATATGTATATATTATATATATATATATAAGGATTTACATTTGTCATTTAACATGACATAACAAATTTTTCTACACACACAATATTTTGTGGGGCTCACACTTTTTGAAGAAAAAAGAAATTACAGCACGCAAAACGAATCTCTATAACATTACACAATCATTTTTCCTACAACATAACTCTTATAAAACACATATATATATATATATATATATATATATATATATATATATATATATATATATAAGATTAATTTTTTTAATAATTTTATTTCTTACACGTATATAATATTTTTTCTCTCTCTCCTCTCTAGACATATTTTCATATGAGTTCCACACACTTTAATATGTGTATAAAGATAATTCTATCTTCTATAACATAAAAAATATCAATTCCTATATATATATACATATATATATAAGGGAAAATGTTTGTCATTTTAAGAGAGATATAGACACAAAATAATTTTTTTATTTAAAAATTTAAATTAAAAAAAACCACTCACTTTCTCTCCCATGATTTTTATTTGTTGTGTCTATCTCTCTCCTAAAATGACATAACTTATGTCATTTAAAATGACAAACACCAAACTCATACCCATATATATATATATATATATATATATATATATATAGAAAAAATGTGTATCATTTTAAAGGACACAAAGTTGTGTCATTTTAAATGATAGAAAAAGATAAATCATGAAAGAGAGAATGAGAAATTTTTTTAAAAAATATGAGTCTTATCTATTTGTGAGAGTGAAAAAAGGTAAGGTATGTCATTTAAAATAACACACATTTTTTCCTTATATGAAGATTCAAAATATTTTTAATTCTCTTGTCGCAGGGAATAATCACTACTCATTTAGAATAAGATTACACATTATATATTTTTGAAAATTCATAGGCGTAGTATTAGAGCTATTTATTTTCTCTCTCTCCTCGTAAAATATGTTAGCACTGGTATTATGTTTTTATTGGCCAGATATTGGTACTATGAGAGCACATTAAATACTTTCCCCGTTTATCTTGGATTATTCACGATTTATTCTATGAAAAATATTACTCTTATTTTACGATGGAACTTTTACAATTTTTTGTTTTTGCACCATTTTTTTCTTTTTTCTTGTAATGGTGGGATTCACTTATTTTTTCTCTGCAACATAATTACATAAAATAATTATCTTATGTAAAAAGAGACTGATAAAACCCTTATTCTATTTTATTTCAACAAACCAATTATTTTACAACTTATAAGTCACAAAGCTGCAGTTCTATAATGTATATAATTTTTTACTTTGGGAAAACAAATTTAACGAGAGAATTCTTTTAAAAGTAGAAAAAGTATTTTCGTGACCATAGTAGTACGATATTACGTGAAATATTAATATAATCTTAAATAAATTTTTAACATTTAATAATAATATTGTATAAAATTATGTTAATTTCTTAATTGTTATATTCGTATAATCTTGTTTTTAAATATAATTATACAAGGAATTTATGTCCTCTTAAGGAAAATGATTCCATTACTTATCTTGTCCCCATATGTATATCATTACTCATATACTTGTACTTTATTTTCTATTAATAATCAATTTCATATTTGAATCTTTGAAGTTCACCTTAATATATGCTATTGATACTTTTTATCCAGATATTTTCGTAATGCTATTCGCATGTGATAAATAAGCCACCGACAGTGGACGACGCTGAGCTTCATTGAAAGGGAAATGGAGGATAGTTATTCTGCAGTTATAAAATGATCAGTGATCTATTGTAGAGGTGTGAAAAAACTGATTCACTTTTTCTATCTTTGATTTGATCTTGATTTGACCTATAAATATTTATTTTTTTGAACTGGGTATAAAACCGACTCACTTTTATTTAGGTCAGTTTTAGATCTGACTTGTTTTAATAATGACTCATTGACTCATACCCATTATGTGAAAAAAAAAGGAAAAAAAAATCACAATTACATTAAAAGAAAAGTTTTACGTAAAACAATTACGTCAAAATTTTTTACGGAAAAAATTACCATCAAAATTTTTGTCGAAAAATATTTCATCAAAATTTGTGACTAAAAAAATTTCTATAAAAAATTATGACGGAAAAAAAAACTTTGTCAACTTTTTTTACGGAATCTAAATTTCGTCAAAATATTTCACAAAAAAACATATTCACCAAAAATTTCGACGAAACACATTTCCATCGAAATTTTTTGACGGAAAAAAATTTCATCAAAATTCTTTACAAAATTCAAATTTCAGCGAAAGTTTTCAACATAAATATTTTCATTAAACTTTTTGACAAAAAAAAATTCGTCGAAATTTTTAGCGAAACACATTTCCATCGAAAGTTTTCGACTAAATATTTTCGTCAAGTTTTTTGATAAAAAACATTTTCATCAAAATTTTCAACGGAACACATTTCTGTAAAAAAAAATTCGTAAAAATTTTGGACAAAAAATATTTCGATAAAAAATTTTGACGGAAAAATATTATGTCAAAATTCTTTATAGAATCTAAATTTCGTCAAAAGTTTCGAATGAAACATTTTCGTCAAAATTTTCGTCAGAACACATTCCTATCGAAATTTTGAACGAAAAATATTCTGTCAAAATTTTTAACGAATTTTTTTTTTCGTTTAAAACATTTGATAGAGGAAATCATTTTCGTCAAAACTTTTGACGGAAACTAAATTTCGATAGAAAATTTATTTTTGTAAAAATTTTCATAAGAGAAAAAAATTCGTCGCTTTTCGACTAAAAGTATTCTGACGAAAAAATAATTCTGTGACGAAATTTTTGTCATTTGCAACATAGAAATTTCAACAAATATTGTGAAGAAACCAAGTCAAAAAAACGGGTCAGGTCAGATTTGATCCACTTCAGAAACCAAGTCAGACCCACTTCAGAAATCAAGTTAGGTCAGATCCGATCCGATTTTGAAGTAGTTCAAAAAAAATTCAAACCAAGTCAGACCTGACTTAGATTAAATTAAAGCGGGTAGGGTCAAAATATCTGACCTATAAAAATCAAGTTGGGTCGAGTCAGCACAAAAATCTGACCCAGCGTCCTAATCTACTGTAGTGGGATCATCGTACTCTCCGATTGTAAAAAATCACTATAGGAGATCTCACCCATTTAATTTTAGTATTTAGTAATTTTAATGTAAAGAAAAAAAAAAGACTTTGTTTCAATGGTTGGATATATATTGTAGGTTGTGTTTGATACAAATTTTGAGACAGTTCAAATAGAATAAGATTATATAAATGAGTTAGTTGTTTGATGCTAAATGCAGAAAATTAAAAAATTTGTGAATTATTATCAGGATAATAAAATTGGAATAATAAAGGGGTAAATGTTATTAATTTTATTTTATTTTTTATGTTGTCAACAAAATGTTATAAACCATTTTAATGATGGATAATCAAAATCACGGTCATACTATTCCTTTACTTTTTGTCCAATATTTACACTATTTTTTCAATTATATAAAATATTACTTTTTTTATTGTCTTATACCCTTTTTATTTTAACAAAAATCGAAGTATTTTTTTTTATTATTATTAATATGAAGTGATCGGGACTCTTAATTTGTTAATCAGTCCTTTTGCTGGTAAACTAATTGTGGGGATCACGGAGCAAAAGGTAAAGCCCCAACAACAAAGGCAAAGCAGGGTACAATTGAAGAGGTAGCTAGGAATTAGGATACTTGCACAGTATGTGCATATGTGTGATTCATAACTCATAAGTGATGTGATGGTTGACCCACACGAGTGGTCGTGAGCATTAATTAAAGTACACCCCAATGCCAATCTTCTCTTTGAAACCGGATAGGGTCGGTGCACAACATTAATCAATATTTGGGAAGAATATTTACTTTTGTTTTTTATAATCAATTGAAGTGCACAGAATTTAAATGGAAGGTGCTGCAGTGCAATCTGTGCATTATATGAAAGAATTTTAATTATAAAAGTGAATTTATAGTAATAAGAGAAGATGGAGAAAAAATATTAAAATAGGTAATTAAAATTTTATCACTATCAATTCATTCTTCTATGGTTAGAATTGTCACGCCATGTTAAATAACGTGTTTGATTGGATTGAAAAAATTAATTGTTCCGTATTACAAAGAGAAAAATTATACAAGTATTTTCTCACTGTAAAATAACGGAAACAAATTATGATAAAAGAGAAAAAAAAAAAGAAAATATTAAAGACCCATTTGAATGAATTTCTTTTTCCAAAAATTACTTTTTTAAAAAAATCTGTTTAAGTTGTCGGAACTATCAAAAAGCATGACTTGTGGAGCTAAGGAGCAGTTTGGTACAAAATTCTTAAAAAATTTCGGGGAATTTGATTTATCCTGAAATTTTATTTTGTGTGTAATATTTTTTTAAAAAATATCCAGGAATACTATTTAGGAGATGGTAAGATTTTTATGACAAGAAAAAATTTAATACAACTAAATATAACATCAAGAAAATTAACCCAATATTTTCAGAAATATGTTAGTCTACCAAACAAAAATTATTTTCTTAACATATTTCTGAAAATTTCGGACAAAAAAAATTCTCTTTAACCATACGCCTCTAGATGGCGACCATATTTTGCTCTTAGATAAGCCTCCAAATTGTACTCATCCCCCTAATATTTTCGAAATGGCTAATCAAGAATTTTTTTTAACCTTGTGAGAGGAAAAATTCCGAGTGAAATTTGAGGACGCCAGAGAATAATGCAATAGAGATATTTATACGGGAGAAAGCGGTTGAGGCGGTCACGAGTCACGACACTGCACCATGGCAAGATTTGATAAGCACATTGGGATCAAATACGATAAGACATGCTGGAATTTTATTTAAGAAAATATTACTCTCATGAGATAATTATCTCATGTTATTTCACTTCAAAAATTTCAATCATTCTTTTTTTTTTAATCCTTTAATGGTGGGCTCCATGTGACTTCTGTATGTAACATAAAAGAATTACTAATGAGAATAACATTCCCCTTTTATTTATGGGTTTCTGGTTCTCCTACAGATAAAAAAAATTTACACTAAACATATTTATATTAAGATATAGAGTCAGATTTTAAAATAATAAAATAAAATAAAATTTCAGAATACAAATCTGGATTTAGATAAAAATAAATGTTATTATAAATTTTTTGATCCGCAGCAACAACAAAATTATTAAAGCCTTTATTTATTTATCCAAATTACAGAAATTTTTTAAATACTACAGTTTGTTGGGCTTCCTTCTTCAATGTTAAGTCCAAGCTCATTGAAGGATTTCCCCAAAACCCTAAACCTTAAATCCTAAATTCCACCTCCTCTATATATTCATTCATTAGTTGAGGGTGGAGGCTAGGTTAAGAAGAGAGAGATTAGAAATTTGAGAGAGAATTATTTGAGAGGTTTGAGCAAAGCTTTATGCTTTGTATTTGAGAGATCTCTAGAGAGTTTGAGTGAAACATCTCTAGGGAGGTTTGATTATCACCATTGTTAGAGATGTTGAGTTAACCACCATATTGGTGAATTTGATTATTTGTAACCATTATTTTCATAGTGTATTTCTGATCTGGACTAGGTCCCGCGGAATTTTACTTCTTCATTAGAGAAGGTTTTCGCACGTTAAAAATTGCTTGTGTTCTCTCTCTCCTTCTCCTTCTCTCTCCTGGTTTGTGATTTTTTGTTTTGATTTTCCGCTGCGCTGCCCGACCTGGTGAAATTCAGGTCGAGGTATTGCCGAGATCCAAGATCAGGATCTTGCTGACTGACTTCCGCAAAAGGCTGTAGAAGCCGAGCTTGAGGGAACCGAGTTCCCAACGGTGGTATCAGAGCCCGAGTTCGACGGGTTCTGAGGGAGACGAGATGGAGACCAGTGGCATAACCCTTGATGGAGATATGTTCAAGTTGACCGCAGACAATTTCACCTATTGGAGACCGATGATGGAAGATCATCTCTATTGCAAAGATTTACACGAGCTCATTATCCTTGAAAAGAGTCCGGAAGGCAAAACCAATAAGGAGTGAGAGATTCAGAGTCGTAAGGCGGTAGCTACGATCAGAAAATATATTGACAAGAGCCTCTTTGAGCACGTGTCCGAGTTCACGAACGCGTATGAGTTGTGGACGAAGTTAGAGTCCATGATTCAGATGGTTCGCCGACTTGTGAAGCAGGAATACAAGGATGGCATGAGTATGATTGAACACCTCAACATCTACAAGGGTTTTGTGAATCAGTTGTCAAAGGATGAGATGAAAATTGATGACGAGATGCAGGCCTTGCTGTTGTTGAGCTCGCTGCCAGAAAGCTGAGATACTCTGGTGGTGACCTTGAATAATTCAACCCCAGATGGAAAATTGAATATGGATGTTGTGACAGACAACCTTCTGGGAGAAGAAGCCAAGAGAAGAGAACAAGGTATTTCAAGCATGTCTAAGGTCAACGTTGCTGAGAACAAAGGTAAATCCGACTCTCGGGGTAGAAGCAAGAGCCGGGGTCGAGATCATGATAGAAAAGGAAAGTCCAGAGGTCGGTCAAAGCCGAGATATGAATTGAAGTGCTTTTACTGTGGAAAGACAGGCCATAAGAAGCCAGACTGTTGGACCCTGCAGAATGACGAGAAGAACGACTCTGTGAAGCCGGATCAGATTATTCCCAAGAAGAGGGAAGACAAGAGCACCACTGTTGTGGCTGCCAACCCAGATCTGAGATATTCCTCCTAGTGGGGATAATTATTTGAACATTGCATATGATAACTGCACCTGGATTGTTGACTCTGCTGCCTCCTTCCACGTTACTCCACACAAAGATTTTTTCCACTCTTACCGAGGTGGTGATTTTGGAGTCGTGAAGATGGGAAATCAAGTGACCAGCAAGATTGTTGGTGTCGGTGATGTAACTTTGACCACAGATGTCGGATTCCGACTTGTGTTGAAGGATGCGAGGCATGTACTTGACATGTGTTTGAA
Organism: Gastrolobium bilobum; assembly: GCF_033153095.1. Lineage (NCBI taxonomy): Eukaryota > Viridiplantae > Streptophyta > Magnoliopsida > Fabales > Fabaceae > Gastrolobium > Gastrolobium bilobum. The sequence continues at coordinate 216,984 of NW_026898299.1, forward strand.
CCTAATCTAGGTAGGCAAGCTTGACGATGTCGAGTTAGTGAACTATTTTGGTAGTGTGAGACGGAAGTTGGCCAAGGGAAACTTGGTCGTGGCCCGAGGTAAGAAGGAAGACTCCTTGTATGTGATGCAAGGAAAGTTCAATGGCGGAGAAGCCAATTCTGTCTGAGATGGACCTAGCTTGGAGCTATGGCATAAGCGCCTCAGCCACATGAGCGAGAAAGGGCTCCAAATTATGAACAAGAAAGGATCATTGACCGGGTTGAAAGGCCAAGCGTTGGAGAGTTGCACGCATTGCCTAGCTGGAAAGCAGCATCAGGTTTCTTTTGTGAGACCGGATCAACCCAGACGACGCAGGTATATTCATGACCTCGTCCATACCGATGTCTGCTCTATGTCAGAAAGATCCCTTAGAGGAGCTCAGTACTTTGTTTCATTTATTGATGACCACTCCCGCAAAGTGTGGGTTTATTTGTTGAAGTCTAAAGACCAGGTACTCAAATCTTTTAAAGAATTCCATGTTATGGTTGAAAGGGAGACTGGCAAGAAATTGAATGTGGTCCGATCTGACAATGATGGTGAGTATTGCGGTCCTTTTGATGCATATTGTAGAGCAGGCGGGATCCGACTTGAGAAGACGCCCCCCAAGACTCCACAGTTGAATGAGCTTGCTGAGAGGATGAACCGAACTATTGAAGAGAAGGTACGAAGCATGATATCCAATGCCGGGTTACCGAAATCATTCTGGGGAGAAGCCGTCAGAACTGCTGTTGACTTGATCAATCTCTCACCATCACGGCCACTTGAAGGAGAAATTCCAGAAGAAGTCTGGACAGGTCGGAAAGCGGCCTATAATCAATTGAAAGTGTTTGGATGCCGAGCTTTCGTGCATATCCCTAAAAATGAAAGGCAAAACTTGATGCGAAGACTAAAGAATGCATTTATCTTGGTTCGCCGAGATGTGAGTTCGGGTTCCGACTTTGAGATCCAATCAATAAGAAGATAGTGAGAAGCCGAGATGTGATTTTTCATGAAGATGAGAACATCCATGACATCTCAAAGCCCAAAGTTCGGGTTACTGTCAGACGTGAAGAACCCATCTCTCCTGTCCGAGCTGAAGCATGAGGAGAAAATCATGACAATGAAGAAAATGATGACCAGCAACATGCTGATGATGACCAAGACACTGAGGTCCGAGTTGATGATGAGATTCAGGATGATAATGATAAATCGGGTTCTCAAGCTGAAGAACATCTGGGATGTCTAACTCGAGAAAGAAGACCCTCTACAAGATACCCATCTGATGAATATACTGTTGTTGCTGAAGACGGTGAGCCTCAGAGTTATGATGAGGCTGTGACGAGCTCAAAGAAAGAAGAATGGGAAAAGGCAATGCAAGACGAGATGAAGTCTCTGCACGAGAATCAGACTTAAGAGCTGACCGAGTTGCCTAAAGGAAGACGAGCATTGAAAAATAAATGGGTCTACAAGATTAAGAATGAAGAGAACGGGCAGAAGCCGAGATACAAAGCCCGGATTGTAGTGAAAGGCTGCAATCAGAAGAAAGAAGTAGACTTTGAGGAGATTTTTTCTCCGGTGGTGAAAATGACCTCGGTCCGAACTGTGTTAGCCATGGCGGCTTCAATGGACCTCGAGGTAGAACAAATGGACGTGAAGACGACACTTCTTCATGGTGATTTAGAAGAAGAGATATATATGGAGCGACCTGAAGGGTTTCGAGCTCCAGACCAATAAGACTTGGTATGTCGGTTGAAGAAGAGCCTCTATGGCTTGAAGCAAACACCTCGACAGTGGTACAAGAAGTTTGAATCATTCATGACTGATCATAAGTTTGAGAAGACAGAAGCCGACCACTGCGTATTTGTGAAGAGGTATGAGGCCAGAGATTTTCTGATATTGTTGTTATATGTTGACGACATGCTTATTGTAGGGAAAGACAAATCGAGGATAGTCGCCCTGAAAAAGGCGTTGAGCTCGTCCTTCGCAATGAAGGACCTCGACCCTACAAAGCAAATTCTCGGAATCAAGATTATCCGAGATAGACAAAAGAAGCTATTGTGGCTGAGTCAAGAGAAGTATATTGAGAAGATTCTGAAGAGATTCAGCATGGACAAAGCCAAAACAGTGAGCACCCCCATTGCCGAACACATAAAGCTGAACCAGAAGCAATGTCCGAGATCTGATGAAGACAAAGATAAGATGATGAAGGTCCCGTACCAATCCGCTGTCGGAAGCTTGATGTATGCAATGGTTTGCACTAGACCTGACTTGGCGTATGCTGTTGGAATGGTAAGCCGATATCTGTCAAACCCCGACAAAGAACACTGGGAAGCAGTGAAGTGGATCTTCAAGTACCTCCGAGGTACGATCAACTTATGTCTCCGATTTGGAGAAGGCAAAGCCGAGTTGCAAGGCTACTCGAATTCTGATTTAGGGAAAAATTCTGACTCGAGGAAATCGACGACGAGATACATAATGAGATTTGCCAGAGGAGCTATCTCTTGGAAATCAAGACTTCAGAAATGTGTTGCACTATCGACAACCGAGGATGAGTACATTGCCGCTACTGAGGCAAGCAAAGAGATGTTGTTGATGAAGAAATTCCTCATGGAACTCGACCATGATCAAGACAAGTACGAGCTGGGTTGTGACAATCAAAGCGCAATCCATCTTGCGAAGAATTCGACCTATCACTCTAGCACTAAGCATATTGATGCGAGATATCACTGGATCCGGGATGTGGTGGAAGGTGGAGAGCTCAAACTTGTCAAAGTGCACACTGACCAAAATTGGTCTGACATGATGACAAAGCCGGTTCCAACAAGAAAATTTGAAGACTGCTGTGAAGGAGCCGGGTTGATGCTGAAGCCGACGCATTGAAGTCGGAGGGGGAGATTTGTTGGGCTTCCTCCTTCAATGCTAAGCCCAAGCCCAAGCCCAAGCCCATTAAGGGGTTTCCCAAAAACCCTAAACCCTAAATTCCACCTCCTCTATATATTCATTAGTTGAGGGTGGAGGCTAGGTTAAGAAGAGTGAGATTAGAAATTTGAGAGAAAATTGTTTGAGAGATTTGAGCAAAGCTTTATGCTTTGTATTTGAGAGATCTCTAGAGAGTTTGAGTGAAACATCTCTAGGGAGGTTTGATTATCACCATTGTTGGAGAGGTTGAGTTAACCACCACATTGGTGAATTTGATTATTTGTAACCATTATTTTCATAGTGGATTTCTGATCTAGACTAGGTCCCGTGGGTTTTTACTTCTTCACTAGAGAAGGTTTTCCCACGTTAAAAATTGCTTGTGTTCTCTCTCTCTCATTCTCCTTCTCTTTCCTGGTTTGTGATTTTTCGTTTTGATTTTCCGCTGCGCTGCTCGACCTGGTGAAATTCAGGTCGAGGTATTGCCGAGATCCAAGATCAGGATCTTGCTGACTGACTTCCGCAAAAGGCTGTAGAAGCTGAGCTTGAGGGAACCGAGTTCCCAACACAGTTGTACTGAGTTAGGTACATCATTTTACTAAAATAGGAAGTTTTTATTCCTTTTTGATCCCTTATTTTTTATTCATTTCCTTTTATACCTCTATTATTTTCTAATTTGGGAACAGTGCTACCTACGACTGTAGTACCCAAGATTTGCTCCCAAATTACTATATTACCATGTAAGAGCATAGATACAACGAGTTGGATTTGGATCCTCTCATATAAAAAAATATCATGTGATTATGTTAGTTAATCATAATTATTTATTTAAAAATTATATATTTTTCTCACTTTTATCTCATCACCAATGAATAGTTATAATCCGCTAATATCATCACATAATATTTTTTTGACATGAAAGATCCAAATCTTAACTAGTTAGCATGTCCCTACTTCACCATATTGATAAATATGTGATGTCACCATAACAACTTTTTAAAAATATTTGTTATAACACGTGTCAGCAATTAGCTGTTGGCGAACACCGAAATGTAAAATAAGTTGTTGCGTTTGATTAGAATTCAGTTGAAGGATATTTTAAATGACAATGTGGCAGCGAAAGGGTAGTTAAGGTTGGGTCAAGGTTAGGTCGTTAATTAGAGGCTTCACGGAATCGCTGGTAAATCTTACTGTCGCTTCACCCTCCATCGCATGCTTCACCTTCGCTCTCTCTAAATTGAAATCCCACTATTTTTTTATATTTTTATATAGTGTTTATCATCTATCATTTAACACGATCACAAAAAGTTTCTTTGCACACACAATATTTTGTGAGGCCCGCAGCAAAAAAAAAAAAAAAAAACAACTTTGACACGCAAAACGAATCTCTATAACATAACTCAATCACTTTTCTTACAACATAACACTTGTAAAACCCTTTTATATAACTCAAAATATTGACCAACGGAAGATTAATCACTTCAAGATGGAAAGATCACCAAAATAAATTTTAACTTTATCAATAATTTTTTTTTTCATATACACAGACAAATTTCACTTTTCTTTTATTTTTATTTTTTTTTGGTAAACACTTTTCTTTTATCTTAATTTTGTAAAACCGTTTACTTCTAAATTTAATTTTTTGACTTCAAAGAGTTTTATTTTATTTTATGTACTATATATTTAAAGTGTTTAAAGTAATTTTTCCAAGAAAAAAAGGTTTAAAGTAATTGTTATATTATTATATTTATATCTCTTTAATTATGTGCCGGTTTGTTTTACTTAGAGATTTAAGTTGATTAAGATTACAAATAAATTAAGTTGTTTTACTTAAATAAAATATTAGTATAATTTGAATTAAAAGAACTTATGTTCATGATGAAGACAAATACAAAAATTTCATCTAATCATATAAATTTTTAACATGAGAAACTTACTATTTTAAATAATTTTAACCGTTAAATTGACGAAAATCAACGGTTAAGATTTTGTAATAAGAAGTAGTAAGAAAAAAAAGTAGTAAGTATAATTTTTCCATATATATAATGAAAACTTTTATTATTGCTATTATTATTATTATTGGCTGCTATATTCTCATGTAAATATGTTATGAGGCTACGTAGATGTTTGGATTAGAGTTTATAAACTTGATCTTAGATGAAATTTTATGAGAATTGATTTTGGTTAAAAGTGAGTTTGAGTGGTTTAATTTATTTTTGAGATATTTATTTGAAAAATAATTTTGACATAATGCATGTTATTTGGATTGTAATGTTAGATACAAATCACTTTTAAATGTATAATTATTAAAAGGATATGACTTTATCTTTTGGGTTAGAATAAAAAACTAATGTTTTTACCAAAAAAAAAAAAAATGTTAAAAATATAATTGTAAATACCAATGGTATTAAACTCGATCCGGTTATTGACCCGGTCAAAGTACCAAGTCATTAGTTCAACCGCATTACTCGGTAAGTATATGTAAATCTATAATTTATATTAAAAAATTATAAATATAATTAAATATCTACAAAAAAATACCAATTTCAAATATTGTAATACGAAAAACAATAAATTACATATCATTGTCCAACAAAAGATCAATCAAACATATAATACTTATGATACTGGTGCTCAGGTTCAGTAGTCGACATCTCCAACTATAAATCAAATCAAACTTACCTGCATATTGTATAATCAAGATAATATTAATGTTGTAGGTACATAACCTATATAAGTTAATAAGCAATAGATCACTCAAATATTTAAAAAAAAAATAAAACATTTGTGTGTGAGATTGAAAAAAAGAAATCATCAATTCATGAGAATAAACTAAATTTTTTTTATGAATCAGGTCGGGTCACCGATTTTTACAAAAATCGGCCTAGTAACACTGGTTCCATTATACGACCGATCCAATATAAAAATTGGACTAATTATATGATCGATTTATCGATTTTCGGATCGACCCAACCAAGTCGATCCAATCTTTATAACATTGGTAAATACACGTACTAACCTTCTTCTTTTAACTTGATTTACTAATGTTTGGTTTTACGTTTAAGGAGTTAGAATCAAGTTTGGGTTCAAACTTTATTTGTTACGTAAAGAATTAATTTAACCCAAAAATTTAAATTGTTGGGCGAGATTTTTAATGATTTATATATTATTCTCTAACACGACTCCTCACACGAGAGCCCACTATACTTGAAGAGTGGATAATGCACATGCTTATTACCTGTATTAAAAAATTCATAACACTTAATTAATTATTAATTGAATGTGGGGGGGCGGTGAAGATCGAACCTGTGACACCGAGACTCTGATACCATATAAAGAAGCAATTCAACCCAAAAACTTAAACGGTTGGATAATGGCTTTTCAATGGTTTATATTATTATCTAATATGCTCCAAATATTGCCAAACATATTATATATCTTTACATTTGAGGCAAAAATATGGATTTTCTTTTTGTTAATATCTATCGGTTCATCAATTACCATATTAGTTCAAGTTGAGCTAGATAAGACCATATGGGTAACAAATCTATCAAATCTTAACATAGTTACATTCCAAAAAAAATAAAAAAAAATACGACATTTCGAATGGTTGAATGCCAAACAAAACATATATTAGATATTAGCTATAATACCTAATATCTAATAACATAGAATACCTCGTTATATATTTTCACGAATATAAATTCTCGTTATATACAATTTGTAAGAAGGAAAAATTAACGTAAGACTAGTCTCTTGTTTACGTGTTAATGTATAGTAATAACTAAAAAAGAAAGCAGGCTGTTAGGTGCCTTGGTGGTTTCCGATTCAATTTAATGAAAAATAAGATTCCGACGTTGAAATTACATTTCTTTTAAAACAAATCATGAACTCATCGTCTTTATCCAACATATATATGTAAAGATATCAACAAAAACTATACATCTATGTTCACTGAACGTAGAAAATCAATATTATTTTTAATTGTTAAGCCTGACGGCTCTAAGGCATGTATTTTCTTGCAATCGCAAATACATTGTTTTTGCTCGTGAGCAGAACTGAAATTATAAACAAAAGCCATATAATAACGAAAACATTCGTTTCCCTCGCGTAACGCATGTATATTCATGGAAGTGCAAGATTTTCCATGTTTATTATATTGTTTATCTGCAAAAGGCAGTAATCCACTAATGTCGCTATAATTTCATACGCTAATTAATACGATATATGTTGATGCGCAGTATGTACTCTTAACGATATTCATAGTTTTTTTCTTTGTTTCTTTTTAGAAAAAAATTACTTGTCTTGGAAGAGAAAAAATGAAAGGACTTAATCCGTAATAATAATAATAATAATAATAATAATAATAATCGGTAGACATTGTGTTCACCTATGGTGTTCACCTATGTTATACCGACATCGACACGAGATATGACACAATACGATACTCTGACACATTAATTCTAAACAATGTTAGATTTTGACACGTTAGGACATGTTTTAATATTAAATAACATTTTTAATTTATGTAGTGTAGATTATATTTAATATTCAATAATTTAATACAAAGTTGAAGCTAAACTTATAATCCCAATCAATTTTACAAAAAAACAAATTATTATAAATATTTATATTAAACTCAATAAAATGATAATCGTAATCCAATGAATCTAATAGTTGGCACTAAAAATATAACACAACGTAACTTTTGAATCTTTTTTTGAGTCTCTGTAATACGTGTTAGAGTATCAAAGAGTGTCAGAGAATCGAAGAATATCGAAAAGTGCCAGACACGACACGTCAGAGTTTTTGAAATTTCAATGCTTGATAGATGTTCACATCTCGTGCAATTACAAATTTTAGCTTAATGAAATAAATTTTGCTTTTGCAAAGTGCATTATTAATTAACTTTAAAAAAATGAAAATAGTTCCTCTTCTGGGGTATATTAATGGAATAAAGAGAAGATAAAATTAAAAATTCTTTCTCTAGTGTTCGAGCCTTTAGAGCTCAGAACTTAAAAAAATCATAATAATCCACATCGTGTCAATTAATTAATAACGTGGACTGATATAGATTGATAATAGATGTTAAGATAAAGATAGAAAGCAAAGCAAATTAAAGCACGATGTTATTGACAAGTCAAGAAAAAACATAGTAAAAGTGATTCCTTGAAAAATGAATGCAATTTGACACGGGAAATGTTGTTATAATATGTTTCGATGGGCAAGTTATATTTACAAATTTTTTTTTTATAAATTCTTACAAATTATACTAAATATGACCAGTTATATTTTAATTATGCAGTGTACGACCGGTCGTACTTAGTGTAATTTACAAAAAAAAATAAAAAAATTTGTAAACGGATCCTATCCCTGTTTCGATATATTCATTTACCAATTTCCCCTCATACGTGTCATTTATTCACCCGATTTTATGTTAAAAGTTAATCTTCTATGATGTTAACGCAACACACTTTCGTTGTAGGCTCCAAACTGTAATATATATATTTTCTCTTTCTTTCTTTTTAACGAAAGAGATTCAAGGCTAATGTCCTTCACAGTAGGGTCCCAGTGGTCAAAATCTTGGGCATTAAAGCTCGTTATTATCTTGCTAAAAAAAGCCACACGTACGAAAGTCTAAAGGTTAGAATATATTTTTATTCTGTTTCATTTTATATTTTACTCTAACAAGGAGAAAAAAACTTTTAGCTTAATTTTTAATTTAATAATTTTTTCGGCCAATATATCATACCCAGAATACGGTCAACTTAGTATCGTAAGATTCGTAAGTGCCAATGGTTAGTAATTTAGTAAGATTGTATCTAATTTCCTTTGATCTTGACTAGATTCTCTCCATAATCCTAGAAATATTAGAATCTAACAAATTATCTTTTATTATTCAATTAAATTTATAATATAGTCAAGTTTGAAAATTAAAATTTAAATATTTATTATTCCTTTATTTAACATTTAATTTTAATGTTTTACAATAGTTTATTAATTTTAGTGTGAGACTACTATTAATACATATAGAAAATAACTTAAAATCTTTCTTTATCTAAAAGATAAATTAAAAAATAAGAAATAGGATATTCTTACTATTCATTTTTTTTTATTACTAACTTATTACTACTCTAATTACTATTAGATCCTATTTTTTAATCGACAATCACTATAAAATTTCTGAAACATATTAGTTATATTAGAGTGATAATAAATTAATAGTAGAAAAACTTAATTGTAAAAATATCCATACTCAAAAAATAAGGTTAGGTAGGGTAATTTTTTTTTTCTTAACTAAATAAAAGTTGTGGTTGCACAGTTGCACTCTAAAATTTGTGTCCTTTCCTTTTCCATTTTGGTGTGCGCGAGCTTCAAAACCAAACTGTCCAAAACCAAACAAACCCAAAAACATCATAAACCAAACCAAACTCTGTTCCAAGTTCCAACCTCTATATGAGCTTAGTTCTCAGTCTACAACGAACTGCAATCACCGACAACAAAAGGACAACAAACTCCGATTGTGACACACTACTAACAACATCAAAATGCTGCAAATGGGCACCGCCGGAGAAGCCACCGACGGAAGCTCCGGTGGCCGGACGGTGGTAGTGGGGGTGAAGATGGACTCTCACAGCAGAGAGTTGCTCACTTGGGCTATGGTCAAAGTTGCTCAGCCTGGTGATGTTGTGGTTGCTCTTCATGTTCTTGGTAATGATGGTAAGCCATGACATGGTGATCTTTCTGGTTTGCTTTTTTGGATTTTCAATTTTTTTTTATTCCCTTTATTGGATTGAAGTTGAGTTTGACTATTTTTTTTTTCTTGTCGTAGAAATTGTGAACCGGGATGGAAAATCGTCTCTGTTTTCGGTCGTCAAAGCGTTTGACTCTGTTCTTGCTGTTTATGAAGGATTCTGCAATTTAAAACAGGTTGAGATTCTCAACATCTCTCTTACTCTTGCTGAATCTTAATATTTAATATGTAGGACGTGCATATTGAAAACTGCTGCTATACAATTTACAAATTATGTTTCAGCCTAATTTTTGAGGAAATTTAATGCTTATAATATATAAAATGTGAGATTTTTGGTGAAAATGATTCAGGTTGATCTGAAGCTCAAAATTTGCCGGGGTTCATCGGTGAGGACAATTCTGGTTCGAGAAGCAAATGCTTATTCTGCAACTCATGTTATAGTTGGAACACCTCGAGGTCTTCATAAAATCCGGCCATCTACTTCTGTAGCTAAGTACTGTGCTAAGAAGTTATCCAAGGATTGTTGGGTTCTTGCTGTTAATAATGGGAAAGTTGTGTTCAAGAGAGATGGCTCACCAGCAAATCGTGCTGACTTAAAAGGTTTCAACTTTTTTTTTTTTCTTGTTCTGTATTGAGATGTCAATCTCATTGACATAGTAGAGTTCACTGTCAATGAGTTTGTTGCAGGATTTGATCTGGATCAAAGAAATGGGTTGCTCGGTTCGATTCACTGGACACTCAGCAAGAGTTCAAAAGTACTAAATGATGAGGGTAGTGGTCAAATTTCAGATCACAGCTTAGCTAAGGTTTTTATGGATTCTGCAGAAGTCAATGGAAAAAAGAGTTGCTTTATTTGTGCTTCAACCCCAGCATTGCCAGAATCATCTTGTAACTCATCTACAGAAGAGTCTTCTGGTGATGTTAGTAATGAGAATAACTCTGTGGCTATAGTACCTGTACCTGAGTTGAAACCAGGTTGGCCTCTACTACACAAGACAATTTTATCAGAGAGGCAATCTACTGAAAGATCATTGTTGCGCCAGATCTCTGTGGTTCAGTGGGCAATGCGGTTGCCCTCTAGAAATATTTCATATGCTGCAAATCATGACCTCAAAGAAAGCAATTGTGACCGAGATAAAGATCAATTTTTGGCTCTAGATAGCAAAAGTGGCGCTCTTGTTCCAGTGGATGCTGAAATAGGGACTGCTTCTTCGCCTGAACGTAATTCAAGAAGCATTCCTAAAGAATTGGAGGGCCTTCATGAGAAATACTCATCGACTTGCAGATTGTTCAAGTACCAAGAACTTGTATCAGCAACATCAAATTTCTTGCCTGGTGTGTATTTTCTCTAGTACTTGTTTGACTCTTTGAGTTCAATTTGTCCAAAAGTGGTTTATTTTTAACATGGTTTGTTATGTGATTTCAGAAAATTTGATTGGGAAAGGAGGAAGTAGTCGGGTTTATAGAGGATGCCTTCCTGATGGCAAGGAACTTGCTGTTAAGATCTTAAAGCCTTCTGATGATGTTTTGAAGGAGTTTGTTCTAGAAATAGAAATTATCACTACCTTGCATCACAAAAACATTATTTCCCTCGTTGGGTTTTGTTTTGAAGATGGCAATCTTCTTTTGGTCTATGATTTGTTATCAAGAGGAAGCCTTGAAGAGAACCTTCATGGTACACAACATATACATCATTACTATATCGCCTTTTTTATTCTATGTGGCCTTGTTAACTTACTATTTACTTCTTTTTGTTTCATGCCAAAATAGGTAATAAGAAAAATCCACTTGTGTTTGGTTGGAATGAGAGATATAAGGTAGCAATGGGTGTTGCTGAGGCTTTGGAGTATCTGCACGACAGTGATGGCCAACCTGTGATCCATCGGGATGTAAAATCATCAAATATATTATTATCTGAGGATTTTGAACCACAGGTAATTTATCTTTCTGTTGGTTGACTTTCATATTTTGAATCATTTATACTAGTCAGGTCTCATACTGTTTTGTTGATTTTCTACAGCTCTCTGACTTTGGACTTGCTACATGGGCCTCAACCTCATCACCATATATAGTCTGCACAGATGTTGCTGGAACCTTCGGGTTTGTACTTTCAACTCCCACATAACTGGACCATCCATTCTTATGCATAGATGCTGCAAGAGAACTTGTATTTGAAATGGTTCTAAATTATGTATAATTGTTTAAACTCATTTATGCAGTTACTTGGCTCCTGAATACTTCATGTATGGTAAAGTAAATGATAAGATTGATGTCTATGCATTTGGTGTCGTACTTCTTGAGCTTCTTTCAGGGAGAAAGCCCATAAGTAGTGATTACCCCAAAGGTCAAGAAAGCCTTGTGATGTGGGTATGTCTCTGTAATCATATAGTCCGGCATCTACTCAGTTACTTTTTATTTCTTAATCATATGCATTGGAGGAAAAATAATGCAAAAAATATCTTTTCCAGGCAAGTCCAATTCTTAATAGTGGGAAGGTGTCACAGTTGTTAGATCCTAGTTTGGGTGATAACTATGATCATGAAGAGATGGAAAGGATGGTCTTAGCAGCCACACTTTGTATCAGACGTGCTCCAAAAGCTAGACCTCATATGAGCCGCGTAAGTGGTCTATAATTAATTGGCTTCATGTAGTACCTGAATTCAAATAGCATCCTCCATGACTTTATCTTCTTAATTGAACACTGTCTAAGTAGATGTTCCGGGTTTAGCCAACTTGGGACTCGGATCATCTATGATCTGGACACCCGTTATCTAACTTGGGCTCGTTTCCCGACTTAGGACTCTGCCCTTGAGCCCATATCGTGGGTTTGATCCCATGATCTCACTCTTCTCCACAACTGCCATGATCACCACTAAAGGAACTGCTCCATATCTATGATCCTCCTCCTTAACCGCTCATGAGAGCAACTATATATACATTGATAGTACCAAAGGAAAGGGACTTCAGATCTATTACTTTCACCCATTCATACAGAGCAGATACACTCGCTTTGGCTTATCTACAATCTTCATCAGACCATATCCATCATTAACAATTTATAATATCTCAAATATTTAACCTACTGTTGATGTTCACTTCTGAACAGTAGTCTCATTTCATTATTGTATTGTTGGTCTCATAATTATTCAATTGGACCACAGATCTCAAAGCTCCTTGAAGGTGATGCTGATGTAATCAAGTGGGCAAGGCTAGAAGTTAATGCATTGGAAGCACCAGAAATGCTAGATGATGAAGCTTGCCCACCTTCTAATCTACAGTCACATCTTAATCTTGCACTGCTTGATGTGGAGGATGACTCGCTCTCCATGTGCAGTGTTGAGCAGAATGTCTCCTTGGAAGACTACTTGAGAGGCAGGTGGAGCCGCTCATCAAGCTTTGATTGAGCAAACCACTAGCGAATTGCCAAAAGCTTTTTTATCTAAATCCTTGTAGATAATGTTTTCTTGTGTTGCCTGTTCCATTATCTTTGGCATCCTTTATAGATAGGTTTAGGATGTGAGGTTGTTTGTGTGTGCCCTCCTCCTTCCCTTAATAGTCAGTCAGGAAAGTACGCCTTGTAATTTGTTGTGCTGAGTTAACCTTTGTCGTTCACTTCAAATGGTGCCAGGTTTAATCCTTGATCTCGATTTGATCAAGTTGTAACCTGTTGCAGTGGCAAAAAGTTGTTGCTAAGAACATAAACTACATAAGGATTATGCATTTTAATAAGGCTAAGGGCAATTTCTTCAGAGATGATTCGCTTTGATTATGATCTAAGAAGTAAAGTTTTTTGCTTTTAACAGTTGTATATGTGTCAAAAATAAAAATTCAGAAAAAATGTGAAAAACATTCTTGAAATGCATTGAAACTCACTGCCATCATCCAGATATATTACAAATGCAAGCATGCACTCTTTTACAATACCACCCATGACTAGAGAAAATTATGTGACAGATTATATCATATAGTTTAGGGCTTTATTTGTTTTTTGTTGCTGCAAAATTTTTATCTATTGTGGGGTCTATCAATTTAAAAAAAAAAAAGAAAAGAAAAGAAAAGAAAACGAGACACAAATATCAATGGGTCAGCTGCAAAATAAAAATTTATATAATAACATAAAACAAATAAAACCCTATAATTTATATGTCTCATTTACTCAATTTATTTTCAAGAAATTTGCTCTTAGTTAAAAAAGTAGTTATTCTCTTATGTATTTTAAATCTATTTATATGATTACTCTCACATTTCATCACAATTCTATTATATATTATAAAGAATAGTTATATTGCTTACCTATTTAATTTTTTTATTTTTATTATCTTTTTATTACTATTAGATTAAATTTAAATGAACGGTCTCAAATAGTTTTTATTTTGTTTTGTTTCTCTCTTCCTTACTTTCCTCAACTAATTACATATTTTTTTTATTTCAACTGTTAATTTAAATATAGTCTAACGACGGAAAAAAAAATAAAAAATAAAAAAGTAAACAATATAATCATAATTATTGTCAGATTTTTTTTGGGGTAACATAATTATTGTCAGATTTCATCATAATTCGATTATACATCTTGAGTTAGGTTTAATATAAGACTAGTGAATTATCCCTACGATGCACGGGAAAAAGATCAAAAATTTTGTCGGCAACTGTCGTTGGTTAATCTCTAAAAGAAATAAACGTGTCCCTATTTTGTGCCATTTTGGGAGTTGAAAAAGCTACAACATTCACATATAATTTTGTAAGTATCAACCACAAACAAAATTCTTCAATTAGGAAATATCAATTATTATGCAAATCAAATATAGTTATGTACTCAATAATAGAGTATCTTCATATACAACAATCGCATACAGCAGCAACAGTGATGAGATGACATCCTCCCAAAGAGAAATAATAAAAAAATGAGACAAAGTTCTTACGCTCAATACTATCCAGAACAATTATCAGCAGTTGATGTGCTCAATCAATATTAAGATATCCAACACCCTACAAAGGCATTATTAGGATGTTCCCAAATATGCAACATAAAATATCAAATTGCAAACTAATAAAAGTCCAAATTACATATATGTGTCAAAAAATAAGGGTTAAAACATTATATAATAAATATTAATTAAGTTGGAAGAAGCAAATCATTTAAGTTGAAAAAAAAAACAAAGGTGAATAAAGTAAAAAATAAACCTTCTCCTCTACATTAGTCTTCAATACTTCTCATTGATTCAACAATACTACAAAATAAAATCAATTAAAACACATGAAGAAGAAAATTAATTTTTCTGCTTAACAGAAGGCAATAATCAGACTAAATAAATACAAAAATGAGAAAACATATCAACTCCTTGCTATAATAAAAAAAAATTGTATCAAAAAAATTTGTTTGAATTGAGTGTCAATCAGTAGCAATCATTGGAGAGATAAGTTAACCATATACCAAGCATCTGCTTTACAATGATTTTGCAAAACCAAATCAACTATATTAATATTTGAAATACTTCCTTGTAGACAATGTTAAAATTTGTAACACTCCCATTATCATTATGTCCTTGACTCTTATTGATAGTCATTGCAAATGAAACGGCCAGAGAAAATTGTCTTCTTTGGAAATTTACATAAAATGCATGGCTTAATAAGCTCATCGTCATTCTAGGGATTAAGACAGTTTGTCCTATATTGCTTCATGTAAGAATAGTTGCCTCAACAACTTGGTTGCCCAAATATCAGTATTGGTTTAGATTTCGCTGCATGGTGGCTTTAATAATATAATTATAATTGTTCGTATTCACCAATCAACCCTTGCAAAAATCTCGAACAAAATATCGTTAGGCAGATCTTTAAGCAACTCACCTCCCTCATTAAGACACCTCCTTGCACGCTTTGTAGAAGTTGATTCAACCATTGATATAAGCTTGAAATATAAGAGTATGCTAACAAAAAATGATGCACCCAACTTTAAAAATAATAAAACGATGTTCAATTATTATATGAGATAATGACTTCTCAATTTATATAATAGATGTTTGTCATTAAGTTCACGCGGTACTTCACCATCCTATCACTATATAGTCTTTAAATTTTATCTCGGTAATTTGGATACAGAAGTTCAACAATTAATGTTATTAAAACATACACTTGGTAGTAAAAGATCGGTAAATGAAAAAAGCCCCTTTACGATGCAAAAATTGGATCCTTACTGGTTTCCATGCTTTCAAGGACTCATTTGATTGAAGGAGTGAAATTTATGTGCTCTAGATTTTGAATCCACAGCAATTCATGCAGACATAAGAATGTTAAATTTCCCACAATTACATCCCCATGCATTGCCACGATTGTCTTTTGTTTTTTGTATTGGGAGCCATAAACTCCCCCTAATAATGATAAAACGATTAAGATCACAAACGTGACACATAATCTCAATCAATAGAATTACTTACTTCCCAACTCACATAATCGTAATTCTAACTGCAACGTATAAACATAAACTATCAATAAGCTTGTTGATATCATAAAATAAGAAATCTGTTCATCAATAGGACTTTAGATATATGAATTTGATATTGTTAATCAGGACTATTACAATGCGATTATCAAATCATTATTTTTTGCTGGATACATCAAATACAAACAATCAAACACAACACAATCATGAAACATTGTTGAACCAAATGTCAAAAAATTGATGAAATGCATTGGTGGAAATATCTTCATCAGTTATATATTCCCTTTTACCAGCAATGCGCATCCACCTCCAACATCAAAACTTGCAAAAAATATGATAATTCTTACGTGTCAGTATATAATCTTTTAATCATATTTCTATACTTGTTCAAAAAGTACAAAAGATGTGCCCAAATAATATCTAAATAATAAAAAGGTGTGAAGTACTTTACTCTTTTTCCAGTTTAATTTCTTTTGTAGCTCGGACAACCGAACACATAAAACCATCTTCAACAGCGTCATTGGAATTAACCGAAGGTGTCAACAAACAAAGAAAATCAGCAACATCTGCACGGTCACAATTTTGACTCTCAACATCCTAGCAATAATATAGAAATGCACAAAATTAATTTACGTCTTACAAATAACGTATAAAATACTATCATGAAAAAATATAATTACAATTCTTACATACCGCAGCTCCTTCCCTAACAGCAAACCCAACATCATTGACGCAAGCACTGGTGAACGTTGCTTCAAGCTGTAAATAAATATTAATTTAAAAACACATACAAAAACTCTGCAATGGACTTAATAAAACATCAAATTTTTTCATTTTAAAAAAAGAAAAAACAACACACACTCGGGTCTACCACCGAATTAAGGAAAGATGTGATAATAGTTTTGTTGCTGCACACTTTAGAAATTTAATATTTTGGCTCATTGTATGAGTCCAAATTATTTTTCTTCACATTGACTTTACATAATATGGATGTATCTTTAAGAACATTAAGTTCTTCCAGATATTGCTTCAAATCAGCATCCTACAAAAAAATGTCATACAAAAATATCGTAAGGAATTTAATTCCAGCACGAAACCTCAATGTTGTTATACATAACCAATTTCACAAACCCTTTTGAAATGATGCTTGCATAAATAAGCATCACTCATTCCCAATAAAGCAACACAATCTCTATCGAACAACATGAAAGACGTTGAATCTATAAAGAATCCTTCACAATAGCATGAACCCTTCCACCTTAAAAAGAAAACCAAATCACATTACTTGTTCATAAACATCCAAAGTATTACCTGTTCATCCAATAGAACCATCTCTACATTATCATCAAAAAATGCAGCCAAGAAAAATATGAAACAACACTTCCTTATTTATACACGAACTAATTGCATTATTTTTGTATTCCCACTCATTGGTATTAAGGCATTTCTTGAACGCAACAAAATGAACAGGCATTGTTAGAAAATTATATTTCCTAATATGTTTGTGGGCTACATATTGTATTTATAATTATATTATTGTAATATCCCAAGTAAATAATAGTAATTTATAATAATAATAAATTAATAATAATAATAAATGATAAATTAGTATTAATAATAATAATGTGTATATATATATATGTTATTAGGAATAATGATAAATTGTGATTAATTGAATTATTAATTGATTGATCATTTATGCATTAATGTTTGATTGATAATGTGATTATATTAAGATGGGTTAATAATCTTTATTTGATTAGATATGATGAGTCATCGATATTCTGAGCCATAAGAAAATTAAGAAGAAAAAGAAAATAATTGTACAAAGTTCAGCCCATATCTGAACCCAAGACTTCATCTATAAATAGAGGCCTAGCCTAACCCTAGCCAACCCCTAGTATTTATCTTCTTCTCTAACTTTTTACTTCAAATTTTTATTTATTTTATTATTATTTTTCTTTGGTTACCAATCGCTTCTCTTCCCCAAATCGCTTTTCTTCTAGAAGGTAGCAAACACGGAGACCAGATAATCCTAATTCCTAGGTGGTCGTAGGTTTGTTGTGTATGAAATTTTATTGGATATGTCCTAATCCTCTAGAAATAATAGATTAATTTTTATATAAAATTTTGTCTAATGTAATCTTGATCTTTAGGAAATAATATATTAGTTTTATATAAATTTTGATTCACCTAATCCAAATCTTTAGGTAACAATAAATTAGCTTTAAAGAAACTTGTTATGATCCTGATCTGTAGGGAGTAATAAATTAGTTTTTTTATTTGAACTTTATTACATGTAATCATAGTCCCTATAAGTCTTAGGTTAATTTTATATGAATTTTGATAATATAATTATGATCCTAAATATATCATGGGGTTGTCTTATATGAAATGTATTATATGTAATCCTAATTCCTAGAGATAATTTTAAAGGGTGATTCCGATATTTAGGGAGTAACACACACACATCTCTGAGGATATTTGTCTATATGAAATTTGGAATTCCTATGTTCTTTTAGGTTATTTTTTATATATATGAAATTTGATATATATAGCCCTAATACTTTTGTATGAAATTTGGGATTAGGTATTTGTAGGTTGTCTTTTGTATGAATTTTTGTTTGTAATCCTAATACTTAGAGCGCTATAGTTTGGTTTTATATAAAAATTTATCCTAATCCTTAATCTTTAATTATCTGGGAACTTTATTGGGTTTTGACCCCTAGCAAATAATAGGGTTATTTATAAATGTATTTATATTATTTGAGAACTTATTTGGATTTTAACCCTAGAAAATAACAGGGTTATGTATAAACTATAATATTATTAGGGAACTTTGTTGGGTTTTACTTTTTATGAAAAAATTTATTGGGCGATAGGTAACAAAATATAATATAAATTTTACCTTTGATAAAATGATGAAAAATTGATTTTTTTGTGATATATGTGCGATATGAGCCCTATGGAATAATTGTGGAAATTGATTTTGATACCCACTAAATTATGATGATAGACATTTGGATTATGATAATGGATATGAGTTGAACTTTATTTTGAATATTTTAATACTCTTTAATAGTATGGAAAGTTATGATGACCTTGAGCAACTGATATATTGAAAGAAGAAATTTTCAAATATGATAATTGTGACATGATTGAATTTTGATGATTGTGCGTTATTGTAATTAATTAATTAGTGGAAGGATAACTTTGGGATGGTACCTCCTAACATGATGAACAAAACTCTTGAGCTTTATGCCTCCGATAATTATGTGATGTGAAAATACATTATCCGTTCTTCTAAAAGTGGTATCTGACAGAATATCCGGATACTAGTAACAACTTTTGAAAGATGTATGCACACTAGGAAGAGATGTTTTTGAAAATGGTCAAATTATTGATATCCTGCCAGTCACATGTCAATAATTTGACCATTATCAAAAACATCTCTTCCTAGTGTGCATACATCTTTCAAAAGTTGTTACTAGTATCTCGTATATTCCGTCAAATACCACTTTTAGAAGAACGGATAATGTCTTTTCACATCACATAATTATCGGAGGCATAAAGCTCAAAGGTTTTGTTCATCACGTTAGGAGGTACCATCCCAAAGCTATCTTTCCACTAATTAATTAATTACAATCACACACAATCATCAAAATTCAACCATGTCACAATTATCGTATTTAAAAATTTCTTCTTTCAATATATCGGTTGCTCAAGGTCATCATAACTTTCCATACTATTAAAGAGTATTAAAATATTCAAAATAAAGTTCAACTCATATCCATTATCATAATCCAAATGTCTATCATCATAATTTAGTGGGTATCAAAATCGATTTCCACAATTATTCCATAGGGCTCATATCGCATAAAAATTAATTTTTCATCATTTTATCAAAGGTAAAATTATATTATAATTTTTTATCTATCACCTAATATATTTTTTCATAGAAAGTAAAACCCAATAAAGTTCCCTAATTATACTCATATAATTAATCCTAATAATTTCTAGGGTTAAAACCCAATAAGTTCCCAAATAATATTATAATTTATAAATAACCCTATTATTTTCTAGGGTTAAAATCCAAATAAGTTTCCAAATAATATAAATAAATTTATAAATAATCATATTATTTTTTAGGGGTCAAAACCCAATAAAGTTCCTAGATAATATAATTTTTTTTACAGATAATTAAAGATTAGGGATTAGGATAAATTTTTATATAAAATAAAACTATAGTGCTCTAAGAATTAGGATAACAAACAAAGATTTATACAAAAGATAACCTACAAATACCTAATCCCAAATTTCATACAAAAGTATTAGGGTTACATAAACCAATTTCATATATATATATATATATATATATATATATATATATATAAACCTAAAAGAATATAGGAATTCCAAATTTCATATAGACAAATATCCTCAGAGAAATTAGGAATTAAGATTACTTATTTTCATATAAACATATATATATGTATTACTCCCTAAATATCAGAATCACCCTGTCAAATTATCTCTAGGAATTAGGATTACATATAATATGTTTCATACAAGACAACCCTATGATATATTTAGGATTATAATTACATTATCAAAATTCATATAAAATCAACCTAAGACTTCTAGGGACTACGATTACATTATTTGGATTAGGTCAATCAAAATTTAAATAAAACTAAAATATTATTCCCTAAAGGTCGAGATTACATTAGACAAAATTTTATATAAAAATTATCTATTATTTCTAGAGAAATAGGACATACCAAATAAAATTTCATACACAACAAACCTACAACCACCTAGGGATTAGGATTACCTGGTCTCTGTATTTGCTACATTCTAGAAGAAAAGCGATTTGGGGAAGAGAAGCGGTTGATAATCAAAGAAAAATAATAATAAAATAAATAAAAATTTGAAGCAAGGAGAGAGAGAGTAGAGGAGAAGAGAAGAGGAGAAGAAGAGAAATATAAGGGTTGGCTAGGGTTAGGCTAGACCTATATTTATAGCTAAAGTTTTTGGTTCATATATGGGCGGGACTTCATACAATTATTTTCTTTTTCTTCTTAATTTTTTTATGGCTTAGAATGTCGTTGTCTCATCATATCTAATCAAATAAATATTGTTAACTCATCACAATCCAATCACATTACCAATCAAACATTAATGCATCAATTATCAATCAATTAATAATTCAATTAATCACAATTTATCATTAGTCATAATATATATATATATACATTATTACTATTACTACTAATTTATCATTTATTATTAAAATTACTATTATTTTCATGAGATATTACAATTACGCTATTTAATATATATTGGCTAAATTAAAGTGATCAAATAAAGATGTCCAAATAGATTCTTAGTAAGCGTGGGATAAATGGGTGTATACCAGTGTTGAATGGGAGCTTACTAGCCCAACAATAAAGAAAACACTATGAAGAGTTGTGGTCCCCATTATATCAAATAGAAAAATAAGAGAGAGACAACACACTAAAGAATAAGGATTAAGACTATTTGACTGAGGAAGATCGCATATCCCATAAGGAGAAGATTCATACTAAAGAATAAGGATTAAGGCTATTCGACAAAGGAAGCTCGCATATCCTAAAGGAGAAGATCAAAGTTATTCCGCTGCTATGGAGTCAGGTATGCCTCCACTTTATGATAATATTTCTTTATAATTTGGTATGATGGATATTGGTTTGTTGGTGATGGTTATCACCATGAGATACCAACGCTTTCCAATGCAGAAAATAGTGAGATTTTACTCTATTCAAATTTTGAACTGCAATAAATATTGAACTATTTTCTCACAAATGAATTAATAACAATTCAAACAGTGGCGTAGCCACATTGTTGCTAGATGGGGCCTGGGCCCCTGCTGATTATTTTAAAAAATTATTATTATATATTCTAAAGTTAAAATTTGGCCCCATCTAAAGTTAAAATTTGGCCCCATCTCTGCTCTCTCTCTAAACTAATAGCCTAATACACTCTGAGTGGAGTTGGAAACCCTAACAGTGTCTTCGTATTTGTTTGCTGTTCTCTCAAAATTAGAAACCCTAATGGTATTTGCTCTTAAATTGGTGCTTTTTTATTCTGAAATTTTTCTAGTTTTCCCTGTGATTGATTTTACTTTGTGAAGATATGCTTGTTAGAGTGGAGTGCCTTTGAGTGTTTTGGTCTTTCATGTTTCCTTAAATATTTGAATCGTCTTTATGACTTTATACACGCTCTCTTGATAAATTATGAAATTTTGCAGCATCTCGATGGCTTTTTAGATAAGTATGCTAGAATTCATGGTAAATTTTTTTTCTAATAGATTTGTGTAATTACGATAAATATTTTAATAATTTGATGTGTCAAATTTTTTGGCCCCAGCTAAAATGAAATCTTGGCTCCGCCACTGAATTCAAATTCGAATTGTTTCTATAAGTGAAAAAAATTTAAATTAATATAGGATGAACACAAAGTGAAGAATACATGACAAAATGAAGCATTAGCAAACTTGGCAAACATAGATTATTCAAAGGTGAAAAATGAAAAAAAAAAAACCATAAAAAAAAAACGTAAGAGCTAGTTCAAATGTCAACGAAGATCGATCAGGCTAAGGCACACTGTCATGCTATTGGCCTCGAGTGCGAGTTGCCACAATCAACACGCAACTGATAAGATAGATCTCATTCTAAAACCCAACTCTGAGATTCATTCAACGCAATCGTAACCAGTTGTTGAAGAAGAAGAAGACAGGAAAAAAGGAGGGTAAGATTATCCCGCGCCACACGTCGACGTGTTGGATCTCATCGCCATCTCCAACTTGGAAGGGTTCCTCAACCCACCAACAATCACCCCCATCTTATCAATTCATGATCGACGGTCATGGATCACTCACACTTCCTTCACCAACAACACCATCACCAACGCACAAGATACGCTACTCTACAACCTCAATCTCATCATCACAACCCTAACCACCTACCTCCGCCGCCTCTTCCTCCCCCTCCTCCCCCTCCCCCTCCTCAGACACTCTCATACCGCACCATCCGCACCCCTCCTCCTCCACCCTACAACAACCCTCAACCTCATCAATCCCAACAATTCCCTTTCAACTCCTCCACCAACCACCACATCCACGCCGCCTTCTCCAATCGGATCCTCTCCGATGACATCCTCCCCCGCCGTACCCTCCCTGATTTCGACCGCCGCAAACCTGAAACCTCCTGGAACCCTAGCCCCAGGGTCGTCCCCGATGATCGGCCGCTCAGGAGTTACCCTCCCGTCGATTTCGACCGGGAATTGCATCAGCATCAGCATCAGCATCAGCATCACCGTCCTCCTCCTCAGTCGTATCCGCCGATCGACAATCTCCGGTACGATCCGGAGGGTGGGACCTCGAGGTTGAGAATTGAGCGTGTGGAAGCCTACGATGGAAACCCTAGGGTGTGGGATAGAGGAGGCGATGGAAACTATCACCGCCGCGTGCTCGACGCGGAACCTGGCGGCGGCATGGGGGCGTCCAGGGAATCGGATATTGATTTGAAATCTGGTGGTTATGTTCGTGTGTATGGTGTGGAATGTGAGGATGAAGTGGCCACAAGGGGTGGCAGAGTTGAGAGCAAGAGGTGGGTGAATGATAGGAAGGGAATTAGAGAGTTGCATGATTCTTCTTCCTTTGAAGTGGGGAATAACGAGATTGGTGCTGCATCGAAACGAGAGTATTATGGTTCAGAAACGGCTAGGTATAATTACAGAGGGAACAGCAGGGACTCTGGTCATGAATTTACTCGCACTCCGCCTAAGAAGCAGATACAGAAGAAGAGTGCTCTTCTTAGACTTCAGACGGTAAAACCCAATCATAGGAACCGCGAGATTGAACAGTTACGTTATCCTGGCTATGCTCCTGATTCTAACTCTAATTTCTTCAGGGGTAGGGAGCACCAACATGGGTATTCAGGTCATGGGATGAAAGCAGAAGAGAGAGAGGGAAGCCCTGTCGACCTTGATATCTCATTCGAATCAAATTCCCTGGTGGCCAAAGCTATTGTGGCACCTTCAAGTTCGGCCCCTGTTTCGGATTCGAATATGAATCCTGTTTCTGATACATATTTGAGTTCTGCTGAGAAGAGTAAAAAGGTTTTCGTCTCTGAACTATCTACACCTGCTGTAAATTTAAATAGTTCACCAGGGAAAGCAAGTGACACCTCTAGTTCTGTCAAGGACTTGAGCCTGCAGAAGAATGTCCCCGATGTTTCTTCTCAGCCTAGCACCAGTGTGACCCATAATCCTCATGGGAAAAATGAGGTGCTGCATTCAGTTGGAAATACCAATAGTAAATCATCCCCAAGGGTTGTCAAGAAGAAAAAAATAATTGTCAAAAAACTGGTGAAGAAAGCTGCTATAAATCCTAATTCAACTGTGTCAAATTCACTATCAGCAAATGTGGTTTGTGGAACTGTGCAAGCAGATAGTGTCATACCTAGTTCATCAACTGCCTCTGGTCCTGACAAAACTAAAGGGAAAAGCACCGCTGTTGACAAGGTGCCTGTGGCTGACTGTTTGCACTCTTCACCAAACAAAGGGAATGTATTGACTGAAGATAAAAAGGGAGATATATCCCTTAGTTTGGGGCCACATTCCAGGTCACAGGAATGTAACACTGATGAAGATTCTGATATTGGGAAAGTATCCAGGTTTGAGAGAGGTGGAAACATTTCAAATTCTCCATCTCAGGCATCTAGTAGTGAATATAAAAAGAGTGATTCTTATTGTTTAGATGCAAATAATTCTGTTCTTGACTTGCCTAGCATGCCAAATACTGACAAGGTTACTGAATCATTAAATGGAAGTACTTTTTCAGAAATCAATCACATGGATTATGATAATAAGCAATTATGTCAGATTGAAGTGTCTCTATCACCTGGGAAATATTCAAATTTAGGATGCCCACAGAATAGCAATCTTGTGGACTTAGGGGATGAAATGAATTACAGATTTTTTAGTTCAGCTGACAGTACAACTAACACAGATCTTATAAATATAAGTAATTCTGCCAATGACAGGGTTTATGGCTTCAATTCCAATGATCTTACAAGTTCAAAAGAGATATTTATTGTTACTGACAGTGGGAATAATGGCACTGTTGGTAAGGCATATAGTGAAAATATGGCATCTACAATCCCTCAGTATGCTATTCTGGAAGAAAATTCAGATACAGCCATCCCTCTGCAAAGCAGTGGAATGGCTGCTTATTCAAGTTCAGGAAAAACTAGGATTCAAGATGGTCTTGATTGCCTACAACATGCCAGTGTACTGAAGCAGGGTTCTGATAGTGGAACATCTAATTTAGAAGATAGTATCACTGTTCACCATTATGGTGTCATGAACGATGCTGGAAAGCAGGTGTCCCCCCGTGATGTCACCATTACCCCTGAGAATTGTTACACAGAAGAAACTTTCCCAAAATCCAATATTTCAGTTGGGTCTGGCGAAGGGGTTACGAATAAGATAAAAAAGAGAACAGTTAGGACTCGAATAAAAATTTTGAGTTCAAAGATGGAGGGCATATCTCCAGACTGTGTAAATCCAGTTAGCCAAGCAAATGATGTTGATAGAGGCTCAAGTCTGTTGTTGAAGGATCCATGTCCTTCGGAAGTTATAGATCAACCTGTTCAAAGCTTATATTTTAACTCACAGCCCAGTTTGGATGGGGTCAATGCTTTACATGGGAAAAGGCGGTTTTTAGAGGCTAAATTTCATGTTGGAAATAATGACTCTGATGAAGCAAATAAGGTTTCATCAGTTTCTAAAAGGAAAAAAGTCACTTCTAGTCACCCAAATTTCACTCAAAGTCAATCTGAATTCAGCGATGCTATTGTGGCTTCCACATCTAGTTCAGAAGTTCCTATCAGTTTCAGTGATAACCAAGCACATCAGAAAGAAGAAGTTGCATTGTCAAGCATGGGTATTCTGTCCACTGCTCAGTCTATGCCTTATTCAGAGGATATTGCTAAATTGTCTGACAATATATTGGCTGTAGGATCTTTTGAGTCTATGGATGTAAATAGGGAAACAACGAGTTCTGAGCATTTGGAATTGCAGCCCTCAGATATTGTCTCTTGTTCATTGTGTGAGGACTTGGCCTCTCCAAATGTTCAGCTCTCATTGGTGGAAGGTGAGCAGAAAGAAATTATTACTCCAATTGTGCCTATAAGTAATATTCAAACTGACATTATGGTGATTGGAAATATTACGGGAGAAAAGAATGATTTACAGGCTGTTGAAGAAAGTTTCCAGTATAGAGACTTTATGCAAAGGTCTCCAAGTGCTGATATGGAATCTAATGATCTTAATGTGAAGGATGATTTACTTGCTCTGCAGAACCTTATGTCGTGTCCTCCTGATGTTGATGGTGTCACTACCAGTAATTCAAATGATGAATTGATTGAGGATGTGCCTGATGCATTATCAGATATGTGTTCTCAAGGTATGCAATCTGAAGTACCTGATAGAGGGATTTTAGAATTTACAGCAATCCATGATGAAAACATTTGTGGGGATGAAGAAAATCTGGATGAGATATCTATGAGCTCTGACTTACATACGTCATCAATACAGCATCCTAGAAAAGTTATGAAGTCAGATCATGCAATTGGATGTAGTGACCCAATCGTGAGGAAGATAATGCCACAACCATCCCAAGTTTACTCCAAAGTTACAGCTAAGGGTCTAAATTCACATTATTCAGAATTAAATATGAGCAAAAATCAGCCTGGTGGTGTCATTCCTAAAACTTTCCAGGGTCATTCTTTCACCTTTTCAAAGTCAAAGACAAAGACATCTGCCTCCTCAACCCAAATATCTATACCTCGAACTTGGCATCGTACATGGAATAATTCTCCTGCTTCTCTACCTGGAATCAAGCCTTCGGTAGGTACAGTTCCTCCCAAAAGGCCAATTCTAGAAGGGAAAGGGAACTTTCAGAATACTTCTTACGTTCGTAAAGGTCACAGTCTCGTAAGGAAACCTACTCAAGTTTCTGCTTTACCTCAAATCTCCTCTGCTAATCAGTCACCTTCCTTGGGCTTAGGTCAAATCCCAAAGAGCACCAGATCTAAAAACAGGGCTGATATGACAGATCAACCAATCTACTTGAAAACAGAAGTAACAAATGTGCCTCTCGAGAGGCAGAGAACACCTCCACTATCCGTTGACACCAAACCAGAGGAAAATATATCTTCCCCATTGGTAGAACCTCCTTCCAGTGGTTGCTGTGAAAATGCATCAGAACCTAGGAAATTTGTGGAAACTAAAGATGCACTGAATCATTATGAAACTCCTGAAAATCAATCTGGTCCATCTAATAATGGGGAAAGCGAAGTTGAAGCGAATGATGGGAATATTTCTTCTTTGAACACCAAGAGAATAGTATATGTAAAGCCCAAAACAAATCAATTGGTTGCAACCTCAAATTCTTGTGATGTTTCTGTCTCTACTGATGACAAGGGCCAAACAGCTTTCTCCGATGGCTACTACAAGAGGAGCAAAAATCAATTGGTTAGGACTACATTTGAAAGTCATATCAACCAGACAGTTGCAATGCCCAATAGTAATGTAAATTCTGATGGGCAAGGGGCTAGTAAGGTTCTTTGCAACAGGAGGTTTAGTAAGAGGCGGTCACATAAGGGTATGCATGAATAACTTACTATGTTGCCTTATAATAAGAATCTAATGCTGAGTTTCATCAGGATTGGACAGGATGTAACTTATAGTGGATGTCTTCTTTGTGCTTGTGACTCCAGTAGATATATCCAGTTGAATACTGTGGTTTATTTGTTAAGAACTGCAGTAAATTGCTTGATGCCCTTGCCTGTCTATTAGTTGCTACTTGCTAGACATAGTTATACTGTATTTGTCTCGTGTTGATATTTATATCTTATATTCTTGTTTAGAATCGCATGTTCTTTCAAATATCAGCTTTGCAAATTGCTAGTCAATGTTTCTTGAGCCTTTCTTATATGGCTTCCTTTTTTGTTTTCTTCATTAATTTTTTGTGAATAATAGTTTGTATGCGTGTTTTGAGCTGATAGTGGAGTGATTTTGCTAATGTTGCATGCCATTCTCATCCACTGTGTTTTAACTCCCCATTGGCTGAGGAATCTGCAACCACTAGTGCTGTTCCATTTATTAGTTCCTTGTCACCTTATTAGTAGCTAGAGAAAGACTTAACTGTAGAAATCATTTGCAGTTGCTGGAAGTTCATGTAAACCTTCAAGAGCCTCATTAGTCTGGACCCTTCGTGGCAAAAATTCATCCAAAAATGACAGGGACTCATGGCATTATCAGAAGGTTTTACCTCACTTGTTTCCATGGAAAAGAGCAATATATTTAAGGAGCTTCATTCATAGTTCTGCTTCAAGCTTCAATAGTAGTTCCTTATCTTCAATCAGGTACTTGAGCATTTGTTACTGCGTCCTTTATTTTTACTCCCTCCTCATTTGGCTATGTGCCTCAGCAATATTCAATTGCAATAGACAATTAATGTTCGTCTTTCAGCAAGAAATTGCTTCTGCTGAGAAAGAGGGATACTGTTTACACTAGATCGACCCATGGGTTCTCTCTTTGGAAATCCAAGGTATTAGGTGTTGGTGGGTCTAGTTTAAAATGGTCCAAATCCATTGAGAAGCACTCAAAGCAAGCTAATGAGGTTAGTCAGGCTTTTTGATACTCTGGCACTTTACCATTAAGTTTCTTTGAAGTTAGGTATATTTTATTTCAAGTAAAATAGATCTTTCTTAGCTATATTTCTAACAATTTCTCATGATCATTTTAGGAAGCTACACTTGCCGTTGCTGCAGTAGAGAGGAAGAAGAGAGAGCAGAAAGATGCAGTTTGCATCAGTTCTCAGGCAAAGAGTAGGAAGCATTCTTTCCATGAGTATATCATAATGCTATAGATTATCTTTGTTTTTGTGCTATTAAAACTTATTTATGCTCCATATTTCAATTATCTTTGTCTGTTACTCTGACTTTAAAAGTAGCGATTGTGTAGGAGAACGAATATTTCGTATTGGTTCAGTTCGCTACAGAATGGATCCTTCCAGGCGGACACTTCAAAGGATTTCAGGTGGTCAACAGTTTTATATAAAGCATTTTAGTTGGATTTTTTTCTACATTTTGTAGTATTTTATGATTACCAAAATGTATGTGTGCTTCTGGGACATTAGACACATTTTGACGTATTTCAGATATTTACCATAAGCAACATTTGATTTTAAGAGTATTTTTCAGGTTAGATGACAAATTTGTAATTTATATGTATTGATGTCATGTGTCAACTATCAACTTGATGATTGTTAAACCTTTTATGATTAACATTGTCCTTTGGTAATGATGGCATCTCCAATCGCTTAAGGACAATTGTGTAAGTTATGATGTGATATTAGGTCACGCTGAACATATTTTCCCTTAGTTTAGATGTTTACCATATGTGAAGCTTGATATTAGAGTCATGTTAAGGTTAGATTATAAATTTGTAATTGATTTGTCTGGATACTATTTATTTTGGTGATTGTTGAACCTTTGAATGATTAACAATGTCATTTAGAAATGATGGCATCTTGATTGATTTCGTACGATCATTAAGGTGCATATTAAGATAGAAAAGACAATAGGGGATTGGAGACCCAAGGCAGCAAGGATGAGGTGAATAGGGGTCAGGTTTGTAATTTAGGATTTAACTACCTTGCACATGTTGCAGGTGGGTAGGAAGGCAAGGGAGGGAATCAGGTAAAATATAAGGGGAGACTGAGAAAGAGAGGGGGATGACAGAACTGAATAGGAAGAGTGGCATTTGGGAGAAAGATAGCCCCTCAAAGAGCTAGCATAGTTGCTATTTTTCTGTCTCACTGCAATTTTCTTTGCTGATTTCTGTAATTCTGGGTTTCAATCCGAGTTTCTGTTATTGAGAAGAGGTTTCTATCACATTGGCTGTCGCTTAAGAACAAACGTTTAAGGGATGATGGTTTTCAAGCTTTTCCCCCCTAGTTCAATGAAGAAATATTGTTGATGGGTGAATGAAGTACAGAAACAAAGGATTAGAAATCCTCGTTACTACAAATAACAAAACCACATCAGCTGTGCAATGCTTGTCAGTTGTCAGTTCCTTTGCATGTCAAACAAGGAGTTCACTTTGAAATAGCTATTAGTTGAGCACTGTAAAGATGCTAAGAAAATCAGTTTCTCTCGAACGAGAGGCAGCGGCAATATTTGTCACTCCCTTCTATTCTTGAGCATCAAATTAGAAATTACGGGTTACGTTGCACACATCCAAAGGGCTTTACCTATTTACCATAGATGTTGCAACCAGACCAGACTGATTGGTTGGATTGGGGAAAATGGAAACTGGTCCTAAACTGGTTTACTCGTTCGAATTTGTCACGGTTCAAACAACCAGTCCATTATTTTAGATTTTTTTTAAACTTTTTTCACTACACTAGTTATTTGGTTCCCAATTTATAGCCAAAACTCAACATTTCTCTTCTTAATTTGTCCAATTTGTGACAATAGGAGTTTGTAATGCAACAAGAGTTGGCTACTATTATAACTAGAAGTTTTACCTCTCCTTCTTTTACTTATTCAATGTGGAACTAATATATGTTAGAAAATCATGCTAGTATTAGTATACTACTTTTATCTTAATACTTATCATTGTGATAAATCAATTTAATTATGGGTTTGGTGTTTGTCCTTTTAAAGGACATAGAATTGTGTTCTTTTAAGTAAAGAGAAAGAAATACAATGGAAATTACGGGGGGAGAAAGTGTGTGGTTTTTTAAATTTAAATTTTAAATAAAGAACACTAGTTTTAACTAAAAATATATTTTTCCTTGAATTATACTATAAATATATTTCTATATTTTATCTTGGTTTTATTTATACACTTAACATATGTATATTATATTTTTCTTACATATTGTTATATATTTGTGTAATATATATGTATATATATTAAGAGAGCGAGCCTTGGAGCAACAGTAAGATTACTCCTTTGTAATTAGAGTCACAAGTTCGACTCTAGGATACAGCTTCTTTTGCGAAAATGCAAGGGTAAGACTGCATATAATCAACCTTCCCTCTTCCCTCCCACAATTGGGGAGCCTTGTGCATTGTGGTTTGTCCTTATATATATATATATATATATATATAATCCCAGTTTATCCTTGGTTGAATCTCAAAACCTTAAACCTTTCTTTTTATCGACTTAGTGGCCATTCCAGTTCTGAATACATTCCTATTTCCTCCTCTAAAGGTTTCTGAGTGTATTAGTTGAATATTTGCCTCCAGAGATGATGTAAAGAACGCTCAATTATGGGTTTTTTGGATTAATGTATGTGTATATGATGCTTAAGATGCAGGAAAATGCAAATGTATCATTCTTGGAACATTCTCGATTTCTCCTTATGGCTGATTTTGAAAGCAATACTCCATAGCAATAGTCTGGGTTATAGGGTTGATTGTCTGTTTGGACAAGAAGTCTGTCGTCAAATTATGAAATCATTAAGCTCCTCTCTTTGTTGCCATGCTGAGAATACTTCAGAAATATGGCCTTTTTGTTGTTCCATTTCTTTTTTGCTTGCCCTTTTTCTTTGTTTTTTTATTGGTAGATAATGCTTGTCCTTTTTCTATCATTGTTGAACTTGGAATGTTGCTATCTTTCTCCCAAAAAGCTAACAGATTCTATCACTGTTGATCTGACAAAGTTTCTCTTAATTCTTCTTGTAGACGATGAATCCATGTCCTCTGCCTCTATCTGTTCAGGTTTGGCTGCCAAAAGAGCTTACATTCCGAGGAGATTAGTGATTGGAAATGATGAGTATGTGCATTGTTCTTATTCATTGGTTTTTATATCTTCTATGATAATGTTAAATTTCATTGGTGTTGGTTGTCTAGTTTAACAAGCAGCTAAGAAGAAAGTAGGTGAATAAGAGGGAGAAGATTGTATAATATTGAGTCTTGCAGTTTTATTAATCCTTATACGCTCGAGTATTCAAATAATTGCCATCGACATTTGCAGATATGTCCGAATTGGCAATGGTAACCAGCTTATTAGGGACCCGAAGAAACGAACTAGAAAATTGGCTAATGAAAAAGTTAGATGGAGCTTGCACACAGCCAGACAGCGGTTGGCTCGAAAGCAGAAGTATTGTCAGTTTTTTACTAGATTTGGGAAGTGTAACAAGGATGGAGGGAAGTGTCCTTATATTCACGATCCCTCTAAAATTGCTGTCTGTACTAAGTTCCTGAATGGTTTATGCTCTACTCCCAACTGCAAATTGACTCATAAGGTTTTGTAATATATTGAGTCAGAGGAATTGGATGTGGTCCATTGCATTTATTGATCTGTCTAAAGTCTGAGGTTAATTGATTTGTTGTGCAGGTTATTCCAGAGAGAATGCCCGACTGTTCTTATTTTTTACAAGGTGCATTTTAGAAATTTTTGTCTTTCATCAAGTGAATGATATTGAAATATGATTCTGACAAGTTTCATGGCAGGCTTATGCAGTAACAGAAATTGTCCATACAGACACGTCAATGTGAACCCTAAAGCATCTATTTGTGAAGGATTTCTTAAGGGTTATTGTGCAGATGGGAATGAGGTATTAACCTATCATGTTTAATTTCCTATGAAGTTACTGGATAATTTGAATATTGAACTTTTCCCTCTTTTTACCACAATTAAGTACATAAATTTGTGTGCATATGTATGTTCTTTATATTTATATATTTCAAGGGCAGGGTGTACTGTCTGATGATTCATTGTAGTTATGGTGATTGTAGGTTTATGAGAGGTTAATCCGGACTTTCATCAAATTGAGTTTGATAACTTAGGAATGACTTGTCAGTTTCAGCCTATAGCCCTTTTCCTTGGTTGTTTGATCGCTAATTCTGATGATTTTCTGTAATATTGCTTAGAGTATTTAGTTATTTGTTAAATTATAATCCCTTGTATGGGAGTTTTTTCTTCTTGCGAAAAGTTTTGCTTTGTTCAGGAACTATCCTCCTCATTTACACGCTTCCATCTCGTGATCCTTCGCTCATGCTCACTAACTTATGTGGTCTCACAGTGTCGGAAGAAGCACAGCTATGTCTGTCCTAGTTTTGAAGCAACAGGAACCTGTACTCATGGAACGCAATGCAAGCTTCATCATCCCAAAAAACAAAGCAAGGGAAAGAAAAGAAAGAGATCTGGAGATCAGAACAGCAGTAGAGGGCGTTACTTTGGTTCTATCCCTGTTGATGTTTCTGAACCTCGGATGATGATGGCTCTAATGCAAATTCAACATAATGATGACCTTGAAGGAGAACTTTCCGACTACATCAGCCTCGATGTTAATGAAGAAGTTGCAGACACTGCTGATCAATCATTCGAGCAAGCAACATTGTGTGACAATGATTCCTTGGATTCACAGTTGGATAATTGGGATGATCTTATTAAACCAGTTCTTATAATGAAAACAAAATTCACGCCGCAACAATCTTAGTCCACCAGCCTGCAAGCTTGGGCAAGTGACGAAGACTTTTTAGACAGTTATAAATTAGGTAAATTTAGGTGATGCAGTCTTTTTCTTTTCTTTTCTTTTTTCTTTTTTTTTTTCTCTTTTTCTACCTCATTGATTTTGAATGTTTATCGTCATTGTACACAAGTCATCTTCCCCCTCCCCTTTATTTTTATTTGTTCACCATTGTACAATAACATCTGATATATAGAGAAAAATTTACCTGCTCCCACAAGGGCAGTAGAGTTACTTAGAACCCAGCAATTTGGAATGCCGTCTTATCGTTGAGAGAAGTCAAAGTTCGGCCACGTAATTAACTTTCGAAAAAGAAGCGTAAGCCTCTTTTCCGTTTGCATTATCGTGCGTATGAGGGTATGCAAAGTAAGACTCGACATAATTATAAAATGAACTTCAATCTTGTCCATGAATTATCTGTACGCAAACTACATTGCCCATTCAAGTTTGTTATACTCTTGCTTCCAAATCTTAGATATAGCAAGATTCCAAATTTACATTTTTTGCAAAATCTCCAAACATGATTTGTCAAGCCAAGGCCGAAATATTCCATCGTGGGTCAAATTCTGCACAAATGGGAAGAGAAAGTACATCAAGAGCTGATAAGTTACTTTCAAAGGGAAATTTGTAGCAAAGGAAAGGAAGCAATGCTTCCGTATGCATCTGTGGAGCAAACATGATAAACAGGTATACTAAAAAAAATGGAAGAATTTGAGCAGCTGAATAATTCATTTTAAGAACTTCCTTTGCACACAGGATTAAAACAATTACAACCAGAAAGGACTCTAAAATTGAAACCATAAGAACCCATCACCTCCAGGTAAACATCACCAACTAAAGTAAGTTGGTTCACTCTCATCTCAATCACTCCAGTTGAAAAGCTAAATAATAGTTTATCGACGTACTGCTTCAAGAGGCAATAAATTGTTTGTACACAACAATGATCTAAAACAGGAAATTATTTGAACATGTATATATTGACTTACTTGCAACCAGAAAAGAAATCCACGCAAGAGAAACAAAACCCTATGTGGTTCCTTGAATTTGGCAATTGCTTTTCCTAAATCTGCACAGTTATGAAACAAATATTTGATAAAGAGAACTGGCATCAGATTAAGTATAGACAGGGTTATGCAAGAACAGGAATAGAAGCGCTTGAAAGTCCAAAAGTAGCAGAAGCAACCTAACAACTTGCACAAACAACAGATTTTCGGAAATACAATCAGCAAAATCTAACACCAAATATACCGACGATTACAAATCAGTACCAGTCAGTCACACGGTCAGTCACAGAATGAGTCCACTCTAAGGCTAAAAGGTATCATGGTATAATATAACTTGACCAACGACAAATTGAAGGTTCCTATACTGATATATAATGAACTCAATAATAATTAAATTCACTAGTTCATGAGAAAATAAAATTTATTCTTAAGTTCTAAATTACTCTCATCATTCATGTTGTTTTGGTAATTACACTTAACCTCCTCCAATATTAAAATTCCGGCTTTTAAAAGATACCCCTGTTTATATTTTCAGCAGACACAAACAACCATGTCTGTACAATGAAAATACACATATAACGGGGTAGCTGTAGATTTTAAGACAAGGGATGGAGAATATAACTTGCTCTTGAACTCACATAATTCAACTTAAGTTTTGGTTGGTCCATCCAGAATATCAAGTAAGAGTTGTTTAACACTACAGTCTACAGGTAATGAATGAATCACAACCACTGAATCTTGACTGCATAGTTAGGATTAAACTTCATGTTACCATTTTTATATATGAAAAAGGAATATGTGTAAAGTCAGAATGCTTGAGAAAATAGTGGACCTACCAGGGTACAACTGAAGATATGATTTGTTGACACCATCAGTGCAATATGATTTAACCACGCCCTGACGAGTTTCTACATGACGTTCTTTTTGCCTTTGTCGACGTACTTCATTCAGAATAACCACACATTCTTCTTGGTCATAAGGCCTTTCAAGATATTCCATTAGTCTTTTCCTAAACTGAGAATTATCATAAGCAGAGAATTTCCTGCTGTCTCTGGGGTTCATTTCACTTTCGAACCACTAAACACACCAAGATATATTATGAAGAAAAGTTAAAAAATAATTGTTTCAAAATTGCCTATTAATGTTCATTTGTGTGGACTTTATTGCACATTATGACTGATAAAGTTCCACTGGGTGAAGTTAAAAATACTTACCGATGAATCATATGTTTTTGAAGAAATGAATGGAGTGTTTTCACAAATTTGATCAGGTTCTAGAAGAATTAGATCTGGGTCAGAGGAATTACTACCACCTTCCATCTTGCATGTCGTTGTGATATTCCTGTCAGGCATATAAACCAAATCGCCATCAACAATCCTAGCAGAATTCAGGATTAGTTGGTAATCTTCATCAACGTCACACTCCAATTTGGGAGTATCAAATGCCTGATCAGAAACTTGTGAATTTTGCCTAACATTTGAACTCTTTCCTATTAATTCACTATCCATATAGACCAAACTATCATCATCTGTCCTACAAGAATTCAGGAATAATTGGTAGTCTTCATCCACATCATCAAACTGCACATCCCTGCGGCAATTGATATTGGGAACACTAGATACATCTTGATGTGGCCTTCTATTACAAGGTCCTCTTTCAGTCTCCAAACTTTGCTGAGATTCCATTGAGCCACCTGTCTGTTCTCTCATTGAATCACTCCTGGTATTTGCTAGATTTCGAGTCTTATCCTTCCGTGGCAAACCGTTTAACATCTTAGTGTCTACCTTGAGATCATTACACAATCTTTCTTCTTCTTCTTCTTCACCCTCATACCTTATATGAACAAGCTGGTTTTCCACAAAGCATGAGTAAACATAGGAATTCCCTTCTTCCCTCAAATTTTCCAAGAACATCTTATACTGAGGATCTGAATCATCATCAATGTCACTGTTGTTGCCAGTTTTGATGTCAACAGCAGGACCATCGACATTATTATCATTGGCAACATCAATATGAGAAAAATATGTATCCAAAAATATTTTGTAATCTTCATCTACTTCATCAATGGGCATATTTCCGCAACTCTTCAAAGCTGTCCTTGTAGTATTGGCACAGCGATTGTGCTTTAAACTGTCAATTAAAATGACCTCCCTTCTCTTCCATCGCCTTTCTGCTCTTCTTCTTTTAACCTCAGAATCAGGACCTTTCCAATTCTCTCTTATATGAGAATCACCAGGGTTAATCTTGATTGAAGCAAGCCTCATTTTCTCTTAGTGAGAACAATGTCCTTCTTCCTTTGAAACAGGAAGGCTCACTGTAAATACCAAAAAAACAAAAAAGAAAAAGAAAACAGTCCCTTTATTATGGCAGAAATTGACATAATGAGGAAAATGATTACTGTGGAAAATACTTATCTAGAAATTGTGGTTTGGGCTACTAATGGAAAACATTTTGTTTATTGCATTATTGGAAACAAAATGTAATCAAAACGACAGATACAGTAATAGCAACTTAATTAAATGCAACAATAGGCATTTAAGCTCACTTAAATACAATAACAATATGATGAACATTTTGGAAGCGGGGGTTTCTTAAATCAACAACCAGACTAACACAAATATAGTGTTCCAAAGCCAGAATAGATGAGATGCACAACTAAAAACATTCAGCAGTAACAATCATACCCATTCTGCACATTTTATCTTCAACATAAAGAACAAGGTAATAAGCTGCAAACAGTTGGATGAGTAGCATAACACATCAAACGAGGCAATCATGATAAAATGAACGAAAGAATCAACTAAATAGCACATCCCTGTGAGCCACCGTAATTGATGGCAAAATTGAGAATTTCTCCCCTAGACAAACTTGATATTCATTGAATATCAAAAAATCCCACTCAAGATAACCCAACCTGGAATGACCCAGATGGATGGTGTGTTCCAATTTACCCACATAAGAAGTCCCATTCCATCAGGCCAATTGAAAGTTCAATTTCCTATAAAAAAATCACCATATTCCAAAGACCCATCATCATAATTATAACACATGTGATTCCCATTACCCTGAAAAAAGACCCATTCCTTCATTCTTCAAAATCATGGTTTGTTTCCTATTCCTATCTTACCCACTGATAACTAGACCCAGTGCAGTGCTGCATGCACCCCTCCACTCTCACATTCCCCCTTCACATACGCTCCCACAAAAAATAAAGAAATTAATTAATAAACATTCGACCAATGAACGCAGATATTATAATAAAACATGACAACTATATATGAAATAATAACACTGTACAAGAATATTGTGAAGAAAATAAAATAAAAGCAAGAAGGGGTTACCTAGTGGAGAAAATTGGTAATGCGAATTCGAGAAAGAAAGAAAATGGAATAGGAGAGCGACCGTAACGGACAAGTTCAGAGTAGTGAACTGAAAGTGAAGACACAACAACACCACGGATAACTCTTTCTCTTTCTAACGGACATACGTTATGTTGCGCTGATATAATCTTTGATGGAATGCATCGTATTATTTAACATAACTACGGAGAGAAAATAAATATTGGAATAAATAATTATAAAATTATTATTATTGATTCAGTTAGGATTCTTTCACGTGAGATCGTCATGTTAAATAAATATATTCCCACTCTTTGAGATTTGTACGTGCATCAGAGTTAAATATTTATTAAATGTTGTTTTGATAATAAATATTTAACATTTTATCAAATATTACTGGTGATTTCTTATTTAATAAGAACCATTTAAAAATGTTAAAATATTAAAATAAGGTCACGATTATTTATGTAATTTATAATTTCAATTTTTTATCATTAATCTTATTATATTTAACAGTTTTAATTCTTAAATTATATGAGTCATTCAATATTAATGATAAAAAAATTAAAATAATATCTTATATTCTTTGATCGGAGGAATTCATGTTACCCTTACTTAATAACTAGTTATTTGCGAGCCATGTTCGTATACAAATCGAAAAGTGAGACTCACGGGTGCATGTTTTTTTTTGTGAATAGGGTAATTGCACAATATAAATTGCTTTTAGATTAATATTTCTCCGGCCTTCACTCCAAAGGGTTTCTAAGGCATTCAATTTTAAAATCTTCTTAATAAGTATATTAAAAAATTTAAATAACATTTAATATATTTTCTTAAATATTTATAATTACTTAAATATAAAATAAATAATTTAAAATTTATTACAATTTAGATTTTCTTGTGTTCTTTTCATCACGTTTCCTTTTATATTACAAATAAAAGACACAAAAACAATTTTAATTGATGTTACATAACTAGAGGTTTACTCTCAAATTTCATATAATATTCTTTTCTAAAGAGATTTCACACTCAAACTTCTTTTCAAACGATTCTCACAAGAGTCACTGAGCTAAGATAACTCTTCAAAACAGATTTACATTTCTTTATATAGGAGAGTGAAAAACTTGTCCTCTATCTAGAATATTCTCTATTACTAAGGTAGGTAGCATTTATGGAGATAGTTATTGAGACATTGAGTCATACACCAATAAATATGGTGTATGCTTAGCCATCAAACATTAATGGAGGAATACACCCAACAAGGAAGTGTTGTAAAACCCGGCCCGACTCGGCCGGGTCGACCCGAAACTTGGTGACTCGGCCATCAGACCGGTTCGAGTCAAGCATTGGACCGGTCATGCATTGGCCCGGTCAAAACCCGTACAAAATCGGTCAAACCCGGTGACCCGGTAACTCAGTGACCCAGTCGGGTCATCCATTTTTTTTTAAAAAAAAAACCAAAATTGTTTTTGTCAAAAAAAATGTAGAACTCATTTTAATTTTTTTTTTGTAATCTTATTTGCTATTATACTATTCTACAATAACATCAAATTTCAGCTTCCAATACTGAAGCAATTTGTGGAATAATAAATTAAGAGATTGTGACATATGTCATTTTTAATGTAGTTGAATTTGAAAAATATGAGTTCAATGTCATTGAGAGGTATGTTTAGGAGGATTTTGAGTTCCAATTTAAATTGACATAGTAATAACATGCTTTTTTATTTATTTATGCTTCATATTTTTTAGCTTATTTAATGAATCTTGTTTAATTCATTTTAGATATGAAGAATATAATTGAATTTATATGTTCATAATTATATATTTTTATAATCTATATATATCCTGGTCAACCGGTCCGACCGGTGACCCGATGACCCAGTACCCCGACCGGGTCGATGTCCGGGCCGGGTTTAATAACACTGCAACAAGGTATACTGATGTGACCCCTTTTTGTTTTTATATAAATTTTTATGTATTTTATTTTTAATGAAATGTTTTTAACATTAGGTCTCAATCATTATTTTCAAAATTTTGACCGAGCATTGAATTGGTCAACGTATTACTTCACGGTTTTTTGACCCAGTACCCCTAATTAAAATAAATATTATTATTATATCCTCATTTTTAAACTATTTAAAAAATCTGATATTTTTCTTAAACATAACACCCATATGTTTTTATTTGACCATTGACTAATTAATGTAATTGATTAACTTTTGTGGGAATGAAATAATTGATTACCAATTACTTGTAATCAATTAAAGGGGAGAACTCCTTGACCTCTATTTCACTTGCTGTCTCTTT
This sequence comes from Gastrolobium bilobum, assembly GCF_033153095.1. Taxonomy (NCBI): domain Eukaryota; kingdom Viridiplantae; phylum Streptophyta; class Magnoliopsida; order Fabales; family Fabaceae; genus Gastrolobium; species Gastrolobium bilobum. Next base: position 257,353 of record NW_026898299.1, read on the forward strand.
TTTTTTCTCGCACACACTATTCTAATGAAACACACAATACAAATATATACATAGAAAACTACCGACTTTGATGGCCAGCATTTCTAAGAGGGAAGAAAACGCACATACGCCAAGATTTATCGCTTTTATGAACCAATAGAATGAGGGAAGAAAAAGAACTCTGACTTGGTCGTATAAACCCAGACGATAGCAACCTAGAGACTTGTTGCCCAATCTCAGCTTTCTGCAAATGTGCATAACGATAAGGACGAACATTAATTGGTTTTACTTCATTTACAAAATGAATAACGTGATCGATTCCACTAAAAGGAGGAAGACCTTGAGGCAGCCCAAAAATAGTTTGAAACTCACAAAGAATCTACCAAAGCTCTGGAGGAATATTCGATCTTATGGCTTCTAATTCAGATAGAAGTGCATCAGCTACAACATCTAAACCCTGCGAAGAAAGATGAAAAAAATTGCTCTCCCCATTAGACAGAGAGGTTTATGATGAGTGTCTATTACCTATTAGCGTAATTGATGAACCTTTCCAGATGAACTCCATAGTCAAAGCATTATAGTTGTGTGTCACATGACCTAACTCACCCAGCCACTGCATTTCTAGAATCACACCTTCAATCTTCAAGTTCAATACCCACAAATCGAAAACAAACACATGATCTTGGAGGTTGAGCGAAACACTAGGGTACTTATGCTCACAGATGAGGAACTCACCATTGCCCAAGAACACCCTCATGCGCTTGATACGAACTGGAGAAAGACCCAGCTTAGAAACAAGGTTAGAGTGCACGAAATTATGCGTGCTACCTGAGTCTACAAGGACTGGAACCACCTTAGAAGTCACCCGTGTAGTGAAACACAATGTTATTGGATTCATGTCTCCCAAAAGGGAGTGTAACGCCGCATCTTGCACCTCTTGAACCTTGGGATCGCATTCCATAATATTTCCTCAGTTGGATCCTCTTCATCAGACTCAGCTATTAGAACCAACATTTTCTCTTGCACCTATGACGAGATGCCCATTTCTCATTACAAGTATAATATAAACCCAACTTCATTTTCTATTGCACTTCCTCTGGGGACAATTTCTTGATTGGCAATGAGGAAGAAGCAATGGATACTTGTGAAGAAGGAGGATTTGTAACGCTACCGGATGAGAAGAGGGTGGCATGACCAACATTATTTGCCGCAGGGACTACCCCACTTGAAGAACCCTAGGAGAAGGAGAATCTTGTAGAGAACTTTCTAGTCGTTGATTAGAGTGAAACCTTCACTTTCGAATGGTGTTCTTCATAGGCATGAGCCAACTGCATCACGTATAACAAGGACATTGGGTAATGAAGTTGGTTGCACGACAGAGATCAGGTTGTAAATCCGAAATGAAAAAATTCATCAGCAACTCATCGCCCAATTCAGGAATCTGATTCATCAAGGTCTCAAATTACCTAACATAATCCCGCAAGGAACCAGTGACATTTGTATATGACGAAAATGAGAGCGCAAGGCATGTGCAAAATCTGTCCAAGAATGAATCTTACCACTTTTGTAGACCCACTGGTACCATTGAGTTACGTGAAGAGTGGGTAGCAGAGAACTCACAAAAATGGGCCTTCATGCAGTCACCAACTGTTTGACCTGGGACACCAACAAGGAAAGTTGTTGTTGAAGTTGTGAATAGGAATCATCCATGCGTTGCTGCAGCGCTGTTATCTATTGAATCTTCATAATGATGCAGTTTAGATAAAAGCATCAGTTATTAGGTGTTAACCTAATGATGAAGAAGAGGAGACAAAGAGAACAAAAAGCATGAAAGAGAAATGCAACTTTTGTATTATTTCATGCATAGTACTTTTTTTTTGTACAACTATTTACTCTTTTTTTTTTGTAATACACAACTATTTACTCTTTTATACAACATTACCCAATATCTCAATGACACATGACACATCCCACTATAGCTACTTACAACAGATTCAGCTCCCTTGTAGCAACTCATAACCACCCTAACGAAAATAATATTTCCTACCCTTCCTGTCATTGTTAATCATTCCTACAAAACATTAATTTATTTTTCAATATAATCCCTTAACCACATAAGCTTACGTTTGTCTCTAAACGGCATCTTCCTCTCCGTAACAGTGTTTGAGAACGGATAATCTACCTTTAATCGAACACTACTAAAAAAACATCAATTAGAGACGGAATAATTCCGTCACTAAGTGAATATTTTCGTCACTAAGTAGATTAGTGACGGAATTAGGGATGGACAAAAATCCATTACATTATGGCTCGTCACTAACAGGTGGAGACAGAATTATGAATCTGTCCCTAATAGAGACAAATTTTAGGACTAACAAATCCGTCTCTATCTGAGACGGAAAAAATTATGTCACTATTAGAGACAAAAATATTTCCCTCCCCGATAGTGATGGATAAATCTGTCCTATGATATTATTTTCTGTCACTAATTTATGCACGTGAACTATGTGTAATCCGTTCCTATTAGAGACGGAAGTTGTTAGGGACAGAAGTTGTTCGTCTCCATTAGTGATGAATTTTTCCCCTCTCTGTTAGTGACAAACAATTTTCTGTCTTTGTTAGTGATGGATAATTTTCATCTCTGTTAGTGACGAATATTTTTCCTTTCTATTTGCGATGGATATTTTTCCCTCTCTATTAGTGATGGATTGTTTCTGTCTCTGTTAGTGAGGGAAATTTTTTTTCTCTATTAGTAATATATTGTTTCTATCTCTATTAAGGACAATGTTTTCCATCCCAATTGGTGACATATATTTCTGTCTTTATTTTTCATCCCTAATAGTTGAATTATTTTTCAAAATCAATTACATTGAAAATTTAATTTTTACCGAAAACTAATATTAATTATAATCTAATATTCTTATAGGAAATCCAACTGACACAAAGTATAAAGTAGCCATACTAAATGAAAATAAAGATCAAATCAAATCCAACCATTGCAATACAATAAGTTTTTACGTGAATTCATAAAAAATAACAAAATGTATGAGATAACAAGCAATATTCACAAATGAAGATAAGAAAATGAAATATGCATACTATCAATTATCATCATGCAACTGAGCATCACTATAATCATCACTCTGTGCATCTAGTGCCGAAGCAGTAGTAGTGGAGGTGCGCACATCTCCTCCTAAACTAGCCATCAACATCGCCAGCTGCTCTTTCATAATTGCCATCTCTCGGTCTGTTTTTTCTTTCATAATTGCCATCTCTTTGTCTGTTTTCTTTTTCATAACAGTCTTTTGTTGTTGCGTGTTCTCATATTTATGCTTCAGCTACTCATTTTGGCTGGATAAGCTGGTGACCAAGTCTCTCATGTGATCATACTCATCTGTGGAGACTCCTGACAAGCTAGCAGAAATCTTTGTGGACTAATAATTCCACGCCTCTGCACCTAAACCATATATTCGACCTTTCTTGTTCATACCACCAACAGCCTGCAATAATAGCACTTCATCAGATTGACATGTGGATGCCTCTGCCCCAGCCTCCAATGCATTATCACGATCAGTCCTTCGTTTCAAAAAGTCCTCCTAAAATTACAAAAATTACATTAGTTATCACTTAAATTTGATTTAATGTCAAATAAATTTTTTTTCTCAAATATCACAAACTTACAGCATATCCCTTTGCCCTCTCATTAACCCATAAGCCATCTGATTTAACTAAGTGCATCTTCTTAAATACCTCCTAAGATAATACTCTGGATTTATAATAGGATCCATCCTCTACAATACAAAAGGTTATCCAAACATCCATAATGAAAATAAGAAACCATAGTTTTTAGTTGTACAATTTTTAATTCAAATTACTTACCAATCTCTTCTTAATTTCTGTTGCTGGGATAGAACCTCCAACATGTGCTGGTCCTTCGTATTTTGATCTATTTTGTTTGTTTTTCTGATACCTTCTTTGCCAACTTGCTAAGGCCCATTTCTCCTGCAGCTGTGGTAAAATATCTGATTTCATCCATGTCCCTCTCTCCGTACCTACCCGGACCTTGTGCAAATGATGTGACAATAAATATTATGCTTTGTGATGAAATGTCTTTTGCATAAGAACCTCATGCTGTGGAACACATTTATACATTTTCTGCATATACAGATCATATAACAATTAACAAGGTGATTGATTAATGAGTAGTGTATACTGATATAAAATAAATGTACATACAAAATTAAACAATTATCACATACCCTAAATTGTTTATACCAGTTGTCTCCCACTGCCTTGCGAACCTCTCCATATGACAACCAACTTGTATTAAAGTTACTTTTTACGATGTCAGTTATTTCTCGCACCACATATGAAGGGTCAAACTTGTGATCACAAACACAAACAATTAGAAACTTGTTTACAAAGAAGAACTTAATTAACTACACGAATACAAAAAGCATTCAACGCTTACGCCGTTCCCATGGGGCGTATCCATATCAACTCATCAGCAGGATCTTTGCTCCCCCACACGGGAAGCATCAATGCACCACTAGACGTTGTCGCAGTGAAAGAGTCAACACCAGGTGTAGGGATGGGTGGTGGGCTAGCTACCTATGTGTATCAATTCAAAAACAATTTATATGTCATTTATATAAGACAAATACTTAAAACATTTAAGTTCATGGAAAAACCTGATTTGCCTCATCTGTAGAGGCAGCAGCATGCTCTGGAGTCGGGGTAGAAAGCCTAAATGATGAAGGATTAGGCTGCGAGTGTGGAGTCGACTGCAGTGAAGGGGACTTAACTCTCATTCCCCCTCGAGCTATGCCCCTACGCCTATTAATACCTCTACTTGTATGTCTATTTTGCGACATCTACATACATGAAATAGTAAAAACCTGTGATTCTAATAATACAAAAAAGAATAGAGTTGAATACATACAATATTAATATATTATCTAACTAAATGCAATAGCAGTACAGTAAGACTTAAGAAATTCATAATGGAGATGGATAAATAGTCATCTCTATTAGAGATAGATTTAAAGACCAAAAAATTGTCATCTCTGTTAGAGACAGATCTAGAGACGAATTTGTGTCTGTTAGAGAAGGATTGAATTTCTGTCTCTAAATCTGTCAATAATGGAGACAGAAATATTTTCGTCCCTAATTCCCTTTCTATTTGCATAGGATTGTTATTTCATCACAAATTTCATTTCTATTCGAGATGGGTTTTTTTCCGTCTCTAAATTTTGTCTCTAATCCATGTTTTTTTAGTAGTGGAACGAGAGAAATAAATTGATCGAGATGCATGAAAACTATACCGATGGACCACAATCCCAAAAATAAATAAATAATACTTTTATCACAATATAACTTTCTAAATATAATCTAAATTACATGTCTCTCAAATAACTTATATACAACGATTACCAATATACTTGCTTTACGAACTATAATAATAGTAGTAGTAATAATAATGCAAAAACCGTTGACTTAAATAAATAACTCTTACTTACTCTGTTTGTTTTGCCACCCATATATTTATGGGGGTTGAAATTCTACTGTTGCAGGAAAATGCAACTCCTTCCAGCAGACAGCTATAGTGTAACATATTATGTTTTTTATTTTATTTTTTTAATTAAAATGGGCCCCACATCAAAAGTTTAACTATTGCAGGAGATTTGATTTTTCCTATCACACGATAACTATAATACTCTATATTTATATCAGGTAACCAAGTTCAACTTCAAATTAAAATTGTAACGTCAAATAATGGTAATCCGTTGACCATATAATGAGACAAAATAAGAAATTATGATAGGTGAGTTGTTCCGTCAAAATATTACCATTTATATATGTACTACAAACTATTATAAAAAAATAACGAAAAATCCATTGACTTAAAAAAAAAATTATGTTTGTACCCAAAAAAAAATTTATGATAGATTAGTTTTCCATTAAATAAATGATTCTTACTTACTCTATTTGTTTTTCCACTTATTTATGCCCGGTTAACGGAAGTCTGTTCAACATAAAATAATACGAAATAATAAATTAGGATTGGTACCACAAGCATATGCATGGATCAATTGAGTTTGAGTTTTGTAAATTGTTCCATCACGAGATTTTAGTAGGGTTTTTTTTAAGAGATTGGATGATATAATGTATAAAAACTCAATTTTTTGTATCCTATTTTAAATTTAGGGGATAAATCGCACACAATTAATTAAAGTCAAAGATTACTATTTCTCTTGAGAAATACTGAGATAATTTTATCTTCTGCACTAATATAAAAATGGATGATTAATCCACTTTTTTTTTCTATCCTCTCCCTCATAGGGTTCCACTCACATACATGTGTGATTGTGAGTGCAAGAGATAAATTTATTTTCATCTTGAAGGAGAAACATTAATTCGTTAAAGTTAAACAGTTTTTATTTTTCATTTCAGTATTTTTTTTAACAAACAATGTTTAATTTATGAACTACCTGAATCTGGGATCGAAGTTCACTCAGCCACATTAATTACTTGTATTTTACTTTACTTTTTATTATTCTAACAACAAATAGCCGTCATTTTTAAATATCCATAAAGGCTCAAATTTATATATAACGATTGTCTCTTGTTATAAAGATTGTCATTATAAGATTAATTAAATTACTCCACAAAGTCTTATAGCTTGTTTTATTTATTTTTAAATAGGTTTTTTATAATTTAAATGGATTCTTTTTATTTCTAAAAATTTAAAATTGGTTTCTATTGATGATGGCCATTAAATTTCGCTTGTAAAAAGTAAATGTTTACCATCATCTTCAAACCATTTTTCTTTTTTTTGGTAAATATCTTCAAACCATTTTAATTATGCTGTTACTAGTTTCAAAGACCAATATAACATTTTATAATTAGTATAAACCTAATTGAAATTTCAAATAAACTATAGAGATTTATTTTACATTTTATTATAAGTAAAGAGTTCTGAAAAAAAAGAAAAAAAATAAAGATTTATATGAAAATTTAATAAAATTTCATAGATCCACACTAAAGGTTGAAGTGAGGTGCCTTTCAACGATGAATTTGTGTGAATTATGATGTTTGACTCAGTTGTCATTATGATAAATGAAAAAAAAAAGTCTTTTCACTAATTAACAAGAGCTTGTTCCTCTTATTTAAAGAGAGTTGCCTTTATGATGGGTCTGATAATGACTAAACTAGACTAATCAAATAATTGTACTAAAAAAAAATATCACATGAAACTCACTAATTGTACTAAAAAAATAAATCATAACCTTATATTTTAATTGTTATGGATCTCTGACACGGCCAAGTAGCCAATCCTTACAAGCTTTTAAGCCTATGCCTTAATTACTCTCTTAGGTCAAGGCTAACACCCCCCACAATGACAACTCAACCTCCATTATAAATACAAGGTTTATGCCTCATGTAATAAATAAATAAAATCAACAAAGTCCGACACGATTGGTAGATAACTGACAGTAGTTCGATCTCTGGCCATGTGCATAAAAAAAACTTTATTGGAAGAGGCTGTATCCACAATCACGTGATCTCTCTACCGCAAGAGAATTAATCATTGACTTTCGACAAAGAATATACTTGGAATAATTTCCAAAAAAAAAGGACCGAAACAGGCTTATCTAATTTGCTGACGTGTTCAATCATATAACCCCGTAGCTCCTCCTCCTTCTCATCCTATCATTATAAAAGCCTCACTCCATGATGCATGGAACCAAACCTTCCATCTATACGTTTGCTATATATATTACAAGGAAAAATAAGATGGTTTTCATGGATTTGGAATGGTTGTTTCCAATTTTAAGTGTCCCTTTTGCTTCAGCAGTATTCACACTGGTGGCATTAATGGGAGGGTTATTGGGTTATTTGTATACGCCGTATTGGCGAGTAAGGAAGGTTCCAGGTCCACCATCTCTGCCCCTGCTAGGACACCTTCCTTTGCTGGCTAAGTATGGTCCTGATGTGTTCTCAATGCTCGCTAAGAAATATGGCCCAATCTACAGGTATCGTCCTGTCTTCTTCCATTTTACACAAATCTTTTTCAATTCAATCTATATAATTAATTAATATTCTTCTAAATACATGTAACGATTAGAAATTTTTATATGCGGCTGATATTAATTAATATTTTTGTATTTTTCAAAATAATTGGATTAATGAATATTTCAATTTAATCTATTATGATAAGTCTATTGTGATCATATTTAGTTGGATTTCTGATATTTGTTGTTATTGGGCTTAATTGGATGGTAGCGTAAGCTTTAATCTGATCCTAATTTTTCATGATGAGTGGATCCCATGGATACAAACTCTTTTCTAGGTAATTGGTTAAGTTCCCTTTCTAACTTATTTATATTGGGATTAAACCCCATGAGCCATCATGCTCTCATCGCTTTATAAGGCCACCAATTTTGGAAACTCTCATTGCTGAAGGCCGTCAATTTTGAAATAGGTCGTAGAGAGAAAAATCCTAATATGTAGTCCATTTTTCCTTCGGTTTTGTGATGATCAAAGATACACACTTCCTGACTTTGATTCCATATTAATTGAATATTTTATAATCATGTATATGATCCCGGTTTGATAAATCTTTCGTTACGTAGATCAATAAAAGCATCAAAATGATACCAATCTCTATTGGCACAATTATAGAACACAAGCAATCTCCTTAGGGACTAGCTGTGATGCACTCATATTTTTTTAACATTTTAGAGTCTTTTATCACATCTCTTATCTCTTAGGGAGGAAAATATATATTATCAACGGAGAATCGAACAATCGGCATATCATTTATTAAAGGAGAATATTATTCTCAAAGTGAAAGAATTTTTCTCTTATATACTAACGAATTAGAGAAGAGAGAATAGAGGAGAAAAAAATAAAGTGGACTCCACCTTTGATTTGCAAGTGCATGAGAGAAAAATTCTCTAGTGTAACATGAGAGTAATATTCTCCTTCATTAATTATGATAAAAAAATAATATATTTATACTACTCATATCTTTATAATTATTTTTACTCATATTTCAATTTTTTCCCTTTTAATAAGGGAATAAATATTTCCGTAACACTGAAAATATGCTACTTGATTAATTACGAGGATGACAAGCTAAAGCGCTAAAACCACTCCAATATTTCGTATCAACACCCATCTCCTTACTTGATTTAAGGATAAATTTTTCTTTGCTAATGTCATTTAATGCAACTATCAACTAATGAGTTGTTCCGCCAATTAATTTTTTCTTCTCATGAGATTTTATTTCATACTTTATAATTAAGAGATTAATCTTTATTTGAAGTATTAATATTATCCCTTCTACCAAGCTCTTTCATGAGGAATCGAACCTCGGATTGCAGTGGTCCCTTCTTTGATTCTGAACTAAAACTTTGTTTATCAGTTTGGGTTAATCATATTTTTATTGTTTGTATACTGACCCTAATTATCTCTTTCAGGCGAGTTGCCCTCCGAGTATCCCAACAAGTTTTACTTTTTGAGTCGACTACGAAACTAATTTCGAATCAGAACTTAATCGCAATTAAAGCTCTTCGCTCCTCCGAAAGTTATATTTTGTGGGAATCGAACTTGCTAATCATATTTTATTTATAGAAGCTATATAGCCAACTCAAACTTACTAATTAACTAATTTGCTAACTAAACTAACTACTACTTGTGACAATCATATTAGTAACCACAGTATTTTATTAATTTTCTTCTTTTCTTCCTCTTCGTTGATTGAGAAGAAAAAATATTATACTTTTGATGTGATTTAAAATTAGAATAAACGTTTATTTTAATCTTTTAACTATATTAATTATGTGCATCACATTAGTTTTTTTTTAAAGGTAACATCATATAATTCGTTCTTCGTTGACAATTATGTTATTAGTATTTCTTTTCATTAAAAACCAATTTGATAATATTGCTGACTAATGTGATATTTTACGTATAAAATAATGAAAATGTACGTTTAAATCTTGCATATAAAACATAAGAGAGGGTTATATTTACATCATATTTTCACTTACAACATCTTATAATCAAATTTTAATCGTTAATTCTCTATAATTTAACGGTTATAATTTATTAGGTAATATTTATTAATTAATTATTAATATTCAATAAATTATAACCGTCAAATTAACTGAAATTAATAGTTAAGATTTGATATAAATTGTTGTAAGCGAAAAGAGATTTTAAATATAAACCTTTCTCAAAATATAAATATTCAAAACCTTCAATCTCCTTTTTGGAAGATCTTCGGCCGAGTAATGAGGACAGCTAATCTTTGAACTGTGTGCTAGTTTTCAAACAAAAAGGGGATCAGCGCCAGCATCGCCATCCTTTCAGCCTTAGTTGAATATGATGAAATCCTCATTTTTTCAGTACACAAAATCCTCATTTTATTTAATATAAATACTAATTATACCTTCTATTCTAAGCTCTTAGTTAATTTTCTCTTATGAAAAAGAACGTAACACACTATATTTTCACACCCAAGTCTGTGCTCAGGAGTTGAGTACATGATATGGTTGTCACTTGTCATCACAAAGTGTGTTTCACGTATGTTTGAATCCATGCAAGTAAAGTTTGCTTAAATAAAATACATAGTGTGAAGTTAGTAGTCACGCTTTATAATTCTAGCTATTAACATAATTAATTAATGTTAAGACTAAAGATAGAAGTTAAAAAATAACTATCACAGATACACACTTATTGACACATGAATTAATTTTTTTAATATTATAAAAATGACACGGATACGATTAATATATACAAATAATATAAAAATTTAAATTAAAATAAGCATATTAATATTCCATAACTCACTAATTGTGAATATAATAAATATTATTCTTTATTTTTATTTTTTGGTGTGGTATTCTTTATCTAATTGTTATAGTTTTTTGTTTATAGATTGTATAAATATTTTAAAAAGAATTTAAAACTATAAGTAAAAGTTCCCAAAAATATATAATATAATAGATATCCGATATCCGATATCCAAACCATTTTAAAATATGAGTAATATATCTCTTATGTGATAGCAGATCAATGTTTTTTCCACAGACACAAAAAGCAATGGGCTCCACCTGTGTTTAATTTTCTCTTTCTATTATCTGTGCGCCATACTTGTGAAATATGTCTGTAGCAGAAGATTTATAAGTTTAGCAGAAGAATTATAAATCCCTTAAAATATTATCATAACCACCCAGCAATAGTACCCATCCCAAATCTTACAGTTCATTCACTTCTCATGTTTACAAAAGCAGTATATCCATATGTTTGATAACTTTTTTGGGGTTTGTGCTGCATATAAAAAATGTTAAATTAATTTATCGTCACTTATATATATATATATATATATATATATATATATATATATATATATATATTGCATAATAATCTATTATCTTTTTTAATAAAATAATAATCCAATAATGATAATTATTTCTTAATATGAAATTTTTTTTTAAGGTATTATTATTTCTCATATTGTAGGAAATAATTTATCTATAGTTTTATCTCCTACATAGCTCATTTTTTTTTCAATTTTTTTCACATGAAACCACATGAGCCCATACATTTTTATGTGTGTGTAGGCGATAAAATTATATTCTACAACATAAGAAATATTAATAATTTCTTTTAATTGTATATTAACGCATTAAATAAGTGCTCGTGAATTAAAATTAAATTCAAAGATAATTGCCTTTAATTCTCCTCTAGATTCATCTGGCATTCAAGTTTTCTTTAGGTACCAAGAAAAAACACCGTTGTAATCTATGAAACATCGACACTTCAAAGATACTCCGACACTCCAACACGTATTGCAGAGACTCAAAAAATGATTAAAATATTGTGTTGCGTTGCATTTTTAGTACCAACTATTAGACTCATTAGATTATCATTATCATTTTATTGCGTTTAATATACATAATTAGGATATCTTATGTTTTTTTTGTAAAATTGATTGGTATTATAAGTCTAGCTTCACTTTTTTGTTAAATTATTGAATATTAAATATAATATACACTACATAAATTAAAAATGTTATTTAATATCAAAACGTATCTTAACGTGTCAAAATTTAATATTTTTTAGAATTAACTTGTCAGAGTGTCGTGTCGTATCGTATCTCGTGTTCCGTGTCCGTGTCAGTGTCGGTGTAACATCGGTTGTAATTCCCATTTTTTTTCCCATGAACTTCATTAAAATAATGTTATACTATTGAAAAGAATTAGCCATGTCTGGACCACCCTAACTGGCCCTGTCCTAAGGCCCATTTAATGATTATTATTTTACTTCGGTGGGAATTTTAGACTCATATCTCTCACTTATTCATCTCAACACGTCAAAATGCACTTGGAAGTATTACTGTTGGAAAAAAAAACACCAAAATATCACGTTAACAGTAAATTTTGCTAAAATGTCACGTGGCATATTTCGCTACACTGTGTAGCGAAATATATGTGTAAATAATTCGCTACACGGTGTAGCGAAATATGCCACGTCAGAACCAAAAATGTCACGTGTCACACACGGAGAATTTTGCTACACAGTGTAGTGAAATTCTCCCTGTCTAACACGTGGTATTTTTGGTTCTGTGCATTCTGATGTTGCATATTTCGCTATACCGTGTAGCGAATTATTTGCACACATATTTCGCTACACAGTGTAACGAAATATGCCACGTAGTATTTTGACAAAATTTACTGTTAGTGTGACATTTTGGTTTTTTTTTGCCAACAGTGACAAAATGATCACTGTTCCCTTAGTACACACACAATAGTGAATTCACTAGGCAAAACAATCATAAATCTTTCTCTTAAATAGGAAATATTTTTTTACTTACAAATACTCTTTTTTAGTAATTGAAGAGACATTTTGCATTCTTTCCCCAAATTCTATATCACTATCCCCTTTCTCAACCTTCAATGAGATACTCATAGTGACTCTCCTCCATAAAATTTCCGTCTATTCCATTGTATCTAATTAAGAACACTTTTAGTAGTACTCCACCCTATCAACGAAATAGATCTAAGCTCTTCAAAAAAGTTCAAGCCATAATCTTTTTAAGAATATGATTAGATTTAATGGAGCAAGTCTTCATGCAAAAAGTTGTAAAAAAAAAAATCTTTATCGTGTAGCATTTTCATTTTCACTATCACTGTTTATTAATGGTATTCCTATCGTTTACTCAGCAGATTTCACATGGGAAGACAACCCCTAGTAATTGTAGCAGATGCTGAGCTTTGTAAAGAGGTTGGAATAAAAAAATTTAAACACTTTCGAAACAGAAGCATTCCATCACCTGTTTCTGCTTCCTCTATTCATCAAAAGGGTATTTTCAACAGCAGGTACGCAAATTGCAATATTTTGATTTTTTTCTTTTTTTTCTTTTGTAAAGCAAGATATAAAGAAAACTTAGCACACAAAGAACTGAACATATTGCAATATTTTTGTAAAGAATGAATTCAACTTAAAAAGGTTAAGCTCTTACGTGAAAGTTTCTTTAATGATTTATATTATTATGACTTCTTATAAGAGAGCTCATTGGGCTTGAAAGATGAATAATACATCAGGCTCAGCCTATCTGTGTTAAGAAATTCTACAAGAGAAAGTGGGGATGGAGAAGATCGAACTCGTGACCTTGCGGTCACTGAAGCTCTGATATATATATATATTAAGAATCAATTTAACCCAAAAGCTTAAGTTGTTAAGTGAAAGCCTCTTTAATGGTTTATATTATATTCTGACAATTTTGATTGTTTTTGCAACTTTTGGGATGCAGGGATTCACAATGGTCTACCATGCGGAACGCCATATTGTCAGTGTACCAACCATCACACTTATCCAGATTAGTCCCACAAATGCAGTCAATTATAGAATCTGCAACCCAAAATGTTGACTCTCATAATAAGGAAGACAACAATTTTTCTGATATATTCCTCAGACTTGCAACTGATGTGATAGGAGAGGCAGCTTTTGGTGTTAACTTTGGCCTCTCTAGGCCTCATTCATTCTGTGATTCAATGAAAAGTGTTAATAACAAAGATTTGGGGGATGTAGGTGGTGTTAGTGATGAATTATCAGATTTCATCAATCAACACATCTACTCTACAACACAACTTAAGATGGATTTATCTGGTTCCTTTTCCATGATACTTGGTCTAATTCTCCCAATACTTCAGAAACCATTCAGGCAGATTTTGAAGAGAATACCAGGCACCATGGACTGGAAAATGGAACACACTGATAAGAAATTGAGTGGCCTTCTTGATGGCATTGTGGGAAAGAGAATGAAAGATAGGAACCTAAGTACTTCAAAGGATTTCTTGTCACTCATACTAAATGCTAAAAATGTCTTCACACCTGATTACATTAGTGCTGTGACTTATGAACACTTACTTGCTGGGTCAGCAACCACAGCCTTTACATTGTCTTCCATTCTGTATCTGGTAGCCTCCCATCCCCAAGTTGAGACAAAATTGCTTCAAGAAATTGATGGGTTAGGTCCACGAAATCAGACACCCACTTCTCATGACCTTAATCACAAATTTCCTTATCTTGATCAGGTTAGTACCTTCTTGAACTTGAACTTGAACTTCTTGAAATTTTAGTTAGTCAAAATTTGAAGAATTTGCAAGCGCCAAAAGCAAATATATAATATAATCTATATATGCAGGTGATCAAGGAGGCAATGAGGCTTTACACTGTTTCCCCCTTAGTTGCAAGAGAAACATCAGATGAAGTAGAGATTGGAGGTTATCTTCTTCCAAAGGTAACTTACATAGATATACATCTGCATGAAACATGCACAATTGCATGATATACAGGGATTTCTTTTTTGGGTATATTAAATCTTCATAAAGGAGAGCTTTTGTTTTGTGTTGTTTTGTGTATTGTGTAAGCAGGGAACATGGGTATGGTTAGCACTTGGAGTCCTAGCAAAAGATCAAAGAAACTTTGCAGAGCCAGAAAAATTCAAACCAGAGAGGTTTGACCCCGAATGTGAAGAAATGAAACGAAGGCATCCTTATGCATTTATACCATTTGGAATTGGACCTCGGTCTTGCGTTGGTGATAAATTTGCCCTACAAGAGATGAAGCTCTCTCTTATTCATCTATACCAGAAATATGTGTTTCGGCATTCACCTAATATGGAAAAACCAGTGGAAATCGAATATGGGATAGTCCTCAACTTCAAGAACGATATCAAGCTCAGAGCAATAAAAAGGACATAGTGGAATTGCTAAGTAAACCGTTTAGGTTGAAGCCATAGTCTACTCTAGAAGATGAATAATAAATATATAGTTTATTAAAGTGTGCTAGATCCAAGAGTGAAATAGTGTCATAATACATATTAAAGTAAGTTTTTTTTTTTGTTTTTTTTAATGAATATAATAAGGGCATACGTTTTGCTGTTGTATTTGAAGGAATTTATTTCAGTATGTTCTGGCTCAAGATTTAAGTCCTCTGGCTCACTATTTCGAATCGCATCGTCACTCCACCTTTGCTAGTGGGTCTAGCTATCTTTGAGCTCTTGATGATAATTGTTATTGCGCTCCCACCCTATTTATGTTTCTTCTAGTTATAGTATTTTGGATTGGTATCTCTCTGTGTAGTACCTTATTTAATTTACCACTCAGATTGCAATAATATTGCTTTATGCTCTGTTATTTTGATTTGATGCTATTTAATTTGTATATCTGGTGGGGGGTTCTGATAGTTGTGGACTACACTCTATTCTTTTGTTTCTGTCCAAGACTAATTATGGCACCAAGGAAGGAAAATCCTTGAATTTGAATAACTTTAAGCTATAAGCCTATAATCAAAGAGGAAAGCTATAAACCACCTATAGTTAGCGCTCTCAGTGCTGCTGAATTCATTTTGTTTCAAGACAAGGATGCAAATATGAAGTTTAAAATTAGAGGGTAATATGGTCGCTATGTGCAGGTCCAAAAAAAAGGTTAGTGTGACTTTATAATTATTAAAAGAATAATATAAATAATATATCTTTACCTACTTTAAATTTTTTTTTAGTTGAATTGATTTTTTATCATGATATTTCAAAGTTGCTTTTACATAAAGCTAATCACATGAATTATCAGACCTATAACCTTCGAGTCACAAGTACGGGAGAACATACTATCAAGCACGTTGATCAACTGGTAACGGATTATTCCAGCTTAATTAATGGTCTTGATTCGAGTCCGTAGAAATGCAATTGTGTTAAAATTTGATAGGGAGAGATTTGCCTCCTATATAATTCTACCCAGCTCAAATTGGACTAATCAATCAATTGATGAACTCTCACATTGGTTAAAAATATGCTAAACGAGGACCATATAAGTGAAAGGGTTCATAAATTTAATGCCTTAAAAATTTTGGTTGAGACGTGATATCCTGATCCCTTATAATATAGAGTTTGTAGCTTGGCCATTTTGACGGGCACCCCTCGTGACCCAACAAAATGATGCTTTTCAAAAGCTAAGAATTATTTATAGGAAGAATAGTGAGTTTGGAATACTTTGCCATTTACAATACTTGTGATCACGAATCAATTTTCTTCTGTGTCGCAATTCGTAACTATGACGAGTTTATGTAATAGCCCTGAGTTAGAGCATTGGCAGCTGTGTTAGTTTGGAGCCTAATGCTTGGAATCTTAAAACTGTTGAATACCGAACCTTGTTCCGCTACTTTATTTAAGTTGTTCTGCTCAAGCAAGCCAGACAAAATGTTCGTAGTTTGTTGTCTATCTTCTTTGTATGTTATGCTACGAAGGAAAGAGATTGAACTTGGGCTACATTATTTTCAATAGGATGAAAAAACTGCTTAGGAAAGCCAAAGGTCATTTGCCATATGGTATGGTAATCACAAAGATTCTTCAAGCCATTGATATTGCAATTCCTTCTAACGTGGCAATTCAAGAATTACATCCTCGAAGCAATTATTGTAACGAATAGATGAAGTACATGAAGTTTAAAACTTAAAAAGCTTTATATTTTTGTTATGCATATATAATGCAATCTCTTCTATTCATTTTTGTGGTGCGTTATGTTCTTAATTTTGGACTGTATATTGCATTTAACCTTTTAATGCCGAAGGGGGAGAAAGGACATGTTTACAAGTCTCTTTTAAGGAAGCATAAGTTAAGGGGGAGCATTCCTTACTAATTTTATTTTTTTAAGATGTTGAATTACAGTATTATCTGCTGCCAACTCTGACAAACTATGTTATTGTCATGTTCATTTTTGTTTCTCGTGTCATCATCAAAATGGGAGAGAATGTTGGGTTATGATAGATTTGATTTTAAGTATGTGGTTTATTTTGTTGAGTTTAATAAGTGCTTTGATTCTTTTCCTTTATGCATATTCTTTCCGTTATACTTTGGTCATACTCTATTCTTTCTCTTTGCTATTACACTTCGACTTGCTATTCATCTATTCAGAGAGTCTTGAAATCATTGGACTTTATACATAAGAGCAACCAAAACCTTAGGTGTTTAGTATCTGTTCTAATTAATTAGAAGGAAAAGGGTATCGGTAGCATTCAAGGTATTTCTTACAACCTAGTGTACTCTATTTTGAGTTAAGATAGAGGGAGGTTTTGTGGTGTTCATTGGAAAAAAGAGTCACTAATTTGGGTTGAGATAGAGAAAGGTTCTTTGGGATCGATTGCTTGGGATTAAATGCAGGACAGTCACCATGACCCAAGGTAAATTCTTTATTCTCTCATTTCCTATTTTTCTACGAATTTGGATTTCAATTGCTCGTAGGTTCAATTTTATACTTTTTTTCTGGTTGAGCCCACGAAATAAATTCACTCCACGTCTCTGAAACACGGATACGCAATTTTTGGAGAAAAATGCGTGTGCGACACGTGTCCGACACGGACACACGTTCGGACACGTGTTCGACACGCGATCAACGTATGTGGACACGTTTTGACATTTTTTTATAAAAAAGAAATAAAATTACAATTAAAAAAAATAAAAAATATTTAATAAAAAGAAAAAATCTGTAACCCTATGTTATTAGAACCGGACCGATCATTGATCCGGTCTAGATACCGGGTCACTGGGTCAATGGTTCAACCGGTGGGTCACTGGTTGAACCGCATGAACCGGATATATATATATATATATAAATTTATATTTTATACTTAATTATATAATAAATATATTAAATGGTGCCATCTACACAATAACTTGATGTAGTTTAGTGGTATTGGCTATGTTGTTTATCCTTAATGCAAGGGGTTCGAACCCCATTACATAATAAATATATTAAATGATATAAATTATTCAACAAGTGATAATGGTGTTGTGGTAGGAAACGGCTCTCCTCACTCCAAGGTAGTGGCTTCGAATCCCACTTCTTTCAAAAAAAGATTTTTTAACTAATTTTGAAAAACCGATTTGAAGGGAAATCGGTACGTGGTTTATGACCGGTCACTGGGTCAATGCCGAGTCGATTACTTAAGCGGTCCAATGTTATAACCGGACCAGTTGATGGGCCGGTTTCCCGGTCAACCGGCCGGTTTTAATAACATTGAACCCTATCCTTTCTTGTTCGTTGACGGCTTGACGTTCTTCGATTCTCAAATCTCTCGGTAAGTCTGTTCTTGAAAGGTAATCAAAACTTCAGAGTGTAAACCAACCTTCACTTCCACCACCTTACAACACACAACAACAAACCTTGATTAGAGTCACATAGCTGAAAACAAAAAGGATCAAATAGATTGTGAGTTTGTGATCTACTCTTACATTTGTCATTCCGCTTCACTATATATATGTGTGTGGAAAAGCAGGACAGGATTCAAAATCTGAGGGAAAAATTGGTACCAAAAGTTTCTGTTTTCACAAACCTTTTAACAGGTGAGGAGCATTTAGAAGAAAAAGGGTACTATGGTTTTAACTTTGTATGTCTTGGACAGAGCATATGACATAGAACAACCTTTTATATAAATAAGCAACGCTGCACCAGTGAAGAAGGAATTGAAAAGGTACTTGGAAAAGTGCCATGAAGTTTGTTCATCTGTAGAATTAGTGGACAACATCTTATCCATTGATAAACGATTTTTGGTGTTACTCCCTTGTTTGCTAGTCCTTGTGTAGGTTGCTGCCAAAAAGAATGAAAAAGAGATACCAGGTTTCCAATTTTTAAGTTAAAATATTTAATTAGTATATGAGTTATTTTGAGTTTTTTTTGTAAACATGAATTATTATAAGTTGTTATATGTATTAAATGATAATAATATTATATATATTAAAAATATTATTTAATATCAAAACGTGTCTCAACGTGTCAAAATTTAACATTTTTTAGAATATCTATCGTGTCGTATTCTATTTCCGTGCATCATTGCTCCACGCAGCACCTCCTATCTCAAGAATATCATATCAGATTCTCAGTCTCTAATATAGCCCCTAACACGTGTTAATCTTGGTAAGTCCAGAAGAGGGCACCGCAAAAGCACTGAACTCGCATTTGATTGCAGAGACCAAATTTTGTTGAAACTTGAAAGTGACCTAGGAAAAAATATCCATACATACATCCAAAACGGCACTATAAGTATACCCAATACGAAAAGTATTTAACATATATTTAATATTTAACATAAAAGATATTAAAGACCATACATACAATTGATAGAAAATATATCATAGACTAGAAACTTCGAGACTCAATATTCCATAGTCTCTTTCAAAGCAAAGTCTTTGAAACTTCTTGCAAATTACCTTAAGAGACTTGGATCATTCTCATCCACATCCTTAATATCACGAGTCACAACCTATTTTCGTACGCTAATTTCTATGTATATAAACCCTTCATGTCTACAATATATGAGCATATAACTGTTGACAGCTTTAGTGAAGAAACAACATCAAAAGAAGAGTAGAGACCGAGAAGTTTATCATATTCATATACCCTTTTATGCTCTTTTCCAATATGTGTCCTCTAACCCTCAATGACTTGCAGAGGATTTTTGAGAAGCTGGATATGAACAGCGATGGGTTTTTGAGCCTTGAAGAGCTGAACAAGCTGCTAGAGAAGACAGGCTTTAAGTTTAGCTTAGAGGAGCTAGAATCTCTAGTGGGAAAGAAGAGCCTCAACTTCAGTGAGTTCTTGTTCTTCTATGACTCCATGTTGAAGCAGAACAGTGAGGAGGAGAAAGGGGTTGATGGAGACAATGATGATGATGAGATTGAAGATGTAGAGAGTGACCTTGTGAAGGCTTTCAAGGTGTTTGATTTGGATGGGGATGGATTCATTACCAGCCAAGAGCTGGAGTGTGTATTGAAGAGGCTTGGCATGTGGGATGAACGGAGTTGCAAGGATTGCAGAACCATGATTTATTCCTATGATACTAATTTGGATGGCAAGCTTGATTTCCAGGAATTCAAGAACATGATGCTGCTTACAACTTCATGATTCGTTTAATTTTGTGCATGATCAGCTTCGACCTGGCCTTGCATTTTGTATGTATTTGTGTTGTGTGTTTGTGTATGTTATATGTCAGCAGCAATCAATCACTGCTATGGAATATTCAAGTCTATTGTTGCTGTTGCTGGTAATGCAAAGTTGTCTATGCTATAATCAGTGTTTTGTAAATACTTATGTTCTGATTAAGATGAAAACTGAAACAGAGAATAAGACGGTCTCAGCAGTTCTTGCATATAATTCTGCTAAAAGTCAATTATAATGCAGATAGTCATATGTTCGAGAGATAACATCTTAGAAAAATATAAAATTATTAACGTGCATCGTTTTAAAGCTTAAGCTATTAGTTAAGATGGTTTCTTCACAAGGATGATAATTACGGGTTACAGTTCAATTCTTATCATTTTTTACTTTTTAATGGAATTAAGAGATATAATATAGGGGTTTGCATTTATCATGTCACATGATAATCACAAATTTTTTTACACATACAACATTTTGTGGAGCTTATATTTTTTGAAATAAAATAAAAATAAAAATTTAAGACACGAAAAATGAATCTTTATAACATGACAAGTTTAATTTTTCTACAACATAACTTTTATAAAACTCTATAATATATTAGAGAAATATAAAATCATTAATGAATCTTCATTTACAAACTTAAACTTTTGGGTTGAATTTGTTGTTTTATATGGTATCAAAATCAAAATTTAAATTAGCCTTATAGTTGGTTCAAAGAGTTAAAATTTGTAGAAATATCAAGAGGAATTAAGTTACTTCAAAGAGATAATTATGGTTGGATTAAATAAAAAAATAAAAAAAAATCAACCTGACTAAGTGGTTAGGCTTGATGCATCACATCACCTACTGATCCTTTTTATGTATTGGCATTACGTTTCTGTAGTTGATGTAGAAAGTAAGCCTCTGCTACAGAGACAAAATCCTAAATCCACTAATTTAAAAAATAAAAAAATAGCACCATGTTGACGTGAGAGCAATTGCAGAAATCATTTCTGCATTTGATACAGAAATGGTTTTCTCTTTAATTATGTATATTACTTTCTAAAGAAAATGGTTAACGGGGGAAAAAAATGTATAGTCCTTGCTATATTTATTTCCTGAAGTAGTGAACAGAAGTGACCTAGTCATCGAAAATATCCATTGTCCAGCATCACTTGGTAGAAAAATCTAATGTTGCATTCAACTAGTTGTCAAAGAAACTCACAAAAAGATTATTTTACAAGTCATAACGCGCGAATGACAATGCAATCAAATCAATAATTGAAGGTTATATTGACTTGGCTAATTGAATATATTTCTAAACCCATGGGCGGTGTGGACCTTGGCACATATGTCATGGTCACGCACTCACACAGACACTCTAGACCGTGGGCCGTGTGTATTGTGGCAAATATGTCATTGTCAACACTCTATCACACACACACACTAAACCCTAGGGCGGTGTATCTTGATAAATATGTGAAGGTGACACGTACACATACACAATATTAGATATTATATCTGTGAGAAGAGCTAATATTTGATATATAATTATAACATGGTCTGAATTGATTTTATTTTAAATTAATTGTAATTATCCATATAAGAGTTGATAATCAAGATTAGTTTTTATACACTTATAAGTAGGGGTGTTCGTGGTCTGGATTTGATCGGTTTTAGAAGTAAAAATCATCTTATCCAATACCTTTGGTTTGATCATTTAATCATCCATTCAGTTTGGATTTTTTTCCAAATCTGATCCGATCCAATCCAAATTTTTTTTGGTTTGGATTGGATCGGTTTTTGGTTTTTTGAAAATCTTAAAATTTGTTTCATGATTATTATGCAAATAACATCTTTTGTATATATTGGCTTGTAATTTTATTTTTTTTGAAATACAAAAGTATCATTAAAAGATAATATAATTTATTTTTTGGGCAATGAGATATGAAGCTCTACACAGATTAAATTTTGTTGATGAGAAGTGATTAGATTTTTTCTTGGGTGTAATTGATGGGTTAACAAGTGTTGGGTTTAGAAATTTTTGGGTTATGATTGGGGTAAAAGCCAAGTAGGTAAAGAAAAATTAATATATTGGATCAGTTTGGATTGAATCGGTTTTCATCAACTCATCCGAAAATCAATCCAATCCAATTAAAATTTGCGGGTTTTTTTTCGGTTTTCGGTTTATTCGGTTATTGGTTTTTCGGTTTGGTCACCGCGGTTTGAATCGGTTGATGAACACCCCTACTTATAAGTCTAGTCTTATACGCTTCATGACATATTGTAGACTTTTATTGAAGACTTCCATTGTTTCGCTTTTTCTACCGTCAATGTAGATAACTTATCTATATTGAGTTCAAAATGATGTCGTTTTAAGATAAAAATCAATGTATTTTTGTAATTATAATTTATTTCAGGGTTATAATAGTCTTTCTCATTATAATTTTTTTAATTTTTTAATCTAAAACGACGTCGTTTTAGGAGCGAATGTAGATAACTTATCTACATTCAGTTTAGAAACATTAAAGTCTTCTTTTAAATAGTGAAATTATACATATATAGTGTAAAATCTACTTTTATTTAATTATAATGTAAAAAATGGAATCTTATGGTTAGGAGTTAGGACTTAGAACCATATGCCACTCACAAAGGTTGGTTGTGTCTAGAGGAAATCTATTCTTTATTTGACATCATATACTTGAACGACCTCAACGGAATGGAGCCCACACGAAAATATCGAAAGTTATAATCAACTTTGTGTGTTTTAGGGATAAATTATTCTATCTACCATTTTTTTTGCCTACCTTTGTCTACCACCCTTCAATACCGTTAGATCAGAATTTCAATAAGAGAGAGAAATAAAAAATATAATTAGGATTCTGATCTAACGATGTTGAAAGTGGTAGGCAAAAGTAAACAGAAAGAATGGTAAGTAAAATAACCTATCCCTATTTTTTATGAGCCACTGGTTAAAAATTCACTCATTTTCTTTGAGTCTTATTATAAGAAATAGTTCTTGAAGGTGAAGGAAATTTTTCTTCTATCTCCCATACGGTTTGTTGCAACGGAAAAGCAAACAGAAGGAAATTAACATTGAAATTGAAAATGGGCTGGTTTCGCGCACACACTTATGGGCCTCACCCCTTGCATCTCCGCTTCTGGACTTGGGCTCTAATATCTATCTAGTGGCTAATACAAGAAGCATCAATGAAGTAGGCTTCGGGTACCATTTCCAATTTCCATATAAATATTAGAGATATGTTATTTGTACTCATTGATTATTGGGTTCCCTTTTTGTCATTTGACATGACAAGAGCACTTTCCTACACACACAAATCAAGTGTGGGTCTCATGCTTAAAAAAAAAAATCAAACCAAAATCAGGATACGACGCCGTATCTTTGTTGCAGGAATGATTCTTATATTTCCCTTGATTATTTGGCTCCTCCTTATCACTGGTTTTCTTGAGAATTGGGCACGTGAAAGTTGACTTAGAATATAATAGAGGTTGTAGCGGTCCTCTTTGTGGAAAATTAAGGAGATCATGGATAATGAAGCCAAAGGCAGGTGCATTTGCACATTGCAGTGATAATCACGCATGCAATATTAGGTATAATGAAAATGAAGAGAGTCAAGGTTAAGTGCTACTTACTAACTACTAGAGTCAGTGGTTCGATTACCCATCACCGACTAGCTTGTTGCCGGCAAGACGGTGACAAACTCGTGATGACATTAAGACAACTATGGAGGAAGTTTGCACAAAAATAAAAAAATCATGAGCAAATGAGTTTTTTTATTTTTTATTTTCACCTAACGAGGGTCAAATGTATAGTTTATTGGTAAAACTTTTGTTTGATACATTACCTCTTGTATTTTCTTTTCTCTATAAGAAAATCATTTTGTATGTTCTGACATGTACACTTCTTTCGTATCGATATCTGTATAATAATTATATAAGCAAAACAAGATGCAAAAATTAAAAAATATTCAAAGATGTGATATGATTTTTAAAAGTGAACTAGAATTTTGTATAATTTATCGATTTTGTGAGTAATATTCAATAAGTGTTCCTTTTACGGAACAAATACTCCCCAATGTATATATGCAATGTCAATCAAGCGTTTTTTGGATATGCATAATTTTTTTCTTTTTTTGGTAGACTAATTTTTTCTTTGATTTGATATTAAAGTTGAATTATCAAACATTTTATTAGTTTTTAGTTATATTTAAAGGTTTTAACAAGCATTTTTAAAATAGTAGTTAACTAAAAATAATTATCAAACAAAAAGTGCAAAATTAATATTTTTTAAAGGAAAAAAAGTTTCCGATGCTACTTTAGATAACTTTATCTAATGTTCATCGAAACAACGTCTTTTTGGAGTTGAAAAATTAAAAAAATTAGAATGATAAAGACTATTATAACCCTGAAATAAATTAAAATTACGAAAATACCATGATTTCCGTCCCAAAACGACTTCGTTTTGATGAACATTAGATAAAGTTATCTAAAGTAACATCGAAAAAAACAAACCATATTTTAAAAACAAAAAATATTAGTTTTAACATAATTAAAAGATTTAATATAATATACTAAATATTCCTTAAAAATACACCTTAAAAGAATCCAGATTTAATAATCTTTCAAATATTGATCATAAAATCAATGTAAATACTTAACTATCAAACCCATCGCAGCATAGCAATCCCTCCGTCAAATACGTACACAATTTTGTCTCATTTGCGATTGCGAGTAATGGCTCTTAAAGTGCATTTTCCAAAAATATAAAAGAAAAAAGTGTGGCTAAAATTATCTGGCTCACAATTTCACAAAGGCACCAAATGAGCAAGGGATTTCTGTGGACATAGCTATATTAAATAATATTAATTCTCAATTAATGGACTTGTCAAGGCTATATTCAAGACAATTACATCATGGTTACACCACCTTATTTGTTTAGGAAATAAAAGATACAGAAAGTGGCGGTTAAGAATAGATGAATAACTTATCTGCAGTAAATCCCATACGACGTCGTTTTGGGATGAAAATTATTATATTTTTGTAATTTTAATTTATTTCAAGATATTTATAATCTTTATAATTATAATTTTTAAATTTTTCAATATCAAAACAACGTTATTTTAATTATAAATACAGATAATTTATTTGCAATACCTTATCATTTTGTGCTCTTCACGCTATAAAGTAGAACCAAACAAACCACCTGAAGGCCGAGCTGTTCAATAAAACCAGTTTAGCAACACCTACAAATTAAAGTATTAAACCATGAGATGCAAGTGTTTGGTTCGGTCCGATGCCTAATGATCATAAAGGCTTTGTTCTGGACTTACCTGTTGGGCTCAATTAAAAGGCTTTAAAGTGGGTCAAATGTAAATGCTCCCTCTTCATGTCATATTCGTTTCTCTCCATATACACGCTTCTCACAGACTACAAAGGATTGACAAATTACCTACATATCACTTGCCATTTATTTTACGGGGGAAACGGCAGAAATCATTCCTATTTCACTTACATAAATTTTTCTCTTCTCTCTCTTATTTTTATATCAATGATAGAGGGAATAATTTTTGTGCAGAAATTATTTTCCGTTATTTTATATAGCCAATCATGCTCCTGCCTTTCACCTCTTGAATTTTAATCCTAACATAAGACTTGAAACTTGAAGATTTTACGTTTGATCTCTAGTTCATATTACTACTTACACTAAATCATTGACATATATATCATTTCCAGTGGGTGATGAACCCAAAAAAATTTATAATAGGGAATGGAAATAAAATTTAAAATTATAAATATTATTAAGACTAATAGAATATACTAACTATTATAAATATTTTTGAGGGAAAGGATTAATTAATAGTACTAATATCTTATTATTATTAAAAAATTTATTTTATACATAAAATAAAATAAAAAATTAAAATTTAGGAAGGGATGGTCGTAAATATTGGGCTGCAATGGAAAACTGATCTATACTCCATCTCTCAAGCAAATTAATTAGGCTCCAACAGAAAAGCCATATAACATGCATGGACACTTGAAACAAGAGTAAACAAAACAAAAAACCACTTGAAGGCCATCCTGTTTGCTCAAACCTGTTAAGCAACACCTGGAGACCACGAAATGCAAGGTTACAACACGATATGGACACTAGAAATGCCATTACACCATGCATATATGGACACTAGAAAGTACAAACAAACCCCACTTGAAGGCTATGCTCTTTGCCAAAGCCATTTAGACAACACCCGCAAACAATGCAATAAGGATATGTCGCAAAGTCTATTAAGTCTTTGTTAGAGAATATAATGAACGGAGGCTCTCATCCAACAGTAAATTTTTAAGTTGAATTGATTTTTTACATGGTATAAAAGTCTTGGTGTCACACGTTCGATCCTCTCACAACCCCACTTTCTCTTGTAGAATTTCTTAGCACGCATGTGCCCAATGAGTTCTTGTATAAAGAAACATGTTACAGAATAATATAAACCATTAAATAGACTCTCACCCAACAGCTTAAGGTTGAATTGATTCTTTACGATCTTAAAGCTCTCCTGGAAAAACATTAAAAGTTACGCATATGGACACTAGAAAATTAATAGAATCTAACAAACCACTAAAAGGACATGCTCTTCGTGAAAAAACCAGTTTAGCAAACCTTGAGACCATCCAAAGATACATCAAGACAAAGAATGTGATCCCCGTTTCTATATTCCAGAGGTAGTAAAACAGTGGAAAACCACTTGTGATAATTGGATATTTGGACGAGAAGAATATATAACTAATAGTTTGATTTGGAAATGGAATGATAGATAATTGATAGAAATCGTTGGATTGTTTGTAATTGATAGTTAAAATAATTGGCATAGTTTGGTTGATTGAAATTAAGAGAATAGTTTGTAACTAATTTATCGGCAAAACGATCGTACTATTGTGAATTATTAAATATATCTCCTAGCGAAGACATATTTGGAAAGTTTGTCCATTGTAGAGTAGTCAAAGACGTCGCGTTGACTGATGAGTTCAGTGTCGTTACCAACAGTGACAGGTCTGCATGCCACCTAGGCTGAGTGGCCCAATCGCGTAAACACCATTGACGTCTCCTACACCCGTCAGCTTTGGTGACGAGTTTGCTTGCCAGCATGGCTCATTTCACAATCATTCCTATCACCTAGTGTGACGGGTTACACCATGCTAAGTGACACGTTCCATCGAACACCAATTCCGCCATGAACTGTGACGCATCTGGGCTAAAATAGTGCTGACCCATACCACTCTCGCCATAATCATTGACGGCACATGGTTGTCGGTGCCCCACGAGCAAGGTGTGGGGTAGTGTTCAGTAACAAGTATATACACGCTGTAATCTCGTTACTGACACTTACAAGAATACCTGTGTGGGTGACTAAACGGAGAGGTGGGAAGGAGAACGATTTGCTCCGATGGGAGACAAAATTAGCCGCAAATGTATGGTATGGTGTGGGGTGCTCTGGCGTTGGGTGACTGCAGAGTGCATACCGACCGGAGAAACAACGTTGGCCACGCAAAAAATGTCCTTGACACAACCGGAGAGCTAAGAAATGAAGACAACAGAGGATAAGGGAAAGTGGGAAGGCGAGGAAGAAGGAGACACAAGTCAGAAATGAGAAGGAGAAGTAATGTGAATGTAACGGATCTATTACGACCCGTCAACAAGGGTCACGGGACTGCCAAAAGCTGACGGGTTCAGGGGGTTTTGAACGCGTCACACTAGGT
The DNA here is from genome assembly GCF_033153095.1 of Gastrolobium bilobum. NCBI lineage: Eukaryota > Viridiplantae > Streptophyta > Magnoliopsida > Fabales > Fabaceae > Gastrolobium > Gastrolobium bilobum. Next base: position 285,591 of record NW_026898299.1, read on the forward strand.
GACGGGAATGACTGTGATCTGAGCCACGATGGCATGCAAACTCGTCACCAAAGCTGACAGGTGTAGAGACGTCAACATGTATGGCAGGAAGCTTCTAAACTCGTCAATGATGTTGACGCGACTGGGCCACTCACCCTAGGTGGCATGCAGGCCCGTCACTGTTGGTAACGGCACTGAACTCATCAGTCAACGTGACGACGTCTTTGATTGCTCTACAATGGGCAAACTTTCCAAATGTGTCTTCGTTAAGAGATACATTTAATAATTCATAGTAGTACGGTCGTTTTGCCCTAATTTATCTCTCTCTTCACCACACTTTAATACAATGCATCCATGGCTATTTATTAGCTTTTCTTTAATATTTTTTTAATTTACATTTTAAATTTTACCTAAAGTAAAAATATCACTACAGCATACGGATTCATCTTAGTTTCCAACAAAAAGATAACCATACTTCACAATTCTTACCCCTTTTGATGATTTTCTTGGCCAACTTTTGTTCGCTCGTGTAATGCGCATTACTTTCAACAGTGGTTTTTCTCGTACATGCATTCCAACTTTTCCACTATAAATAGTGTGTAGGCGAAATCAACTCATCAGTTATCCCTGGTTCATCTTTGTCCTTTGTAGCCATGTCTAGCACAACTGGTCAGGTCATCAAGTGCAGAGGTTAGCCATGCATGATTCCCCATCACTATTTTCTTAAATGTGCTTGCTACAAACTTTTGGAATGTGTCATTTTCTTGAAAAACATATAGCATATCAGATTCGAAGTTCATGATATATATATATATATATATATATATATATATATATATATATATATATATATATATATATCTTTCTTTCTTATGTTACCGATTGTGCCTTGTGTTAATTATAAATTATAAATTGCCTTAATTGTTTGGTGTAAAATGCAGCTGTGGTGGCATGGGAAGCAGGGAAGCCACTAGTGATAGAAGAAGTAGAGGTAGCACCACCCCAGAATGGTGAAGTGCGTTTGAAGATCCTCTACAACTCCCTTTGCCGTACTGATGTTTACAGGTGGGATTGCAAGGTAACAAACATGTTTATTTTATTTTTTTCTTTTTCCAATTAGCATGTTTACTGTTTCTATCAAAACCCAAGATATTATAAGAAAAAAAAATTGTAAATTAAAATTTGTATCCTATTTTTACATTTTGACAACTTTAGAAAGAAAATATAAAAAAGAGGGTGTGTGACTCCTGAGGCCTAACATTCGTTCCTTGTCGGTTTTCAATTTCAGGCCCAAAATCCACTGTTTCCTCGGATCTTGGGTCACGAGGCCGCAGGGTATGTTACTTTTGTAGAAAATTATTTTTAATTTATTTGCTTGTGATTTCGTGATCAAGTGCTTGGACATTATTTAATTGTGGTGATGTTAATGAATTAAGATTGTTGAGAGCATAGGTGAGGGTGTGACTCAGCTGAAACCAGGTGACCATCCCCTCCCAGTGTTCACTGGGGAGTGTGGTGAATGCGCACATTGCAAGTCAAATGAGAGCAACTTGTGTGAGCTACTCAGGATCAACACTGATAGGGGAGTTATGCTCAATGATGGCCAAACAAGATTTTCCAAAAATGGACACCCCCATATACCACTTCGTTGGAACTTCTACATTTAGTGAATACACAGTTGTCCATGCTGGATGTGTTGCAAAAATCTGTTAGAAATCAAATTTAACTTTGTAACTTTCCACTGCTAGAAGACTGCACTCTGTCATTTGATAATATCAAGTTGATCATTGCACCGCCAAAAACAGTGACCGAAGCTTTGAGCCAAACATGAAGTCGGTGCTTATAAATTGTAGCTGTAGTTTTAATATTAAAAAATTATGTTTTTGTTGAAAAAGACAAAGTCGGCAATTGTAACTTAAGGCAAGGCGACATTTAAATCGGTTAAGTACGTATATATATATACTTCAATGTAATCAACAATATGTATTAGAAAGAAAGAAAAGAGAAGGAAGATAGAAAGAAAGAAAGTGCTAAAGCACTAAGGAAAAGAAACAGAGTGACCGAGCGTGTGTTGTATTTTTCCTTTATCCAAAATTCAAATACAAAGAGATTTCTTCATCTATTATTCTTTTATCGATGATTTCTGTAGAAAAGCTTGGGTATATATTCTTAAAGAAAAATCAGAAGCTCTTGAAAAGTTCAAAGAATTCAAAGCAATGACAGAAAAGCAAAGTGGTCAGTATCTGAAGACACTCAGAACAGATAGAGGGGGTGAATACACTTCCAAATTATTTGAAGAATTTTGTAGGCAACATGGAATAATTCATCAATTGACAGCAGCCTACACACCACAACAGAATGGTATAGCAGAAAGAAAGAATCGTACAATTCTTGATATGACAAGGAGCATGCTCAAAGAAAAGCATCTGCCAAGAACACTCTGGGTTGAAGCTGTCCAATGTGCTGCCTATCTATTGAATCGATGTCCAACAAAAGTGTCAAGTTCAAAACACCAAATGAAGCATGGAGTGGTAGAAAGCCAGAGGTAAGCTATCTAAGAATTTTTGGTTGCATTGCATATGCCCATATTCTAGATCAGAAGAGAAAGAAGTTAGATGATAAAGGAGAAAAGTGTATCTTTACTAGCTACGAGCATAGGAGTAAAGCTTACAGACTATACAATCCCCTGACAAAAAAAAGGTAATCATCTCAAGAGATGTGGAGTTTGACGAAACAGATTACTGGAAATGGAATGATGAAGAAAAAAGAGAAGGCTTATTCTTTAAAGATGATGATAACTCAACAGAGCAAACAGTTGAAGCAGGCAATGATCAGACACCTCCACCAAGTCCTAACCCAACAACTCCTGCATCTACACCATCAACCTCAGGAAGCAGTAGCAGTAGCAACAATTCAGGGGGAGCAGCAGCAAAGATGAGAAGCTTAAGTGATATCTATGATGCTACAGATCCGGTACAAACTACCCTTGATTGCTCATTATTTTGTTTAATAGCTGAATGTGATCCAGTGACATATGAGGAAGCTGTAGAAGATGAAAAGTGGAAAAAAGCCATGAATGATGAAATTGCTGCAATCAAAAGAAATGACACGTGGGAGCTTACAACTATGCCTAAGAAACATAAGCCCATCGGAGTAAAGTGGGTGTACAAGACAAAGACTAATCAAGAGGGAAAAGTGGAGAAATACAAGGCAAGATTGGTAGCTAAAGGCTACAAGCAGAAATATGGAATAGATTATGATGAGGTGTTTGCACCAGTTGCAAGGATTGATACCATCAGACTTCTTACAGCAGTTGCAGCACAAAAGCAATGGAAGATATACCAGATGGATGTGAAATCAGTCTTCCTCAATGGTTACCTAGAAGAAGAAGTCTATATTGAGCAACCACCAGGTTATGTTAAAAAAGGAGAAGAAGATAAAGTTTATCTGCTGAAAAAGGCGCTATATGGATTGGAGCAAGCTCCAAGAGCATGGAACACAAGGATAGATGAATACTTTCATAAGAATGGATTTGTGAAGAGTTCGTATGAACATGCTTTGTACACGAAGAAAAATGAAGATGGGGATATGATGATCGTGTGTCTTTATGTGGATGATATAATCTTCACAGGGAATAATCCAGGTATGTTTGTTGAATTTAAGAAAGCTATGACTACAGAATTTGAAATGACAGATATTGGAGAAATGTCCTATTTTCTTGGAGTTGAAGTAAAACAAACAGAAAAAGGAATTTATATGCTACAAAAGAAGTATGCAGAAGAAATACTGAGTAGGTTTAGAATGAAAGATTGCAAGCCATTTCAACACCAATAGAAACAGGAACAAAGTTGAAAGCTGACTCAGATAGAGAACCAGTAAACCCAACACTACTCAAAAGCCTGGTCGGAAGCTTGAGGTATTTGACTTTCACTCGACCAGATATCATGTTTGCAGTTGGTCTAATTAGCAGATATATGGAGAATCCAAAGCAGGATCATTTCAGTGCAGCAAAGAGAATTTTAAGATATATCAAAGGAGTCATGGATTATTCTATACACATTCCCAAGATTCAAGGTTAATTGGCTATGCAGATAGTGATTATAGTGGAGATGTAGATAATCGAAAAAGCACTTCAGGATATGCTTTTCATATTGGCTCAACAATATTTTCATGGTCATCAAAGAAACAACAGACAGTTGCTCTATCATCATGCGAAGCTGAATACATAGCCGCAGCAGCGTGCACGTGTCAAGCGATTTGGTTAGAGAATATTTTGAATGAATTTCATTATGAGCAAGAAGGTCCAATTACTATATACGTACAGAATAGGTCTGCTATATCACTTGCAAAGAATCCAGTCTCCCACAGCCGAAGCAAGCATATTGACACGAAATATCATTTTATTCGGGAGCAAGTTAAAAACAAAGTTGTGGAATTAGTCTACTGCAGAACTGAAGAACAATTGGCAGATATTTTTACGAAGCCATTGAAAATCGATGTGTTCAACAAACTCAAACATATGATTGGTATGCAAAGTCAAATTTGAGGGGGAGTGATAGAAATCAAATTTAACTTTGTAACTTTCCACCGCTAGAAGACTGCACCATATGTGGCTGTCATTTGATAATATCAAGTTGATCTTTGCACCGCCAAAAATAGTGACCGAAGCTTTGAGCCAAACATGAAGTCAGTGCTTATAAATTGTAGCTGTAGTTTTAATATTAAAAAATTATGTTTTTGTTGAAAAAGACAAAGTCGGCAATTGTAACTTAAGGCAAGGCAGAATTTAAATCGGTTAAGTAAGTATATATATATACTTCAATGTAATCAACAATATGTATTAGAAAGAAAGAAAAGAGAAGGAAGATAGAAAGAGGGAAAGTGCTGAAGCACTAAGGAAAAGAAACAGAGTGACCGTGCGTGTGTTGTATTTTTCCTTTATCCAAAATTCAAATACAAAGAGATTTCTTCATCTATTATTCTTTTATTTTCTCTAAATTTCCAACAAAATCAACCATGCTGCCCCACTTGACAATGTTTGTGTTCTCAATTGCGGAATTTGCACAGGTTTGTAATAAGATCAACCCTTTAATGACATAATGCTTGGAAAATATATATATATATATATACATAAATCAATTTTGTTCATATGCATATGTAGGTTTTGGTGCTACTGTTAACGTTGCAAAACCAAAGCCAAATTCTTCTGTTGCTATCTTTGGATTAGGAGCTGTTGGTCTTGCTGTATGTTATCCCTTTTTGCTTCTTCCTGAAATAAAATAATAAAATAGCTACTGCACTTACTTTGTAATCTGAATCTTAGGCCGCTGAATGAGCAAGGCTTTCTGGTGCATCAAGAATCATTGGGGTTGATTTAGTTTCCAGCAGATTTGAACAAGGTATATTTCATATTATTGTTCATATTTTAAAGATTCAACAGCTAATTATTATTTATGTTGTTATTTATTACTGATGAAATTTTCTATTTTATTATTTGTCAGCCAAAAAATTTGGGGTCACTGACTGTGTGAACCCGAAAGATCATAACAAACCTGTACAACAGGCTAGTTCAAACTTCGCATACAATTTAGTTAGTGAAGTTTAATTTCCTTATGTGCACAAATAGTTCCATTTTGTAGATTTAATTTAATACCATGAACTAATGCTCTATATTACTATATATGTTGCTATGAAATGTGCAATTTGATTGGTGGAAAGGTCATTGTTGAAATGACTAATGGAGGAGTAGATCATGCTGTTGAATGTACTGGGAACATCCAAGCCTCTATCGCAGCATTTGAATGTGTTCACGATGTATTTTCCTATAACCATAGAAGTGCTATTTTTGTTACTAGATTAGTATGCGCAATCTTAATTATTATTAAATTTGAACTTCAAATGCTTATTTCTTAGGGTTGGGGTGTTGCTGTACTAGTTGGTGTGCCAACGAAGGATGCTGAATTCAGAACAAATCCAATGAATTTCTTGGAAGGGAGAACTCTTAAGGGTACCTTCTATGGCAACTACAAGCCCCGCACTGATATTCCTTCTGTTGTGGAGAAGTACATGAACAAGGTGATGATCACAGAGATCTTATAAATAAATGTGTAAGAGTGCTCTCCTGTTTCATTTTTTGGTATATAAAGGGTGACACTGTTTTTTAATAATGCAGGAGCTTGAACTGGAGAAATTTATCACTCACTCTGTCCCATTCTCGGAGATTAATAAAGCATTTGAATACATGCTGAAATGGGAGGGCATAAGGTGCCTCATCCGCATGGAAGAGTAAAACTATATAGTGTTTGTATGTAATGTGAAAAACAACAAATTTGGCATGTAATTCAGTTATTGGATTCGTGCTATGTGAGTGTTAAGAAATAATGGGGGTGACTTTCTTAGGTTGTGTCTTTTAAGACACTATCACTATGTTGTTCTTGTAACTTCTTGTCGTTCTTGGTATCTTCTCTTGCCTTCTGTCTTGCAGAATATAATTGCATTGGGTTATGTTCATTTCCATGCTTTTGTAGTTAAGCGTCTGTTTGGTGTGATGTATAAGGCATGATAATATAAGCTTATATTATACGTTATGACATTTTCAGTTGTTTGGTGTGACTATCGTATAGTATAAGCTTATACAGCATAATCCCTTAATACATCAAAATGATGTATAACTTAATCCGGCCTAAGGGTAGGGGATAAGGCCTGATAAGAGATTGTTGTATTAACATCCTTGACCAATGTAATTCTCAAAAATTAATATATTATTTTAATATTAATCTATTAAAACAAAAATTAATTTTTCAATATACTAATTTTTAAAATATTGAATATTTTTATTTTTATAAAAATTAATTTATGTTTTGGACACACTAATCAATAAAATTTTATAAAAATTAATATCATATGACATTTTTTGAAGAATTATATAAATTCTTTATTAAAGGATATTTTTATTAAAAATATTTATTTTTATCATATATAGGGATTCACGTTGTTATTCTCTTTAAAACTGAATATCATACTCTCTTTTTAAACTCATAAATTGAGCAATGAAAATTATAAACTGAATAATACAAATCTGTAACATATGAACTAAAGTTTTAATATGGAAATAATAATAATATAGTATTCCTTTTCAAGAGAAGTAAGATTTTTAACTAAAAAAGTACCAATATAAGCCCTAACATTATATGATTTGAAGTTTTTTCTCAAACAAATCATGTTGACAATTGATAATTAGAGAAATGAAAGTATTTTTTTAATAATTTCGTAAGCCAGACTAGGTCGGTTATATTTTAAATACAAGATTAAATTCAGGATTTTAATTTTTTTTAAAAAAATACCTCATCCTAAAAAAAGTTCAGCATTTAAAAATCTCAAAAAAAATTAATAATCAATACAAGCATAATATGTAAAGGACTTTTGGCAGAGAATAAATTTGTTTGTTATTGGGAATCATGATTTCAGGAATATAATGGAAAATTGAATTTCCTCGAAATATTACCAAAAAGTTATTTGATAAGCCAAAATATTTTCAGTATTGTTGGCTCAAATTTTCTGATTCTATGTTTAGTTAATTGTTAATTATTTTTGGGAATATGAACTGATTTTACAATACTTTGAGAATTTTTGAAAGAAATTTATGATATGCCACAAAAAGGGAAGAGAGGAACCAAGTAAAGGTGTCATGAAATGGAAGAGAGGAACCTACGATTCTGTGAAATAGAAAAAGTATCATGACTAGAGCTTTAAGAAGATAGGGTATTTTAGTCATGAAAAGATTAAAGTAGGGTTATTTATGTCTTACAAATTATGTAAAATTTTCTCATCAGGTGGGAATCCAAAAATACCACTTACTTGGTGGTATTATTTCATGGGATTCTTATTCATAATTTTAATTCCCAATATCTTATTTTTCCAATAAAATTTTAAGGATTCTTGTACCAAATATGGATAAATAGGATTCCCAAAGTGAATTTCACGAGAATCTAAAATTTATCCCCTAACGACCCTTAATTATGTTATGTTGGTATGGTAGGACACAAACCAGTACAACACTATTTTTTTTTTTTCAACAACAGGGAAATAAAAGAACTAATACAAAGTACAAAGCTAGGGCTACATGTACCCATCACGTCCCTCATGAGAAGGTCCCTGCACTCCTTAGGAGGCGTATAATATATATATGTATATCCCAATTTGTTAACTCACTCCCTAGAGAGGCTAGGGCATTAGCTACCATGTTCCCCTCGCGAAGAGTATGACAAATCTTTGTCATCCAGGGTCCTTTAAGTAGCCTTTGGATTTCGTGAACAAGAGGGGCAAGAGGATGCTTATTATCAAATTGACATGTAACGTGGTGATTGCCACTTGAGAGTCGCCTTCAATCCAGATACTTCTCACCCCCCAGGTTCCAAGCGACTTGAATCTCATTAAGTAGACCGCATACCTCCGCCCTCAACGACAAACCACTACCCAAGTTCTTGCAAAATTCTGCGACCCACCTTCCACTAGCATCCTAGATAACCCCTCCGCAACCAGACCTTACACCCCCCCCCCCCCCCCACATACATTACTAGACCTGTCTACGTTGAGCTTTACCTAGCATTCAGGGGGGAATTCCCAACGAACCAATCTCACTTTCTTAGCACTATTCTGCAGACCTTGAGTTTCATGCATCGAATTAGCATTCTTAAAATTTGTCACGTAAACCTTCACTTTTTGAGTCACCATTCTTAGTTAGCTTATTTTCAAAAACTAACTCGTTTCTAGCTTTCCAAATAAACCAGCACATGGTGCCAAAGATTTAACTCCAATCCCAACGCACCAAAAACTCTTAGACTGGAGGTTTGAAACCAGCCATTCCTGAAGGTCCAATAAAGAAAGAATGGGGGAATTATCAGCAAGAAACATCCTCCAAATGCATTTGCTCCGATCACAGTCCCTCAGACAATGAAGAATATCCTCTGGATGATATTTTATCTCGGACATAGAGCACAAGATGACATATGCCTATGAAGGCTTTGAACATTCGTAATGCCTAGGGTCTTCCATAGGAAAAACTGAATGTGTCTAGGACCTAGCCAACTCCGAGGAACAAAGACGGTTCTATTAGCTTGCAACAGGAAGTTGTCTTCCACTAGGTAATAAGCCAAACTCACAGAGAAAAGACCATTACTCGTATTGGCCTAAGTCACCACATCTTCACCACTTAGACTTGACGGAGGCATGATGTTAGCTATTTTGGCGTAAAAAAGATCTGATGCAAATTGCTTGATCAAGGCCCAGTTCCACCCTTCATATCTATCCACAATCCAATTGTTAACCTCCTCTGAAATTATGGTCGACACTCTCCTATCAATAGTTTTATTGCTCAGAAGCCATCTAACAGCCCAGAATTTGGTGTTTGCACCATTCTCCAACTGGATCCTTGATCCACTAATGACCTTTAGCCACACTCGAGTAATGCCCTTCCACAAATTTGGGGACAGTCTCACTGAGTAAGTGTAGGCAGAAGATCATTTCCCACAACATATTTGTTTCTTAGCACTTGCGCCCACAAGCTTTGTTTGTCCGTTAGTAGCCCATGGCCAATTTTCATTAACAAGGCTTGATTTATTTCTCTCATCCTTCTTAAACCTAACCCACCCTTCTCTTTCAGCTGACACACCTTGGACCAGTTCAGACCATGTAACTTATGTTTATCATTCTTGGATCCCCATAAGAAGTCGCAAGATTTCTTCTCAATATCCTCGCACATTTTAACAAGATCCAGGTACACGTTTGCATGGTGTAAGTGGGAACCGAGGAAAGCACCAAATGGGTTAAGGTAGCTCTTCCAACTAATGAAAGTGAAGCCCTATTGCAATTCGATAACTTGGAGTCCGTCTTCTTCAAAATAAAACTGAAAGTGCTTCCTCTCACCCTTTCATGCATTAAAGGTATACAAGATATTTTTCCAGATCAAAAGTGATGGAAAAATTCATGGCCCTAGCAATCTCCACAGCCATAGTATGGTTAACATTCTTGGAGAAGAACACTTTGGACTTCTCGTTGCTGACCTTTTGCCCTGAAGCTTGGCAGAAGCAAGAGAGAATACCATCGATCAGCTTGGCTTGCTCCATTAAAGCCTCGCCGAAAAAAAGAAGGTCATCCGCAAAAAAACAAGTGACTTATTCTGGGCCTATTCCTCCTCAACCTCACTAATTTTCATTGGTTACTATTGGTAGCTTGAAGAATTAAATGGGATAATCTCTCAATGCACAACACAAACAAATAAGGGATAAGGGATCCCCTTGTCTGATACCACGAGTGGGAATGAAGTCACTAGTGGTGGCACCATCCTAAAGTACATTGAGAGAGGCGGAGGAGACACCTTCCATGATCAATTTGATGGCAACTGTAGGAAAACCAGCTTCAAGTAAAGTTTGTTGGAGGAAACTCTAGTTGACCCTATTGTAGGCCTTCTCAAGATTAACCTTAATTTATATCCACCTTGTCCTACCCTTCTTAAATATCATAGAGTGCATAATCTCTTGAGCAATGATAATATTATCAGTGTTATGCCTATCTCTGATAAAGCTGCACTGATTAGGAATGATGAGGTTATTCAGATCAGGTCTTAGGCGATTAGCTGTGATATTAGTGATAGCTTTGAATACAACATTGCAAAGGCTTATTGGGTGAATCTTCGTAATGGAATCTGGATGATCAACTTTTGGAATGAGGCAGATGAGAAAGTTGTTTAAACTTCTAATCTGATACGGGTCAACAAAAACATTCTTGATGACATTACAAACCAAGGTGCCCACGGTCTGCCACTAGGATTGGAAGAAAATGGCTTGCAATCCATCGAGGCCTGGGGCTTTGTACGGGTTCATCCTACGGAAGACTTCCTCAATTTCCAGATAGAGGGAACATTATGAAGAAGCTGAAAAGATGGGCTGGTGATCTTAGGGAAGCACTCAGTTCGCGGGAATGGCCGAAGGCCAGCACCTTCATTTTTGTAAACCTTCTCGAAGAATTGAATAACCATTTCCTTTAACGGTTCAAGTTCCCCGACCCAATGGCCCTCTTCGTTCACGAGAGCTAAAATTTTGTTTTGACACAAGCGAGACTTGGTGGCAGCATGATAGAACTTGGTGTTCCTATCCCCATATCTTGAGTGTTCCTAAACAACACTGAATTTAAGTAGTTAAACGATTCTACGCCCACATAATTGTCATAGTCCCTCACCCATCTTATTTTAAAAAAGTTTATTTTATATTAAAATATATCACGAATCACAATCAACATTTTATTAAATGAAAAAATCTTTATTCTTTAAAAGGATAATCATTTTAGTTAAAATTAATATATTTTATTTAAAATTTAAATTAAAAAAATCACATTTTTTCTCTTATAATTTTTATTATATATCTTTTTTTCTCATTTAAGATGACACAATTTTATATATTTTAAAAGAATAAATATTAATCCTTTTTATTAAAACAATTTATTTTCTTTTTTAAAAATTGTTCCAAACCCCCATAAGTGCATCTCAACGTGAAATTAAAAAAAAAAACCAATCCTATATTTTTTTTAAAAAAAATTCTAGAACCTAGATGATATTCGAAAATAGATTCTCTCGTATTAAAATTTCACACGATGTTATCATGTAAAATTTTGTATGTATCTCTTTATTCGTTAATAATAATTATATCCTATTTATTTAATGTTCGGAAACAGAAAATAGATATAAAAATCTCATATGACGAAATGATATAAAATTTTAATAGGAAAGAATTAATTCCGGTGACGTTCAGGATTGACGAAGAAAGCAAATAATCATGTTAATCATGAAACAATGTATCCCAATAATCATGAGCAAGAAATTGCTGTTCCCAGTTTTGCAACTCAAGTTCTTGGGAAGTGGGACAACATTTTGCTTTTCTCAGTTTCGGAAAAAAATTAGAAAAATGGTACCAGACCTCACTCTCACTCTATAGTTGTCCTTGTCCCCATCGCGTGCACACAACACAAGACAACACATATTTATAACCTCGTTCTCGTAACATTTCTGTTTCTTTCTAGTGTTGATGTCGTGACTTGGACGCTCATTCAATAATCCTCGCCTCTCTTTTAAGCAAGATCCACTCCTCTCTGTCTTGTCTCTCTCTCTCTCTCTCTCTCTCTCTCTCATCCTTTTACAAAATCTCCAATACTTCCTCTCTCATCACTCATCAGTCGCCATGATGAAGTTGTCCCTGTCGACCCCATGGTCCATAGATGTTCTCAAAACCTCTTCCTTTGTTAAAATCACCGCTCTAACACTCTTCTCCCTCACCCTCCTCCTCTTCTTCTTCACTCGTTACTCACCAACCACCATTTCTCCCCTCATCTTCTTCTCTTCATCCTCTTCCAATGCCTCCTCCGCCGTGGACCAACCTCATTCTCCTTCTCCTCCTCCTCCTACTCCTACTCTTCCTCCTCCTCCTTCTCCGCCACCGGGAGTTAAGGTTTTCCGTCTGCCTCCATTGCCGCCTGTGGAGTATTTGGGCGTGGTGGATGGAAACGGAGTCATGACGGAAGATTTCAAAATCGGGGACTTGGATCCTGGTTTCGTTGAGGGCTTGTTGAATTCGAGCGTTTCGCTTGTGGCGGATGAGGGTGGTGTTGTGAGAGCTGCGAAGGTTGAGAGGTACAAGATGTGTGATGTGAAAATGGTTGATTATATACCTTGTTTGGACAATGCGGAAGCGATTGAGAAGTTGAATTCGAGCTTGAGAGGGGAAAAGTACGAGCGGCATTGCCCTGAAGAAGGGAAGGGTTTGAATTGCTTGGTGGCTGCACCAAAGGGATACAAGAGACCCATCCTTTGGCCTAAGAGCAGAGACGAGGTACTTTTCGGGTTCGGACTCTGTAAGTTTTATCGTTCTGTTTATATGATAGTTAATGATGTTTGATTGTGAAAGGTTGTTATTTTTTTATTTATTTTTTGATGTTTTGTTATGTGGTGGTGAATCTGAGAAGGGGTTTAATTGTATAGATGATGAAAATTGTGCTACTGGTTGTTTTAGTTACTAGTAAAATAAAAACACTAGAATTTATTATTTGTTCTGAACCTTCATCATTATGATAATCTAGAGAAGAAATTTCTTCATCTCGAGTGTTAAGCATTTCAAGTCATATCTTGATTAAATTAGCATATATCCGTGATTTCTAAGTTGCATCATGTGACACTTTTCAATTGGTTCAGATTGGGAAGAAAAGGCTCGTTAACTCATATACAAATAAAATGACAGGTTTGGTTCAGTAATGTACCCCATACACGTCTGGTTGAAGATAAAGGTGGCCAAAATTGGATATCAATAAAGAAGGATAAATTTGTTTTTCCTGGTGGTGGAACACAATTTATACATGGTGCAGATAAATACCTGGATCAGATTTCGGCGGTTAGTAATTTATTCAATTTCGTTCTGATAATTTTGTTGCTAAGAAACTGAGAGCACTTTTGAAATTTTGAATGTGCAGATGGTTCCTGATATTGCATTTGGTTACAACACCAGAGTTGCTTTAGACATTGGCTGTGGAGTGGCAAGTTTTGGTGCGTTTTTGATGCAACGTAATGTTACAACTCTTTCAATAGCTCCAAAAGATGTTCACGAAAATCAGATTCAGTTTGCTCTTGAGCGTGGTGTGCCTGCCATGGTAGCAGTATTTGCTACACACCGTTTGTTGTTCCCAAGCCAGGCATTTGATCTGATCCATTGTTCAAGATGCAGAATTAATTGGACTCGTGATGGTACTTCCTTTCTCTGTTTAAACCTTTTATCCCTGATTTCAAGCATCTGAAAGGAAATTATAGTTAATTGTCTACAATGAAGGATCTCTGGAGGGATGAGGAGTGGCCTTCGTCCGCCCAGCTTTTCTATATTTTTTTTAAAGTATATGTAGTTTTAATTTCATGTGAAAAACAAAATGGACCCTAGTGTACCTATTATTTTTTCCTGGTTCATGTAGTGACTTATGACCAAAACAATTTAAATGAGTAATTGAGCTACCTATGGAATGGGCTGATAGAGTAAAATATATACTAGGCTAAATATGTAAAGAAGCAAAACTCAAAAGATGTTACATGTGGTTCTCTTGTCATCTTTTCCTTTCTATAAAGAAAAACCAACTTTGAATACTTGATGATTTGCTTTGAATGTTGGAGGCTATAATTTGAAAACCAAATAGAAGTTATAATTTTTTTCTAAAACTATCTTGAGTCTTGACTTTTTTATAATTTTGTTCTCCTCATTAGTTGATTCCTAGACCCATTACCATGAGTTGCTGTGCTATATGATATGACAACGGACATGAACCAACTCTCCTAAAGGCTTAAACTATTAGATGAAGATAAATGAATGCTTTATATTATATATCTAACACATTCCCTCACGCAAAAGTTCTTTGGGAAGCAAGGATCAAACTGCAGATCATATGGTTTTAGAGGTTCTGAAACCATGTTGAAATTATAGGGATGTAGGGATAATTTTGTTATTTCCTTATATTTTTTTATAATTTGTTTCCTTATTTTACGAGTCCCGAATTTAAACAACATTGTTTTTTTAAATTTCAGACTTTCTCTGGATTTCTTCACGCTTTGAAACAATGAATTCAAGAAAAGATGGCAAAAATACAATCATAACTATGCTTAAAGGCTTTAGTTCTTTGCACTGATATCCTGTTTTTCTATGGCTTTAATGGAGATGGAATTTTGCTTCTTGAGGCCAACAGGCTTCTGAGGGCAGGTGGCTACTTTGTCTGGGCAGCACAGCCTGTTTACAAACATGAAGAGAGCCTTCAAGAACAATGGAAAGGTAGCTCATAATTTCTGTGTTAACCAAAACAGTAGTAAAGGATGTAAATATCTACGTTTTTTTAGCTTTTCCGGCTATCATGGCATGGACCCCAAAAGGGAAAAAGTGCCCCCCTCCCCCTTGTGATTGCATAATACATCTTTCAATGGGTTGATAGATACTGCATTGTCAGGGTCTACTGTTTTCTCCCTTCATTCTCTTTCTGTTATTTGACTCCAACATCATATTTTTTTGGTATCAAATGCCTAGATCATGATTTATTGAGATATTTAGCTCTAAACATCATGATCTTTGGACTTATTACTTAACAGAAATGGAGGACCTGACTGTTAGCATTTGTTGGGAGCTTGTAAGGAAGGAGGGTTACATTGCTGTATGGCAGAAACCTATGAACAATAGCTGCTACCTTAGTCGTGACATTGCTGTGCATCCTCCATTATGTGAGTCCAATGATGATCCGGATGATGTTTGGTATGACACCTTTCATATTGTTCAATTTACCTATGTTACATAGCTTTCATTTGTCGACTGCATAATTACTTGAACCAGAATGCATAATAGTATGATAAAACTGGTCCAGAGATTAAAGAAATAATGAAGGAAAAATATAGGAATTTTCTTGACATGGTCTAACCTTCCTCTGGACCAATGGAGAACCCAAGGTCAAGAAGAGAAAGAAAGATGACAAAATTGATGTTCCTTAGGTATTTGAGAGCCTCATCTCTCCCACTCAGTCAATTTGTCACCACTCAATACCCTCTCCTTTCCTTATATTCTACTATTTCGTTAGAGGAATATTCTCCTGTATCAGGTAACTTTAACTACTATATCTAACAATATCAATTACTATCAGGTAACTCTATCTATATCTGACAATATCAATTAATATCAGGTGACTCTATCTACTATATCTAACAATATCAATTAATGTCAGGTAACTCTATCTAATATATCAAACAATATCAATTAACTCTAACTACTATTACAAACAGGGCCTGGCCCAACTAGATCATTGGACCCCTCCGTATTTCTTATCACAGTTACCTTCCTGATTGGGGGCCTGCTACTAACAGAGTCAAAGGTGTTAAAGATTGATTGTCATCCCCAAAAAGTTTCCTATAAGTTTCAGTTTATAAATTGTTGTAATTTTGGCCTTCTATATCGATGCATAATATAGTAGTTTGGGAATTTTATGTACTGCCCATTGATGCGTGCATTTCGTCACTAATACATGCTTTTTCTTCCTTTCAAATTTGTCATTTTTATAAAAGGCTAGCATTCTATTCTTTTCAAAAAATAAAATAAAATTGAACACTGGTTAATTTAATTTTTAACAAAAACACATAAAGATGACAGCTGGCTAGAAAGAATCTACACCGGAAGAGCTAGAACCTTCTTGAAGAATTAACAACCAACATGTAGACGTGCTGCACAAAATTTGATGGTCTAGAACATCTTGAGTGATTAACTTGACAAACCTTTTTTGTTTAGAATTATATTAAGTAAACAAATATCAGAATTAGTGATAACCATGAAACTTTTTGCAGGTATGCCAGTCTTAAGGCATGCATCACTCCGTTACCTAGTGGTGGATATGGAGCAAATGTCACTAAGTGGCCTTCACGCCTTCATCAACCACCATCCAGGCTTCAAAGCATCAAACTAGATGCCATTATATCCAGAGAGGATCTCTTTAAGGCTGAATCAAAATATTGGAATGAAATAATAGATAGTTATGTTCGAGTTTACCGTTGGAAGGAGTACAACATGAGAAATGTAATGGACATGAGGGCAGGATTTGGAGGGTATGGGAGTATGTTACTTCTTGCTTTCTTTTTCTGTTTTTGATTCCATTTGTCAGTTATCAGGTTTCTGTAAAGGGATTGTTTAACCTTGCAGTTATCTGTGTTTATTATGACTTATGAGTTATGAGGTGACTTTCATTTTGATAAGGACAGGTTTGCTGCAGCTCTGCATGATTTTGGTATTGACTGTTGGGTTATAAATGTTGTTCCTATTAGTGGATTCAATACCTTGCCTGTTCTATATGATCGAGGGCTGATAGGAGTTATGCATGATTGGTAAGAGAAATATGCTTATGTTTTTGTTAAGTTGTTTTTATTCTTATTTGATGTGATTGGTGATTTCATACTTAAGTTGTCATTATAATAGCGTTATTATGTTAGCTAACCGTTTTAGCATGTCAAATTCAGAGGGCATTATTGGTTTCTGGTATAAGAATAATGATCAAGTTCCACAAAATGAGTTCTGGAATATTATATTCAAAAACACATTTGGAAAATGATTGAAACACTATTGACCTATATTTACTATTCATTTATATTTTTCTATGCTATTATTAAAATTAACAGATTCTGGCATTGATGTCATCTGATAAATGTTCTCTGCAAACATACATGCTATGTTTCAAGGCTTTGGAACATAATAAGCATATATTAGCAAAACGAGATTGTAACTAGAAGAGATTAAACGTCCGAAGGTAGAGGTTAATTTATTTATTTAATTTCCTTTTGAAACTAGATGCCAAATATTTCATGTGTTCCATTTTGTTTTTTCCTGATGCTTGAAATAAGGAATTTATGCTGATGCTTGAAATTTTTTGTACCTTGACAGGTGCGAACCGTTTGATACATACCCAAGAACATATGATATGCTGCATGCAGCAGGTCTCTTCTCTGTTGAAAAAAAGAGGTGGGTCATAATTATGTACTTATTTCTCTATAAGCATTTGCTGTTATTGGTGTTTTGATAAATTATTTGGTCTCAGGCGAAGGTGTAATATCTCAACCATAATGCTTGAGATGGATCGGATGCTAAGACCAGGTGGGCGTGTCTATATACGTGACGCCATACATGTTATTAGTGAACTTGAAGAAGTTGCAACTGCAATGGGATGGGTGAATTCTGTGCATGATGTAGGAGAGGGTCCTTATGCAAGCTGGAAGATACTAAGATGTGAGAAGCGCTTTTGAATTGCTCAATTGTAATAGTAACTCAACTAAGAGAACCATATATTGGCTTATGCAACCGGAACATGGTTGTCTACCTAAAATCTTATTCAGTGCCAGAAAAATGTGGCTATTACTAACCCTTGCATTCTTGTTCAAAAGCCGATTCTATACTTCATAACATTTTTTCTTGTAAACAATTTTTTTATTTCTTTATTTATACTCGTGTGATGTAAGCTTAAGATAGCAATTGTTAAAGCTGTTTATTATTGTAACAAGAAAGCTTCACCTCTTATTATTGAAATCGGTTATGTTGGCTGTTGGGACAAGATGGCTGAATGTTCAAAACCATCAGCAGATACTTTTAAATAATGAGTTGTTTGGACAACTATTAAAATGCCACAATATTCACACAAAAATTATCTGTGCGAATTTTTTTTCAAAATATCACATCACCTAACTCGCTACAATATCTGGCAAGTTAGGTGTGGACATGTGGCAGCAAGTTTATAGTTACATAAGTCGTTGCACAGTGCAGCGAGATTACGTGGCAGACAGCGTGTCAAACTCGCTATGCTACATAGCATGTTACATGTCAGTTTTTATGACACGTTGCTATACATGCTGTGTTACATAGCATATAATGTGTAAGTAGCTCTGCAGTCTAGTATTCTTAGTCTAATAAATTTACCACTCTCAAAAATAATTAACTAATAGTTCTAAAAGAATTTGAATTAATAAAAGTAAATTAAACTAAAAGTAATTAACAAACATAAATTTAATTTAATTCATTAACACTCCTAAATTAAATTAAATTACTTAACAGTTAACATAAACTAAATTAAATGAAATTAATTAACACTCCTAAAAATAATTAATTAATAGTTCTAAAATAATTTAAATAATATAAACTAAATTAATTAATAGACATAAATTAAATTAAATTCATTAACACTCCTAAATTAAATTAAATTAAATTACTTAATATTTCAAAAAAAATTAACTTAACATAAAAAAATTAAGTGAAATTAATTAACACTCCTAGAAATAATTAATTAACAGTTCTAAAATAATTTAAATTAATATAGACAAAATTAAATTAAATCAATTAACAACGTATGTGACCTTATGTGACGAGATACACTGTATATAACAACGTATTCGATATGGAATTTAACAGAGAATGATTTCAGTAGAAGGTACAGAAAAAAATAAAAAAATAAAGCTCAGATGCGCCACCCTTTCGTCCGAAGATTCAGACGCTGGTGATAGACCCATCCATCACAGTTGGCACAAATCTCCTCACTGCTTTATTGTGCACCAGCCGGGAATCGAACCCGGGTCTGTACCGTGGCAGGGTACTATTCTACCACTAGACCACTGGTGCTTTGATGACTTTGTAGAGACATAAACTTAAATAATAATTCAAAATATCTAATCTAATATCTCAGTTACGTTTTTTCCTTTTTTGGGCACATTTTAAAAATTAGTTATAAAAAATTAAATTTTAAAAGTACATCCAAAAAGTCACACAATAAAAAAAATTTATAGATAACAAATAAGATTACTCTTTAGCAATTAAGATGTTCTACATCCTATGTTACGAGCAAAAAGAAAATATTAGAGGCTAAACATTAGTCTACCAAAAAAAAAGAGGCTAAACATTAAAACTCAATTTTATTTGTACACCAATATAGCTTGATTTGTTTCTTGTTTTTCCATTAACCTACATTCAAAAGATAAATTATCAAATTATTTGCCTATGTTAGCCGTGACTTAAGGTTTCATTTTTCCTCTTTGGTAGAAGGTATATAATTTCACTTTAAATTTTTAATGAGGTTGATGTTCTTTCTTGACCTTGTATGAAAATATGTAATTCCATAATGTGAGATTGTACTTAAACTTTTATAGAGTAGGCTTAACGGTGGTATCTGCATGTAGTTCCTCAATATGTTGTGATAAATGCAAAATACTTTGACGTACAAGTCAATAAGAAATATATATATATATATATATATATATATATATATATATATATATATATATAACGCGTATGGAAGATCGATTATTTTTATTATATGATGAATGAGAGTAAAGGCACTTCTCAAATATAACGGCTAACAGAGCCCAACAGGGATCTAGTTGTATTTGTTTATTAACTTGTTAAATAATTATATAATTACATATTTACCTCACTCATCCACTTTTATTTATTAATTTGAGATTATTTAAAAAAAATTATTTAAACAATAAAATTAATAGATTATTTATATTAAGATGTTGTTGTTGGTATGGAAATTTGAGGTTTCTAGTATAGTCAAAGAAACCAAAATCTAGAAGCGAAGGGGAATTACCAAAATAAGACAAATGAACATAAGCATAACAAATACTAGTGAAATCATTTTTTATTATATTTTAATGCAATGTGCAGCTGCAGCAGTGTATATGCATATGAGTATCCAATTCAACCCAAAAGCTTAAACTATTGGGTGAGACTACATTAATGATTTTATATATCTTATCACGCCCCCTCACACGAGAGTCCATTGGACTTGAAGGGTGGACAATGCACAGGCCCACCTACCTGTGCGAACAAAGAAATTCCACTTGAAAGAAAGTGGAGGGCAGCGAGGATCGAACCCAGGACATGAGACTACATTAATGATTTTATATATCTCAACATGATTGATTGTTTTTATATTAATCAACATCATATTTGAGGTTACATTCTTTCATGACTTTTTCTTATTGTAATTCAATTTTATTCAAATAAATATTTTATTCTCTGTTTTTAAAATAAAATCCAGCCTATACTAACAAACAAAAATTGTGGACTTGGATTAACAATTTTTTCTCCATCAATTCAACTCCACCGACAGCTCCCATAGATGATCCTTTTCATTTTTTAGTAAAGTCAAAACAATAAAAAAAAAAATTAATATTTAGGTTGCACCTATACAAAGAATATTAGAGTATAAATACTTGTAATGCATTGAATTCTCTAAAGGCCCACGCCCAATTATGGGTTTTAGGCATTGAACCTTAAAAAAAACTATTAATGAAAAAAAGAGAGAGAAAAAATTTAAGCGGCGAAAGAAAGAAAGACGGTTGTATTTCAAAATTTTAATCTCCTTTTGAAAGATGATATATGAGTATGCATTTTAGTTTTACCTGTGTGGGTTCACAATAAGAATTCGAAGTCAATAACAGAACACATAGTACCACTTGCCTTATTGCTACTTTCAATCTCTGTTGAAAAAAAGAGGTGTGTCATAATTATGTACTTAGTTCTCTATAGGCATTTGCTGTTATTGGTGTTTTGATAAATTATTTGGTCTCAGGCAAAGGTGTAATATCTCAACCATAATGCTTGAGATGGATCGGATGCTAAGACCATGTGGGCGTGTCTATATACGTGACGACATACATGTTATTAGTGAACTTGAAGAAATTGCAACTGCAATGGGATGGGTGAATTCTGTGCATGATGTAGGAGAGGGTCCTTATGCAAGCTGGAAGATACTAAGATGTGAGAAGCGCTTCTGAATTGCTCAATTCCAATAGTAACTAAACAAAAAGAACCATATATTGGATCATGCAACCAGAACATGGTTGTCTACCTGAAATCTCATTTAGTACTTGAAAAATGTGACTATTGGTAATTCTTCTCTCTGAATGAAAGAAGTGCCTAGCCAATAGTTAGTAGGTCAATCTATGATCGAGTACTTTCTTCGGGCATCTATGGATTAAATAACCTGAAGTAACATATCACTCAACACAACTATAACAACATAACAGTTAGAGAGAAAGAGATTAGGTCATATCTATTAGTTTTATCTCCTATTTATAAGATTTTACTTATGGGTATATGAGTTTTGAACCTCTTACCATAAGTCTAATTGTTTTCTTGCATAACTGTCATGTGATTGTTCTTTGTTGGGCTTTTAAATATATGAACTTTATATAGGTCCATGACAATAATCCTTGCATTGTTCTTAAAAAGTCGATTCTATACTTTCATAACAATTTTTCTTGTAAACAATTTTTTTAATATATATTATTGTGATGTAAGATTAAGTTAGCAATTGTTAAAGCTGTTTATTATTGTAACAAGAAAGCTTCACCTCTTATTATTGAAATCAGTTATGTTGTAAAATGATTGCTGAATGTTCAAAACCATAAGCAGATACTTTTAAATAATGAGCTGTTTTAACTTTCATGGTGTGTCAAAACCCACAATATCATTAATGTTTTTGCTCGGAAAAGAGGTATTTCTGAGCCTGGTAATACGATTTGGTAGTTCTTGCTTCTATAATCCTCCAATTTTTCAACAAATTGTTATTTTCAGGACACTGTCACTTGTTACATGCCTCCAATATTTACACCCTTTAAGCAACCTACGCATGGCTTCGAGTCAATGACAATATATGGATCGGTTGAGCACAGAAAAAAAGGGGTATGTGACGAGATACCCTTGATATAACAACGTATTAAATGTGGAATTCGATGAAATAGAGAGTAAAGTAACACACAATGATTTGAATTGGTGAAATTTCTTGAATATACAATAACAATTTAAATACAAGGATGACTACAGATAAAAATAAAATAAAAAATAAAGCTCAGATGCGCCACCCTTTCGTCCGAAGAATCAGACGCTGGTGATAGACCCATCCATCACAGTTGGCACAAATCTCCTCACCGCTTTAATGTGCACCAGCCGGGAATCGAACCCGGGTCTGTACCGTGGCAGGGTACTATTCTACCACTAGACCACTGGTGCTTTGATGTCTGTATGAAGAAATACATTTTAGTAATAATTAACAATTTCTAATCTCTAATTTCATTAACGTTTGTTCTTAAATAAAAATAAAAATTTCGGGGCACATTTTAAAATTTACTGCTATGAGAAATAATCTAATTCTAAAAGCACATCCAAAAAGTAACAAAAAAAAATAAAAAATAAAAAAATTTACTTCTTATCTTAAATATTACAACCATATCTATCTACTAGACTAAAATGCTAGCTAAAATAAAAATCTTAGAGGATAAACATTAAAAAAAAGAAATTTGTAAAGGAATTATCAAAGTCCATAGTTTTGCCATTATAGTTTCATTTGTTTCTTATTTTCAGTTTTAAAACTTGGACAGGTCATCAATTCGGTCGAAGTATTAGGTTACTGGATCATTGGTTCAACCGAGTTTAACTGGATATAATGTTCACATATTAAAAAAATATAAATATGTTACTTATAATTATATGAAGTAAGTGAATGGTAATAAATGTTAAAAGTGGAAAAAAATGGTATCTCTATATGCAACACATAGTGACAATATTATATTTTTTATCTTAACAACTTGCATAATTTTTTATTTTTTAATCAAATCCTCATAAAGGTGACTGGAATGCATGAAACTAAAAGAATAATATTAACTAAATGCATAAAAATAAAAGAATATATTAACTAAATTATGTAAAATTAGCGTATTTTATTATCTCTCATGAATCCAACCCCTTCAGGGAGGTATAAGAAATTTGTGAATCAATATTAAAAGTGGATCTCGCGAATCAATAGCCATAACAAGCTGGTAAAAAAGTGGGACAGAATAACATCATCATCTTTAAGATTTTATGCACTTTGAGACGATACAGAGCAAATGTCAGATAAAAAATAATTGCACTATGGATATTTCTTTATAAATATAAAAGCATAGCCGATGAAAACAACAATACCGATTATCCAAATGCTTTCGTAAAATATAGGCATTTTTCAATTACATAATATATTAATAGGAAGAAAAGAACAAATGCACATTTAGGGAGGGCTAAAAAGTTGGCTACTATACATAGTCCCAAGTCCCAACCATAGCTTTGTTTCTTTTTTATTTTTTCAAGTTGAAAAATCAAATTATTTTTGCGATCTTCCTTCAGTTTTCGACTTAATAATGCATGTCCAGCTTCTTAAGACTTCCCCCCTTCTTTTGTTTGAATAAGAAGCAAAACTTTAAAAAAATGGGTCATTTTTCTAAAAAAAAAAGCCAACTAGGTTTCGTTTAACCCACCGAGTCATCGAGACTCGATTAGGTCAACCGGTATAAACCGAGCCAAGTGCATGACCAGTCCAAACAGCCACCCAAATCGATTTCCTCACCGGGTCACCGAGACCCGAGTCAATCCGAGTTTTAAAACACTGCTTATTTCCCATTAAATTTATCAAATCGTTTGTTCATATTAGCCATGACTTGGGTTCCATTCTGAATTTTTCCCCTTTGGAAAATGGTATAAATCCAATTTAAATTTTCAATGAAGTTGGTGGTCTTTCATGACCATCTATGAAAACATATATTCCCTTATTCTAGACTTTTATATATGAAAAAAAAATTCCTTTTACTGCAGAAATATTTTCCTGTCACATTCACATAAAAGTAGGGGTATTCATCAACCGATTCAAACGTCGGTGACCGAACTGAAAAACCAAAAATTAAAAAATTGAAAACAAAAAAAAAAATCACAAAAATTAATTGGGTTGGTGAAAACTGATCCAATTCAAACCGATCCAATGATTCCCCAACTTTACATCTACCTACTTGGGTCTTTCCCCGATCATAGCCCAAAAACCATATAACAAAATTATAAATCCAAGACTCATTAACTCATTATGTTGGATAAAGTGGATTGTGTTTGATCTATGTTATGGTTTTTTTTGTAAGTTACATAAAATATTTTTATTACATAGGTTATTATTGTACAACAACTCCTCTATAGGATGAAAATTTGGATTACTTTGTATATTAAGCAACCATATTATAAATTTTTTATTGGAAGCAAAAGATCATCATTTAACTTTTTGTTGTATAATACTTCTAGATTGCACAATAATCATCATACAAACTTTAAAAAGCCAATACATATAAAGATAAAGATATGTCATTGTACAACAATCATCATACAAATCTTAGGCTTTTCAAAAAACTGAAATCTAATCCAATTCAAATCGAATAAAATTGGATAGGATTGAATTTGGAAAAAAATTCAAACCGAATAGATGATTATATGATTAAACTGAAGGGATTGGATCATATATGTGACGAGACACACTTGATATAACAACGTATTCATTGTGAAAATCGATGAAATAGAGAGAAAAGTAACACCGAATGATCTGAATTATTGATGTATATGTTTCATGAACTAGAAAAATTAAAACGATTTCGTATTGCGCTGAAATAACTGCCGAAATAAGTAGGTCCCACTTAAATTATGAGTCACTAACATGAGAAATTTTTTTTCCTTTAAAATATGAAAATATTTTCCCTTTATAAATACAAGGAAATATGTAAAAAAGTAAAGCTCAGATGCGCCACATTTCGTCTGAAGAATCAGACGCTGGTGATAGACCCATCCATCACAGTTGGCACAGGTCTCCTCACTGCTCTATTTGCATCAGCCTAGATTTGAACCCGGGTCTGTACGGTGGCAGAGTACTATTGTACCACTAGACCACTAATGCTTTGATGCTTTAACGACATAAATTTTATAATAATTCTCAATATCTAATCTAATATCTCAGTCACTTTTTTTTCGTTTTTTTTAAAAATTTGGGGCACTTTAATGTTATAAAATTTAATTTTAGAAGCACATCCAAAAAAAGTACTTAATAAAAAAAGGTCAGAGATAAAAAAACAAGATTACTCCTTAGCAATTATGTTGTTTTATTACCTCCTATGCTACGAGATTAAAATGCTAGCCAAAATGAAAATCATAAAGGCTAAACTTTAAAGTGTTATGCTTTGGTTATGTTGCACAAGATTGGGTTTGCTTCCAACATACCCATCAAAATATGTGATTTTTTTTTTTTTTTAGAAAAGTATGTGGCCCCATATTTGGTGTTTCTATGGCATGATAGAACCACTTTACTACAATATTATTCATATAAATTCCAACATTAAAACTCAATATTATTTGTACACCGATATAGCTTGATTTGTTCCTTGTTTTTCCATTAATCTAGAGCCAAAAGGTAAATTATCAAATCATTCACCATGTTAGCCATAACTTGGGTTTCATGGTATATAATCTCATTTTAAATTTTTAATGAGGTTGGTGGTCTTCCTTAACTTTGTATGAAAACATCGTGAAGTGGTGCTTGAACTTTCATGGAATAGGTCTAATAGTGGTGCCCAAGTAATTCCTAAGTATGCTCTAGTGAATGCAAGAAACTTTGACATTCAAATCAATAAGAGTTGTATGTATAATGTGTAAGGTAAGAATGATACTTTTATTACATGATGATGAGAGTAAAGACCCTTCTTAAGTATGACGGCTACCAAATAATATATTCAAAAATAATCAAAGCCCTAAATCAGCAAAAAGATATAAAATCTATATCTTTTTAATTTAATCTCATGTTCTACCATGTCTTGATCATTGCCTTTAGTGAGTCAAATCAGGACTAACATTTATCCCATGCATCGATTAGTAGTTAGAGTACCTAGAAAAAAAATCAACTAAAATGTAAATTTGATGGTGTTATCAACACAATCATGTAAATAAGATGATAAAATTTGCAATCATTTTATATGAATTTGTAGGGCACTAGCAAAATCAACATTGGCTAATGCCTCACTCTTCAACTTGGTCAACAATACATCAATTTTATTGGGGGTAGTCTTTTATCCTTACTCCTTAGTGAGATTGGCATGTGAACCTTCAAATGCTGCTGATACTTAATTCAAAAGTTTTATTAATATTATGACAATTAGGGATGATAATTTTAAATACGACACACAGACACGATACAAACACGACACATCATTTTTGTGTTTGAGTCAACCTATTTTTGTGTTCGTATCGATTAAAAAGTTACAGCTCAAATCATGTTATGTTCGTGTACTAACTCGTTTAAATTAAATAATTATATAACTACATATCTACCTCACTCATCCATTTTTATCTATTAATTTGAGGTTGTTTAAATAATTTTCATTTAAAAATAAAATTAATAGTTTATTTATATCATATTCATATTAAGATGTTTGTGTTGGTATGGAATTTGTGTGAGTGCAAATACAAAGACAAATAACAATAGACCTGTGGTTTTCTAGCATATTCAAAGAAACCAAAATCTAGAACTGAAAGGGAATTACCATAACAAAGACAAGTGACCATAAGCACAACAAATACTAGTGAAATTATTTTTTATTATATGATTATATCACTAATTGTTTTTATATTAAACAACACAATATTTGAGGTTCCATTCTTCGATAATATTTTCTTACTATAATCCAACTTTATTCAAATCAATTTTTTTGTTCTTTGTATTTAAAATAAAATTCAATCTATAATAACAAAATAACCAACTTGGATTAACAATTTTTTTCCTCCATCAATACAACTCCACCGAAAGCCTTCATAGATGATCATTTCCATTTTTGAGTAAAAGTCAAAACAATAAAAAAACAAAAATTATATTTAGTTTGCACCTATATAAAGAATATTAGAGTATAGTATAAATACTTGTAAAGTTGTAATGCATTGAGTTCCTAAGGGGGCGTTTGGTTCAGGAAATTTCTTTAGAATAGTAGAAAAATGAGATAGATAGAGAAATGATTGGAAAGATAGATAAAGTGAGATAGGTAGAAAAATGTAAAAAAAAGTTGTTTGGTGGGGAAAAATTTTATTAAGAAAATTAGGTAACTTTATGAAATCAACAGTGCATTAAAGCCAGATAATCAGTTTTCTGAAAAATCCACCTTCAAATTGGGTTTCTAAACAATGCAGATATCTATGTTTCTCATAAATCCAGACAAATTGGATAAATGAGTTTTTGGTGAAAAACGTTAAAACAAACATGGTATTTCTAAAAATTATACTTGAGAAAGATAGATATCCGCTGAAAAAGCTCCCAACCAAACACCACCTAAAGCCCACGCCCAATTATGGGCCTTATACATTGAACCTTAAAAAAAAAAAATTAATGAAAAAAAGTTAATGAAAAAAAAGAAGAAAAATTAACCGGCGAAAGAAAGAAAGACGGTTGTATTTCAAATATGTTTTAAAAAAAGCTCCAAGGATAAGAGTTAAAAGACACAAGATAGAAGCTGCTGCTTCTGCTACCGCTGCAGGTAGCCAATAAGTTCACCAAACTCACCGCAACTTCGTTTCGTTTCGTTTCTCTTTGGATTTCAATTTCTTACCATTCCTCCAATCTCCGTAACTGTAAGCCCTTCTTCTTTCTCCTCCACAACTTCAATTTTTTTTTCTCTCGTTATTTATGTTTCATTTCTCAGAAACTAACCTCTTACAGGGTTAAAAAAAAAAATGGGGGTGGTTATTTTTTTTTTGTGTGCGTTTCTACCAATTTTTTTTTGCCTCCGACGCATCTTGGTGCTTCTCTTGTGTTGGTTGACTTGAGTTTTCTATTTTAAGAGTCGTAAACTACATGCACCTTTTGTGCTCCGAGTTGCAATTTTTTTTGTGTCGTTTTATTGGTTTTGTTTGGTTCTTGCGGGAAACTGAGTGGAATGTGTATCTGTTTTAAGTTGTGGTGTTTTAATGACTTTGCTATTTTGATTTTTCAGCGTTTTTTTGCTTTGTCAAAGTTGTGAACTGTGAATCTTCGAAAAAATTTGGATCTGTTTTGGTGTGAAACCCTAATTTTCTGCTGCGAGGGTTTGAGAAGTGAGGTTCTGTTTTGATGGAAGCTGAGGATGGAACTAGTAATGCTGATAAGGCTGAACGAGCCGAACCGGATTTGTGTTTGAAGAATGAAGCTGTAAATAATGGGGTGACTATTGAAGGTGGGAATGGTGTTGCTGAAGGTGAAGAAGTTCGGGGCTTGAATGATGAAGCTGTAAATAATGGAGTGGCAATTGCTGATGGGAATGGTGTTTCTCAAGGTGGAGAAGTTCGGTGCTTGAAGAATGGAACTATAGTCAATGGAGTGTCTATTGCAGATGGGTTTGGTGTTGCTCAAGGTGGAGAGGTTCGGTGCTTGAAGAATGGAACCATAGTTAATGGAGTGTCAATTGCAGATGGGTTTGGTGTTCCTGAAGGGGACTGTGGTGGAATTGAATGTCTTAGAACTTATAAGAGGCGTAAGCATGTAAAGTCGAGTTCAGAAAGTAAAGTTCAGGAACACAGCAGAGAATATGTGGAAGCTGCAAGTCACCTATCAGACCAGGTTTCCTCTATTCCTTTCGCATCATGTGTTGCATGTGTGACTGTGCTGGTTCTCTAGTGTTACTTGTCAATTTGCACACACACTCGCAGACACCCCACATTTATTTCAAATTAGTTAGGATTGTCAATGAACCCAAAAACAAAAACAAAAAAAAGTGATCAATCAGCTTGTAAGATAGCATGTGCCTTTAACTTGTAGTTATGGAATGATTTCCAAAAGTGCTGATGTCAAGGCATATGCTTGTTTTATATGGATTGCAATTGCAATTGTAATTGTTTATAGTTGTTTGTCATATAGAGGAAATATTGTTGACTGTGGAGATATATTATGCTTCATGGGTTATTTGTGACTGTTTTCACTCTTTGTATTTGTTTGGATGGAGTGGTATGATAAATTCCTTCAGCTAGTTCCTAAGACATTTCTTCTAACCTAAGATATAAGGTTTTGGGTTTTTTGGTTTCTTACAGTGGCTTCTAAATCCATGTTAGCAAGTTTTTGTAAGAGATCTATTAAGCTGAGTGATGCATAAAAAGACACATAAAGCAAAATGCTACTGTTTTAGCTGAAGAAAAATAAAATGCTGTTAATGTTTTTTTTTTGTGAAGCTCTTAATTTGCGTATGCTTTATGGATATGGAGTTACTCATATATTTTTTTTTTTCTTTTGAATATGAATTTAATAAGTATACTAAATAACTGTAAGAACAAACTAA
This sequence comes from Gastrolobium bilobum, assembly GCF_033153095.1. NCBI lineage: Eukaryota > Viridiplantae > Streptophyta > Magnoliopsida > Fabales > Fabaceae > Gastrolobium > Gastrolobium bilobum. The sequence continues at coordinate 315,283 of NW_026898299.1, forward strand.
TTAACCCTGAGCTGCATTTGATTCACATGTTGATAACTTTAGGTTAATGCCAGTTTAATTTGTGAGTTTAAGGATTAAAATGATGAGGACATCTACACATGAAAGAATCTGGAGCATTTTCTTTTTGTTAATATTGTGCTCAAGAGCAATATTGATGTTGTTGATCACATTTTTTTTTCAATCTTGTTTCTATCATTGGTTCATCTACCACCAACCCCAATTATTTGCTTGGGTTAAAGGTGCTGTTGATGTTGTTGATTGTGCTCAAGAGCAAGAGGACGAGTCTGGAGCAGTGGTAAAACTGCTCCTTGGTGACCGAGAGGTCACAAGCTCAAATTCAGGAAATATACTCTTTGCAAAAATACAAGGGTAAGGTTGCGTATATGAATTTGCCTCACCCCTACCCTTGCAAGTTGGAGTTTCATAGGGAGTGGTTTTTTTACTGCGCTTAAGAGATTAGGCATCTGTGCCCTTTAAGTTAAAATTATTACGTGCAAAATGTATTTAAGTTGCAATTTAGGAGAAGTATACTTCAGAGCTCAAACACTAGGGAAAGGATGTACTTAAAATCTTAAATGTATTGATCAAGGGCATGGATTAAACTTTGATGGCAAGAGAGGATTAATTTGTGTTTGGCATTGCTTCTGTCTATTGCGAAGATCAGATTATCTTATATCTACACTGTTGAATGAAGATTTATCATTCAAGGTTAAGGAGAAAATGATACCATTTGTATGTTTTAAGATGTTTAATTTGACGGCTGGGTTGATAAAACAATTAGGTGTTTATTTTTACTAGCAGAACCTTGAAATTTATGTCCAGCATCATTTTATTCTATTCATTTATTTTGAAGGAAAAGAAGAGGGGGGGGGGGGGGGCATTGAAGGGGGTTGCAATTGTTTTCCTTTCTAATCTTACATTATTAATCATGTCTTTTATTTCATGTAAGTAGTCCAGAGGGTGGGTTTCAATTTTCTCCGCCCATTACTTTGCTTGACTTTCATTATTTGTGCTACTAGACACTAGTATTTGTATTTGACTGATGGGAAGTGATAAGATTTGGCTGTTATTTAGATTTGTGTAGAGATGATTCTGACCTTGGCCCCTAGATGACTTCAAGCTCACTAAATACTCTTTCTTGGTTTTTTTATACAGCTGTATTTGAAATTTTCTTATGATTGCAGGCTGTGAAGAAACCATGTGATTTAGCTGTAGGTAATACTTCAAAAGATTATTCACATGGACATTGGGGAAATGTTGTGCTAAAGCATTTATATCATTCATCAAGCAATGACAATGGTGGCATAGAGAGGTGCATTAGTGAAGCACCCATGAATCGTCCTAAAACTAGTTGTGACAATATAGTTATGGTTGGTCCTACAGCTAGAACTACATATATCCTCCTGCTTACAATAACTTTTGTTTCTCCCATCTTATGTTTCATCTTATTTTTCTGCAGGAAACTTCTAAAATTGACAAAGATGGTCAAGAATGCTCTTCAAAATTTGAGTGGTTGTCTCATAGATTACGGAGTGAAGCTAATGGGCATGCAAATGTCATGCATAATGGATTTTCTAGTGACTCACATTGTCACGGTGTGACTGAGAGGTGTCAGCATGTGTTCTGTAATATCTTAGCCTCTGAAAAGTTCAGTTCATTATGTAAAGTGCTACTTGAAAATTTCCCAGGAATGAAACCTGAAAGTCTATTTGACTTTAGTGTCATAAACTCAAGGATGAAAGAACACGCTTATGAACAATCACCTACACTTTTCTTGTCAGATTTTCAGCAGGTAGTTTTTAATAGCCTCTCTACATCAGAACAATTTTAACATGCTATATAATTTTTCTTGAGAAAGTTTGAAAATTTTAGATGAATGAATGTGTTTTACCCTGAGTATCTGATGTTGGTTTGCAGTAAGTGATGTTTTTGCATTCTTTGTTTTGGTTTGCTCTTTTCTTTTTTGTGGTGAAAATATTGCTCTTATTTTTAGAATAGTAGTTAATGAAAATTCAATCAGAGTGAATATTTTATGCATCAAATGTTTAAGTTAGACTGGCTCTTATGTTCCTCAAAGAGATCCTTTCTTTAAGTGAACAGAGGTTTATATGTCCACTTAAATAACTTATTTTTTAAAGCAAAATCCCTATGTAACCAGAGAAAGTGTTCCCAGGTTGTTTGCAGTTTTAAAGAATGTCTTCTTTAAAAGAGTTACAGTCTCAGGCTGTTGGCTTTAAATTTTGAAGATTGGGTTGTTTATAATCTGTATTATCTACAGTACAAAACAGCAGGTTGTTGGGTGGGCTGTGTATGCAGTGCATGTGCATATTTGGTCAAAAAACCGATTTTTGCTTCTGTTTGATTCTTTGAACTTTGCATTGCTTTCATATATCTTTTTCCATAATTTCTTGTCTCCTGTTTGAGTTGGATGATGAATTGTTTGTGCTTGTACTTGTGTGGAGTTGGTCAAAGGACGTGGTATCTTCTCTTGTTTTACAGTTTGCCCTATGCAGTCTGTTGATCTATCTTTTCTTGTGCATCTGTTTTATGTTCATTAATATGTGAACTCAGTATCTATTGTTGTTCCCTCCAAATCTTACCACTACTAGACTTGCTTCTACTTTGGTCTTAAATTTCACTCTTGGTTTTCCTTATGTTCTTGGATCTTATACATGAATTAGTGAAATGTGTACTGATCTAGGCACTTAAAATAACTTCAGTAAATGTTTTCTTGTCATGATAACCGTGTTGAGAATTCAATTTTGTAATACTTTTTATCTACTGCAATAAATAAGCACTTATGAAGCATTTTGATCTTGTTTGGATGAGCTTAAGACAGCTTTTGAAACCCATGGAACCTATTTTGGGCTAATTTTCGTAAGCTAAAAATTGAAGCCTATAAAAATAAGCCTTTGCTAAAGCTTAAAACAGCTTAGACTGTTTCTGTTTTCATAATAATTTTTGACAAAATTATTCTTGATAAATTATCTAAATTATAGTCTTATGTAAGCACTTGTTGACATGTCCATTCAAACTTTATTTAGTTTATTTTTAGACCTCACTAGTGGAGCTTATTAAATAAGCTTTACTTGAATAAGTGGTTATTTGAGCTATTAGTCCGAATAGGGCCCTGGTTATATTGTGTTCATTGTTAATGGTGAATAATTCCTGAACTAGTGCAATTATGAAGCCTGTCGCCTTTCTCTTTCCACTAATAGTTATCGTGTGAAGAAAAATATAGTTGTCCTTTTTAATCTTCCCCTGACAATTTGGTCCTAATTTTTGTTTCTCCATGTGATATTTTTAAAATAATGTTATCTTATGGAATCTTATTTCCTCCTTTTTTGAGCTGTGGCTAAATCTAAAAGAATAGTTCCACAAGTCTTTATGTTCAGGATTTGGCATTTTCCATTGGGTAACCATAGAATATAGTGACTGTTGACTATTTGATGTATGGGAATGCTTTTGAAAACGCACAAGAAACCAGTGGTGTCAAGAAAGTTAATTCTCCCCGATTGAGGATTTTAATTGCAGGACCAATTTGAGTATTCAGTCAGTTGCTGGAGGAAATGGTAATATATTAAAAAGTTGAAAACTTGAGGAAGCCTAAATATTTTTGTCATAATCTTGATCCATAGAGTTCCGAACTGACCTGAATTTATGCCATGGGTGAGGATAGCCTTTTCTTTTGGATTCATATAGTCTTGGATTGCTTTTGTCTAGTTGGATTCATATAGTCTTGGATTGAGCTTTGATGCTACTTTGGTATCTATGCTTTGTTATGTTTATTAAATGGTTTTGGGCATCTTATATTCTTATGTTTAGTTCTTTTAACCATTTCTCCACAATTTTGTTATTTACATAAACTGTTGAGTTGAAATTGACGAGTTCGTGTCTCACTTCAATGAGAAAATGTAACTGGTTCACAAGTGTATCATTTAAGGATAATTTTTAGATTATCCTTGTTAATTTCTAGGCTCTGAGCAGATGACAGGAGAATTTAATTTCTGGTTCTTATTTGATATGACTTAGCCTTATTGATAATTTTAGGTTTGGAGAAAGCTTCAAGATACTGGAAATGAGATTGTTGCTATTGCTAAGAGCCTCTCCAACATGTCAAAAGCTTCCTACTGTGAGCAGGTGAAGAAAACCCTTATAATTTTTTCCCCAAATGCTTAAGTTCTGTACTTTTTCCTTTGCTTTTGAATTTTATATTGTCTTCCTTTCTATGCATTACGTTTTTGCTTGTCTTTTGTAAAGTGGAAACCATAATTTCTCCTTACCTTAGGTGGGAGTTTTAGCACATGGCTCATTCGAAGATGAAAAGCTAGTGGTAGGAGAATCAAATCTTTATTGTAATATTTCATGTGCTGGTGATGCATATATCAAGATCAAGTTTAACAAATCTGAAGTTTAGACAAATTTCTTGAGCATCAGAGTTAGAGCTGCTTCAATCTACATAATCTGATAAAATTTTGTCTGGATTTTAAGTCCTCCCATACCTCTGCCTCTATTGTATACAATATGTATCAGAAACAACATTGCTTTTATCATAGTATCATAAGTTACAGTTTTGGTTTTGCAAGATACACACCTGTGTGTTTCAGATATACATCCATTTGCCTTAGAAATATAAAGCCATTAATGTAGCCTCATCCAACAGCTTAAGCTTTTGGATTGAATTGGTTCTTTACATAGTATTAGAGCTTCAGTGACTAAGTGGTTACGAGTTCTATCCTCATCCACCCTTATTCAGTTAATAAATAATTATGTATTGTGGAATTTCGTAACACAGGTAGGTTGAGCCTGATGCATCATCCATCTTTCAAGCCCAATGGGCTCTCGTGTAAGGGGACATGTTAGAGAAATATAAAGCCATTAATGCAGCTTCTCCTAACAGCTTAAGCTTTTGGGTTGAATTGGTTCTTTACCGCCTTGATACTTTTGAAAAAAGAATAGTTAATGTTTCAATTTTGCAAAAAGAAGCATACCCCAAATAGTCTTTTAGCTCAAGTGGCATCAAGTCTCTTTGGGGTTGGGGACTACTTGATGCTGGGTTCAATCCCACTGAGGCTGCTTTGCCTTAACTTTTGCCTGTTCTCCCTCCCTGCACTGGATCGTTGACCTTATTTATAGCCATTAAAAAAGGGGGGCAAAATTTCCAATCGATTTGTCCTTTAGACCATCTAGCTACTCTGGCAGATACCAATGCCATCATGTGACAGTGACACATGGCGTTGAGTATTAATCAGCTCTGACCAAAAGCATAAGATCTGAGAACAAAATTGATTCTTTTGTTTTTCCTTAATTTTGTTTGAGCTATATCTTAGATTAGAGAATTCCCCATCTCTAGCACTCAGCTTTATTGCATTATTCTGCTTGATCAAAGACCAAAAAATTTCTTCTCTTTCTTCTTGTCTTTGCATGTTTTTCTCTTAAAAGACTGTAAAAATGCATGAAGAATGTGGTTGTGGTTTTGTATGAGCAGAGTTAATCACCTATCTGTCCCATGTGTAACCCATCAAATGTGACTTGGCTATTTCTTATGTTAAATGCATGTTGCATATTATTTTATCTTTATAATTTTATGTTGTGCAAGAATGAAAAATTATTTGTTGTAACAGTCCTGCATCCACTAAAACATAATATTTCCAGTAATTATTGTAAACCATAGATTAGAAGATATTTTAGACAAGTAATTATTTTGCTAATCTATATATTAGAATGAAACTATATACTGCAATTAAATTTAAAAATTATATTCTGTCCTTCATTCAAGTTTAATCCTCATGTACATAGTTATCAATTGCACGCTATAGTGCTGGTATAGTAACATAGTGTCCCCTGCCCGTGGTTCTGAACCTGTAGCTTCACGCTTTTGTACTGCAAGCAGAATCGTGAGGAATAGCGGCTTTTGCCCTGCTACTAGAAGGCAGGTTAAAAGTTCTTTACCCCCATCTTTGCAGTGTTCCAATTGCAAATTTCAGGGACAAAATTAAAATTCCCCTTTTAACTTAATTGTGAAAATATTGTATTGGACTGATTTTCAAGTAGGGGAGATTACAATATATACAATGTACCCTGAATGAATAAATAAGGATATTACTTTATTATAGGGATTAACCCTGATTGACATAATAAACAAAACAGATCCTATTTGATCCCCAATATATGTTTCCTAAAATACAATGTCTCTAACATGCGCCTTCACTCAAGAGCCCTTTGGGTATGGAGCCTGGATAATGCACAGGTTCACCTATTTTGTACTGAAATTCAACTTTTTTTAAGAAGAATGGGGAAGGTAAGGATAGAACTCTAGACCGCTTGGTGAAAATATGGTATTGGACTGATTTTACCAAAAGAGGAGGTTACAATATACAAGATACTCTAAATGAAGAAATAAGGAAACTACTTAATTATAGGGATTAACCTTTGATTAACATATTAAACAAAATGGATCTTATTTGATCCCCGAGATATTTTCCCTAAAATACAATGATATTATATCTGTAACACCGATATATGTTCCGTGCATCTTACTATTGCGAAATATTATCGAAACCTTGAGCTTGGAGATGCCACTCTCTTTCTCTCTCGTATGTTCTGTCAACTCCACTGGTTGCTGGCGGTGTTCTATCCACTTCTCTGTCCTGGTTCTGCAAGTCCTGTCCTGCTCTTTCTGGCCATTCCCAGCAGTTGTCCTGCCATTCCCAGTGTTTTCCAGCCAATCCCTGGTGTTTTCCGGCTCTCTGCACTCTGCCTTTATTCAGTTCTGACTTTGTATGTTCTGCCTATCTTCAGTTTGCACTCTAAAACCTTTTTTTGTGTGTTTTGCCTCTGTTCTAGCTCTGTTCAGTTTGCACTTCAGTCATGGCATCATCCTGTCAGACTTCACTGTAGCAGCTATCCTGTTATCCGATATTCTGCTATAGTGATTTTGGGGTTGGCCGCTAAGTGATGCTATCTGAGATTGATAACTATGCATGTATTGGGAGTTATTTTTTTCCTATCCTTAAACATTATTTTCTGATTGAGAAAGAAATATTGAAGAGAGTAATTAATTTTTCCTTGGGCATGTAAGTATTTGCTGGAGTCAGGTAGGCGAGAGACTTTTAAGACCCTTCTATGTCTGAAAGTCCTGTCTGTTATCTTTCTAGGTTATGCAAGCTTTCACTATCCATGATGCACAGTATCTGTTTACTCTGGAAAAGCTCTGTCCTTTTATCTTGTTGAATCTGTACCAAATGCATTTTATTTGATGAGATTTATTAACTGGTCTTGAAAATTGTTTTCATGTTGTCATGTCAAACAGTTCTGTAACATGGAATCCGAGTCTCACATGAAACCAGAGCGAACAGAAGAATGTGGTACATATAAAATTTGCACTTGCAGGCATTGTGGAGACAAAGCAGATGGGAAAGACTGTTTGGTTTGTGATTCATGCGAGGAGATGTACCATGTGTCCTGTATTGAGCCTGCTGTGAAAGAAATACCCCACAAAAGCTGGTTCTGTGTCAATTGTACTGCTAGGGGAATTGGATCTCCTCATGAGAATTGTGTGGTGTGTGAAAGGTTGAATATACCAAAGACCCTGAACAACATTGTTGGTGAGGAAAGCATCCCTACAAATGAGGAAACACTAAATGAAGTGGAAGAGAATCCTAATTGTACTTATGATGGGATTCAAGTTTCCATAGGTGAGAAAAACTTCCCTGACTGCAAAATTTGTGGAATGGAGGTAGATGGTGAAAAAATAAAAATATGTGGTCACTCTTTTTGCCCCAGCAAATACTACCATGTAAGGTGTTTGTCAAGTAAGCAGATTAAGTCATATGGTCGCTGTTGGTATTGCCCTTCTTGTTTATGCCGAGTTTGCCTCACTGATCGAGATGATGATAAGATTGTTCTCTGTGATGGCTGTGATCATGCATACCATATCTATTGCATGATACCTCCAAGAACTTCTGTTCCAAAAGGTCAATGGTTTTGTAGTAAATGTGATGCAGGGATCCAAGTAATACGCCGGGCAAAAAAGGCATATGAGAGCAACAAGTTGAGAGCTGATGAAAATGTTTCAAAGCCAAATGATAATACTGATAAGAACTGGGAGAATAAACGTGGACAGGAATTGGACAAAGTTGGAGGAATGGACATGCTTTTAACTGCAGCCAATACTCTGAATTTTGAAGAGAACTTAGCTGCAGTCCAGATTGACTCACAGAGAACTTGAGTTTTCTTGAGGGCATACGTGTTAACTTCTAATACCAAATATTTCATATTTCCTGCATTTGGTTTGGATGACTGATTTTGTTAGGTTGTAAAACTATGGTAGATTTTGCTGACTCTTGGATACATAACATTGGAAAGATAGGAATATAGAGCCAAAGAGGAAAAAAAATCAACAGAAACTGTGGTAAGTGCAGTCTGCAAGATTAAGCAGGTCAGATACTATTGTAATAGATGTGGTTGATATGAAATTTAATTGGCTACTTTGCATGTTCCATGTAGAGTATATTATCTTGTATTGTCATATTTTAAACCGATGTTTCTTAGATTTGTATAATCAATGTCTGTCTAATTGATAATCAAAAGGAATGATTTTTCCCCTTGTTTAGGATTCATTGTTTCATTCCAATTTCTTACAAGCCCTGTTTGTCTTGCACTTTATCAAGTTGGTAGATCATTTGCTATTTCAATTATTTTACCTTTCCTATGGTAGATTTTTTTGATGTTTTTAAAAAAACTAATCATTACTTTAATTATAAGTGTGATCTTGATCCGCTGTGTATAAAACTACCAAGGGAGTCTGTAGCTTGGCTGCATTGCGTAATGGATGCACCAGTGATAACGACCCGTGTGACTTAATTAAGTTTGTTTTTGTAATTTTTTTATCCGTATTAAAATAAAGAGGAAAAATGGAAAATAGTGGATTTGTAAATTTAAAAACTCTAACTTGTGATGAATTAAATATTGAAAACCGACGAATCCATGCAAATATACTAATATAAAGACCATTGAACGCACACAAGTCCGTTGCGAAATGTTATGGAGGTTTCTACTTCTCATGTTCAGGATTTGTAGGAAAATATTTCCAGTATTATGAATGTATACATTCAGTACATTCTTTATTAAACATGAAAAAAAAAATAATACATTTACATTATTCTTATCTTTATGATTATTGTTTTTCATATCCTTATTTTTTCCCCTTTTGGTAAGGATGTATCTACTTCCGTTGTACCGAATATTTGTTCGATTTGTAGTCCTTTCCTTTCTTTGGTCTTTGACTCTTTTATTTTATTTTATTTTATTTTATTTTACCAAAAATAGCACTTGGTGACATTAACTTTTAAGTCTCAGCGTAGAGCATCTCAACTCCTTTTTCCCATATATGCACTAAGCATTTTCACTCTATCACTCTCAATCTTCCTCCAATATACATAACCACCCATGAAACACATTATCCATTCTCTAAGTTATATCACTCTAACATCAAAGGGATATCAGTACCACTTTTATACATTCATCATTCACGCAACATCACTTCCTCAAAAAAATCTTAAAATACTCCTATAATACTGAAGACTTAGTACATCATTTACAAAAATTGGAAAAAAGTAATACAATATTCTACTCACCCGTTTATGGTTAATGCCACCTAAGTTTCACTTCCTTCCCTATATAGCCATATAGGGTCATTTCTCCCTATCAGTATCACTATCACTATCAATCTACAGATGATACGCACACCCTTTGCTCAGGGCCATTCACTACCAAACTCTGGTCCATTCCATACTATTAAGTTATTGCCTTCGTCATGTAGATTAACATCCTAGCTTCCATCAATTAGGCTAGATATCTCATAATCGAACACGCGCACAAGCACACACAATTGGGTGGGCTTGCTGTGCTGAGGGCTAGGCTTGTGTCTACTATTAGGTTTTGCTCTTATACAAAAAACCCATCAGGGTTTTTATGCATGCGAATAGCCTAAGAAGCCTAGGGTTAGGACTTTCTTGATACCCATATAAATAATCCTATTTTAGTCATGACTCATCATGTGTGTGACAGTCAAATCAGAAAACTGAAGCCCTAAAGCGCCTACACACTCCTCCCTTCCCTTTGCTTGGGAATAATCCGGAAGATAGGTCTTTCTGCAAGGAAATTTCACTCTGTTGCAAAGGAGAATCCACATATATAGTTGCAAGGATAACAAGCAGATAATGATAATGACACAAACACATTCACGCACAATCTGGATTCACCCTTTTAGTAGACAATTGGGTTAATTTGTGGTTATGGACCAAGTTAGGCAGCCCATATCATGTCCCATCTATTAAATTAAACCTGTTAATCACATGAACTTCTTCCACTTTCAGGAATAGTCCATTTAATTTTCGTAATCACTATTCTCCTACACAAGATGAAAAATCTTAAAAAAAATTGCTTCAGGTCACGGGTTCAAATTTGAAAAATAGTCTCTTTGAAGAAAAAATATAAGAATAAGACTCCATATAATTGTCCCTCACCTCTACTCTCCCAAAGTCAGGAAGTCTTGGACATTGAGATTTCACATTTTTAGTATTCTCAGCACAAGGTCATTCTACATTTATTACCTAATCGATCTGCAACAACCTAATCAACACATAAACATAACTATCACGCCACCTGTACATCACAATGAACCTTTTGAACAATCAGTTGCTGACAATATACAACTTAAAATCTCCTATCTTAACAGAAACTGAGATAATCAAATAAGACATAGGAATATTTGGATAACTTTCTCCACTGTTGTATACCTTCATGAGCGTTCATCCTTATCACCTACCGCATAACGATTTTGAGTGGCACTCAAGCCTGATGAGTGAAGTTGCTTTCTCTTCTTTACAAGATTTAATGCAGTTTTCCTATCATCTCGAGTTTCCTCATAATCAGGCTGCCAAAACAATAAACTTTGTTAAGTATCAAACTGAAGATGGATCAAAAGATGCATCTTTGGTGGTTCAGCTTAAGCATAAAAAGAAAAATTGCATACGCCAGTGGCAAGAGCAACATACTACAAAAAACCCACAGGCCCAAAATAAAATCTAGCGGACGTTCTCAGTTCTGCTAATTAAAATATAGAAGTCCTGACCAGCCAGTGAATAAATTATTCCAAACACAATCTCCAAAGTGCTTGTTTAACTGCATGTTTGATTTGTAAAATTATTCAACACTTTATTTATCCAATTATATTGGAATGTCAATTATAACCAGCCAATCTTCTAGTCCTTGATTCCTAAATATACATATCAATGCTGCTTAGAAAATTTGAGCCTCGTCAAACCCAAATAACAAGCATCGTGAAGACTAACCTTGAGAGCTAAAGCTCTGTCAAAGCTTTCAATAGCATTATCTGGCTCACCAAAATTCAGCTGTGCTCTGCCAAGTGTGACCCATGCCTGGAAGGATCAAGATTGAAATAAATGCATCAATTTGGAGACTTTAAAATGAAGTAGCATTGCTCTAGTAGGTATGACCATTGGTAATCCATAATTAAACTATCGCATAATTAAACTATGTCCTACACATACGTTTCACCAAAAATTTGGTATCAAACTATAAGCACAGTGACTGTATACCAAATCTAACATGGACAAAAAATAGAAGCAAACCCAGCATCAAAGAGGTTCATGCTGAATCAACCAAGCATTTTCAGGTTGACGTGAAGTTAGAGAATTCTATCTTAAACACGAGAAATATATAACAAGGTTCTGAATCTGGCAACTTGGGTCTGCAATGCTAATTCCTTTCCAGCAGTAGGTTGGCCTTATCACTTTTAAGCATACACATCAGAAGAACAGATATGAACCAGGTCTAAATGAAAATGAGTTTGAATATCAAATATGTATTCATACTCTAAGAAGTAATAGTTTATTTTTGGATATACTGAACAAAACAAGGCAAGAAGCCAATATTGCTTCAAATTGCAATCTGGAGGAAAATTTGGAGATCAAAATAAGGAAGCCCAATTATATGCATGAAATAGATCACATAGACACAGAAGGTCAATGTTTCTCTATTAAGTTGATAAATTTCTGAAGAGAATCTTTTAAATGCCACTCATCCATTATTAAACTATGATTATATATTTGCTTAGGCATAATTACTAATTGAAACTACTCAACAAAAATTGGAGCAGAAAAATGATACATAGAATTATCATCAATAGGAATGAATAATGCCAAAAATATAATGTTAAATTTTACAAGGCATATGCAAATAATGGAGATCAGACCTCAGCCCAGGATGGTTCCAATTCAGTAGCTCCTGCCCAGTAGAGAACATAAATTATCAAATTTCAAGCACTGAAGTGACTGAACGACTAAGAATTGAAATTCTATAATAAAAATCACCAGCAAATCCCCAAACACAAATAAATTTATAAATTAGCCCAGAACAGATCCACTTCATTGCCAAAATTAAATTCATTACAAATTGCTGAATATAAAATTCATATGGGAAAGATGAACTTTTTGAATTTGTCATTGAAAACAAGGGATTAGATAATACATATCACAGTTGTCAATCCCGTATAGTGGCACGAAGAAACTAACCCCAAAAATGTTATAGGGTACTAATAAGAACTGGACCAGAAAATAGTGGAAAATAGAGACAAAGAGGTGAACTTTTATTGAATATCACTCTTCCAAATTCTGAATCAAGGTGATTGCAGAATCAAGAGGGAAGATGGAAATGAATGAATATAGAGAATTAACTCTCCCAGCCCCAGGAAATACGAGAGTCCTGGCTCTCCCTCCCAAACTCTTTTCCCGAAACCAAAACTGATTTCTATTACTTCCCATCCTATTATTTATATCCTGTTATTTCTCTCTCTAACTAACTGTTACTATCTTGCCGTTCGGGGTCTGCTAAGTGCTGACAGTAATATAAAGACTATTGCTACTATCGCAGTGCAATTTCTTTATTAAGTATTCTAATTTCAAATTTCACCTCAAGAAACAGTTCATTTGGTAGTTTAAAATTTATAGTACACATTAAATAAACAAGATTAAGAAGAATATAGCGCGTGCACATACGAGTTGCAGCCTTTAAAGCATTCCAAGCATCTCCAATTTCTAGCAAAACTTGTGCCTTTTGTTCATGCAAAACTGGAACATCAGGTGCCAATGTAAGAGCAGTTTCCCATTTACCCAGCGCTTCCCGGTACTTCCCATCCTGCAAGAAAGAATATGGTATAAACTATGAAAAACAAGCACTGATATGAACATGCGACACAAAATGAACACGGACAAGGGGACACACCTAAAATGATTTTTATTACATCTCTAACAGATTTACGATATATCTAACAGTCTCATTTGTCAGTGTCATCCCAAATTACAAAATTGCAAGTAAAGTGCAAAAGAAACTGCCACCACCGCTATGTCCATACAGCTGAATAACATATAATGTCACATTACAACTTGGTGAAAGAAGACTCATCACCAATGATTTGATTATGACCTGAATTTATACTTTAAACAAATCATTATTATTGATAGACTAACACTGTTTTGATGTAGCTTATATTTGCATAGCCTGAGAAAGAACTAGGATAAATGGTAAGTTTGGAGATGAAAAAAGAGAAAAAAAAAAAAAACTTAAATGGGCGAAGAGTGTGGTTCAATTTCGAATCCATCATCATTGATTGTACCATAAAAATTCAAAGGAACATAAAAGGGAGGTTTATGGCAAGGTTTTCATACTCCAAGTCTCTAACTCTTGATTACAATAAAAGCATCTGAAGTCAGCCATATAATATAAACTTTCCATGCTCAACTTTCAGGTGAAGAAGTACTGCAAAGTGGACTAATTTTTTTTTTTTTTTTGGATAACACAAAGTGGACTAATTTTGATTCCTCCCATGATCCCAATATTGGTTTTCATATTAATTCCATTTTTGCCACTACCATTCAGGCAAGAAGAAAAGAACATAAACTTTTCTGCTAATTACAAATTGGGTGACCCTTGATTCATTAAATTGATTAATGTTTACAAAAAAAAAAAAAAAAGCAATTTCATTTACACAGCTTTCATAATTATATGTCTCCTTAGCTTTAGTACATAATCAAAAAAGGACCAAAAAAAAAAAAATACCACAGCAAGGTTGTCTCCTTGAGCTTGAAACTCCTTAGCGAGTTGTCTTGCTTTCTCCAAGTCAGAGTGTTGGGACTGTTCAGGATTGGGAGCATGTAATCCATCACCATCTTCTTCAGCATCGTTGTTCTTTTGTGGAAAGGGTTGGTCCTCAATGAAGTATGACAACGCTGGCAAACAAAGCTTCTTCTTCTTGTTCTTCCATGTCACTTTCATTTCCACCGCTTCTTCTCTCTTCAACCATACTCTTTCACTTCTCTCTTACATCCTTCTCTGCTCTTCCCAGTTTGGGCCTCTTCATGTTTGTCCGGAGATCGCGCCCTTGATTTGGCCCAATAGTCCAAATTACTCTAAACTGACCCAGTAAAATAATTAATGAAAAAACAATTATTTTTTTATTAAAACTTTTGTTTTGAGAATAAAATAAATTAAGCTAAACACGCATTATATTTGTGTTTGATGAATACTGAATGACACTACAAATAGAACAATACAATAAAAATTCTTGAGTCATAAAGTTAAGTTTTTTGTTTTTAATTATTTAATTGAATAATGTACAAGTACTCGATAGAATAACCTAAAACTCTTTATAATACTCTTTGTATTGTCTTTGTTTAAGGTGTAATAGAATTGGAAAAATAAAACAACACGATTTTTTTTATCATAGACAAAATTTTATAACTTAATTTAATAGATAAAAAATCAGAGTTTCATACATTCCGCCAAACTACTTTTTATCAAATACTTATATTATTTGTTTACCAAAAAAAAAACATAAGATTTTAAAATCGAAAAAAATATTATTATTTTGTGTTATACTATCCTTTTTTTTTTAAGGAATCAAACAAACTCGATATACTTATATTATTTTTAATGGTCAAAATATTAGATTTTTTTTTTTGTAAAATATTTTACTATTTTTTTAAATTAAGGAATAATCTTTATTACGTTATCACAATCTTTCACATAAGTACTTAAATAAGTATTTAACATGTATAAAGTTGTAAGAATCGCATCAAATAATAATGTTTTGAGAATATAAAATATGACACGATAAACTGCGTTTACTTAAAATTTCTCCTTAATCATAAGCCGCTCAATGCTAGAACTAATGTCATACCTGCTTTGTCTTGAAATTCGACTAAAACGTATCGTGGTGTTTTAGGGTCTGTTTGGAGCACCTCATAAAGAAAATAGGATAAAATAATTTATTATATCCTACTTTTATCTCTTGTTTGGTGGGTTAATAGGATATGATTAGCTTATCCTATTGTCTCATCTTATCCAATCCAATACATGATTTCTTATTCTATGGGGGGAGTTGAGTTAGGATTCAACATGATATGATACTAATATTAGATATCCAATATATCATCACGCTATCCTATATATCTTCACGCTATCCAATATATTTGTATTTATTGCATTATATTTTATTTTTCCTTTCTCCTTCTTCATAATCTTATCAGATTGTTAATCAGGTGCTCATCAAACACAGGACATGATGTAGGCTTATCAGTCTCATATCATATCCTACTCTTATCAGTCTCATATCATATCCTATCATGTCCAAGAACCCTTAATTTATTGTCCTATGTATCCTACTTTTGTTTTGGTAATATTGTCCCATCTTACTTTAATTTGTTATGTAAAAGTTCACTGAATTATTAAAATCTCAAATCCCAATAAGAAAGTGTTATCAACCGGACAAAGGCGTACAATGTAACAGGTCCAAAAAATTCCTTCCTATAATAATAGATCAAGAATGGGGTTCATTATTTTTAAGAGTCCAGAATTCTATTAAAATAAATTATTTATAAATAAAAAGTTAAGCTAATAAGATATATGTATTCTAATTCTCTGTCTTTTAACTGTTATTGTATATATACCCAACATTTGCTATGCTTTCAATATTATTGTGCATAATAATCCACCCACCTTCAAAGACATATTCTCTATAAATATCTTAGAGAGGATACATAAATCCTATAGAATTTTTATTTTTTTTTGTACTTCAAAGGGGCAAAGGCCCAAAAAAACATTTACAAGATAGGAGCTTCAGAGTCCAACATAGGACCCAGCTCATCAGGTGCTACAGGCAACGAAATAAAGTTCTCCCTAGAGGAGAAAGCCAAGTTGGCTAATCTATCAGCACAAGCATTTTCATCTCTACCAATATGTTGAAAAACAACTTGCCAATTGTTGTTACACCAGGAATTATGAGGATGGGTTGTCAGGCTTGCTGCATAGGGGATCATGAACATCACTATTTCGCTACCTCCATAAAAACCAAATGGTGGTAACAAATATGTCCCTCCAGTCAAGAAGTTGGTAGTGGAGCCATCCCCTAAGAAGATTTTTACGCAGCCAATCTTTTAAAGGGAGTGTAGTAAAGTCCGAGGGTATCTTGCCAGCAAACCAGCTATTCCATAAGGGAATAGCTTTGCAGCAATCACGAAGTACATGAGTGATGTTTTCCACTTTGTTGTTACAGGCATGGCATAAAGAGGAGCCTCCCCATTTGGAAGTGTGGTCATGAGTGAAAATGCGACCATGGAAAACCATCCACACAAAAACACGTATTCTCTCAGGTCCTCTCCATTTCCAAATCAAGTTCCTCAAGGGATCAAGAGTTAAAGTATCAAATTTCATCTTTCTATAGTAGGCTACTTTGACCATATTCTTGTTGTTTGCATTGGAACTCCACGTCAAGTAGTCCTCACCTCTATCAACCGCCAGGGGAAGAGTAGCATGAATAGCTTGAACAGCCTCCATATTAACATACCTCTGTATAACTTCATAATTCCATCTTCTAGATTTGTGCTCCACCATATCAGCAACCTTAGAGTCTAAGTTCCAGATGTCAGCAGAAGGTAACATGTAATCAATAAGCATATTTTCTAGATTAGTCTATCTATCTTGCAAAAAGAGGATATCCTTACCATTCCCAACATTCCAGTGGAGGCTATCAAGGAAATCCTTCCAGATTCTGCCCACTCCTTTCCAAAGGTTTGAATCATACTGCTTAGTAATGAGGTGTCTTATAGTATCAGCTTTCCTCTCATATTTTTCGGTTAAGACTTGAACCCAAAGAGCTTCCTTACTATTGATAATCCTCCACGCAATTTTATGCATAAACGCTTCATTATGGATCTTTAGATTATGGATACCCAGACCCCCTGCACTTTTGGGTTTACACAAATTATCCCAAGCTATAAGGTGCACTTTCTTCTTCTCTCTTGTATCTCCCCAGATGAAGGAGCGTTGAATTTGTTCAATTTCATTGCAAATAGAGAGAAGGAGACTTCCATGTTGTATATGGCACCCAGGTATGGAGCTTAATACTGAGTTAGCCAGAGTCACACGACCTGCAAAGGAGAGAAGGTGGCTCTTCCAGCTTTAAAGTCGGGCTTATACACGATTGATAACATTGGAAAAATTTCTTCTTTTCCCTTGTTGCGACTCGGCAAGTGCATCGGTCATTAAGTAATAAAAGTGTACCGGAGTACGAGATTGTTCCCACGAGGATTGGGTTTTCAAACACTAGTTTGTTAATCGCGATTTAGTTGGACAATCAAGATTGAAATTAAGAGAATTGGAATTGAAAACAATTAATAACATGCAAATTAAAATTGAGAATTTAAAAAGCAATTGGAAAGATGATTGTTTTAAAGATTAAAAACAAGCGTAGTTAGGGTTTCGACTTCCCCCAATATCCTCTTTATGCAATGAATTAAATTGTCAAGAATCCGTTCTTAAAATAATGCCAATCAATTCTTTCTAAGTTAATTAGGGCTCAATTCCTTGTTACCCTAAATCTATGTGATCTTATAAGAACCCTAGTTCTCCGGTTATTCCCCAAGAAAACATGCATTAAGATCAAGAATTCAAAGATTGCACAATTATCCTATGTCTATCCTTAGATCACAAGGATTGTGATAAATTTACCATGTCAGGGTTAATGCTCCAACATTCCTATTGTCATACAATTTTCCTAAATCAATCTATAAGGAGCAAACTCATAGAAAGCATTAGAGACAGATAAATTTATTCAATTATCAAAAGAAAAGAATTCAGAGACAATTTAATTCAAAGCATACGATTTAATTGGGTTCCATCTACCCCTAAGTACATAAAAGTCTAGCCTAGCATACTGAATTAAAAAGCAATAGAAAAGAAAATATTTTTCCAAGCCTCCATTGGTGTGATGTACTCTTGGTTCCCCAGTGCTCCAACTCTCTGCAACAGGATTCCTCCTTTGGGTCTCTGTGTAATTCCTTGGTGTGTCTGTGAATGAGTGTGTTTCCTTGACAAATCCAAGTCTGATTCCAATAACCAATTTTAGACATGTAAGCTCAGGCCTTCATGAGCTGGGCCAAAGGTCTCTGGTTCATTTATGACCCCTAACTTTAGCGATAACCATTTCACTAATAAACCCATAAAAGGAGCTCGTAGGTTTTGAAAGTAATTAATTAGTTTTAAAACCTCCACCCATTCAATATTTTATTTGAGAATTTTCATAAGCTTTGCCAAATGTAAAATTCATTGTTTAATTTCGAATTTTTCTTTAATAACTTAGTATTGTCGAGTGATGGACGATATAATACTTTATTATAATTTTGAAATTATTAAGACACAATAGAATTCAATCATGCTTATCTCGTAGGGTCATACATGATTATTTTATTGATAGGCTCACAATGCGCCTAAAGGTTAAATTAATTTCTTAATTTAAATCTCCTACCATAATTATATAAGTCCAATATAATAAAATCTAATCATACTTATTCGGTGGGGCATCACATGATTATTTTATTAATGGTCCTATAGTGCGCTTGAAGGTTAAATTAATTTCTTAATATAAATCTCCTCCCATTCGACACAAGCAATTTTTCAATTTCCCAGAATTGTTCAATTTAGAGTAACCATTGTTTAATTTCCAAATTTATGCTTAGCATCCAAGCATTACCGACGATGGGTTGTACAATACTTTACTAAATTTTTGAAATCATTAAGGTCCTAAAATTCGGTCATGATAGGTAGCTTGTGCTTTACATATGACCATTTTAGTAGACCATAATTTACTTGCAAAATAAACAGTTCTTTTAGGAAATTTTTAATTATTTATCTAGATTTAAATTATCCTAAAAATTGACTTAATTATTAATCTAGATATAGGAGTCATAATAATTGTCATTTATGAAGATAATTTGAAATCAAAATAATTACCATAACGATTATTAAATTATTACATTTATTATGCATATATTTTGAAAATCAGAATTAATGTCATAATGATCATTAATCCAACCTATCAAATATAATAACCATTACATTTAAATTTTGAAATATAAATTAATTACCATAATGACTATTAATCTAGTCATACAAACATAACAGTCATCATGCTCATGTAATTAACAAGTTATGCAACAATATGGCACCACCTACTCTATATTATGGGTGTTCATCAACCGAGTCAAACCGCGGTGACCGAACCGAAAAATCAATAACCGAAAACCGAAAATCGAAAAATATTGCAAAATTTAATTGGATTGAATCAGTTTTTGGTTTGGTCGGTGAAAACCGATCTAATCTAAACCAATCCAATGATTCTCTAATCTTACCCTCCACATACTTGGGCCTATTCCTCAAACATAGCTCAAAAATCATATAGCAAAATTTTAAACCCAAAATCCATTAACCCATCAGTTTCTAAACGCAGGAGAAAATATAATTCTAATTAAATATAAAATTCTAGATAAATAATAATTGCATGGAAAATCGTAATCGAATATGAAATTTAGGGTCCTAATCAAATATAATATCTTAATAATATGTTTTTCCATTCTGAGTTGTGCTTGATCTATGTAATGCTTTTTTTTGGGGTTAAATACATCATATATTTTTATTGCATGGATTATTGAATTTTTTTTGCTAGAGGTAAAACAATGTTGTCAATTTCATCATGTTGTTAATGTTTTTTTGTCCTTGATCTATGTTATGCTTTTGATCTATGTTACTCCGTATCTCAGGCAACCACATTGTAAAATTTTTGTTGGAGGTAAAAGATTATAATTCAACTTTTTGTTGTACTATATTGAAAATTAGATTATCGGTTACTAATGCTTCTAGATTGCACAATAATCATCATACAAACTTTACAAAGCCAATACTTACAAATAATATGTTATTTGCACAATAATCATCATACAAATTTTAGACATTTCAAAAAATCGAAAACCGATACAATCCAAATCGAATAAAATTGAATTGGATCAAATTTGAAAATAATCCAAATCGGATAGATGATTACATAATCAAACTGAAGGGATTGGATCGAATGATTTTTGCTTCCAAAACTAATCCAATCCAGACTGTGAACACCCCTACTCTATATGGCATGTTATCACATCAAGCATGTTATCAATCATACAATTCATCCATTCATAAAAATAAAATAATTATAAAATGAACTTTAAACCGTGGTTTCCTAGAGTAAAATAAAATAAAATTACAAGCCACTATTTGATGGCGAAAATATTCTCTGACTTGCACTATTATTTTCCTCCTTCTTTCTGGGTCCATAAGGTTTTGGTTCAAGCCTTTTGACAACCATGAGCTTAAAGGCCTAAAATACCCAAAACTGGCAAGAAAACCTAACATCTTTCTTGGAAACCCTAACCATTACGACTGTTGCGCCTTCGTATGACATCCGATTGATACAAAATTTACAGGCACGACCATCTTGATGAGATGAATCCACGACCATCAGAATCGCCCCAAACAGAGCTCCATGCACCCTATCTTCCGCAGAGAGTGAAGCCCACTCGCAGAGACTTCCAGTGGAGAGTGATGGAGAGTCCGACCTCCGTTTTGCGTGATTCAATTGTTGTTTGACTCAATTTTTCGTTCTAAATCTTTCTACGGTCTCAAATTTTCAATTGAAAGTCATATTCATCACAAACAAGTGCAAAATAGTCGTGAATGTCTTCTTTTTGCATCTTCTTGGTCTTCTTTCATTACAATTTTGTAATACAACCAAAATATATTAAAAATTGAAATAAAAAATCAAGGAGAAAACCTAATCATAAATGATTAGCCTCCTTGTTACAACCCAAGAAAATACAACCAAATCTCTACCATGGATTAAAGCCTAAAAACGAAATAAAAGCATCAATTTTTATAAAAAAGAATTATAAGGATACACATACCAATATATAATAACGAATATACAACCCTAGGTGCTATATTTTACTATGCTAATTAATTACATAAATAATAATAAATCAAAAAACTAGATCCACCTTCAAACACGGAATGCGGGATACCAATTGTTGGTCACTTTGCAATTACCACTCGGGAGCACACGTCCTCTCTAATATGGCCATTAACCCTTCATCTCCCTTCTACGGGAATCATTATAACAAGGAAAAAATGTGTATCATTTTAAAGGATATAAAGTTATGTCATTTTAAGGAAGAAAAAAAATAGATAAAAGGAGGAGAGAGTTGACAAAAAATATAAAGATGTAGATTCTACTTCTTTATGAGAATAAAATTATGACATATCTTATGTTATTTAAAAAGATAAATATTTTTCTCTTATAACAATACATGAAAGATTGATAAAAAAAAAAAGACACGGAGATAGAACACCAAGTCTTTGTGGTAGGACAACATATGCTCCCTCAGTCACGCGCATTGAGTAAACCATTCTTGGCCACTTTGGTAATTACAGTGATCCAGAGCACAAAGTCATGTGCAATATGTGACCATTTTCTACTTCATCAACTTTCCAAAAATTACCAGCGCATCACACGAGAGAGAGAGGAATCTTTGAAGTAGGACCTACTTGGCTCAATCATGCCCATGTCAGGAAATCATCATTAAATCAATATTCTTTGCAGTATAACCATTTTCTACTTCATCAACTTTCCAACAATTACCATCGCATCACACGATAGAGAGAGAGCAAAATCTTTGAAGTAGGACCTACTTTGCTCAATCATGCCCATATCAGGAAATCATCATTAAATCAATATTCTTGGAGGAGAAAATAAAGAGTATGTTTGAATGTGTTTTTAGTTTTTTAGTTTTTAAAAATTGTTTTGAGGATAAATTTTGAAAATTGATTTTGAGAGTAAATAATAATAAAATTTGTTTGAATATAGTTAATTTTAAAGTTATAAAGAAGTTGTAGTTATTTACAAAAATATTATTAATGAATTCTCATATTTATAAGATTGTCATCGCAAAATAATTTAAAATAAAAATAAAAATTGATTTAATTACGAAAATGTTATTAATAAATCTCCATATTTATAAGAATGCCGCCACAAAAACAAGAAAACAACTTTGGAAAACATCCTGCTATTATTTTGCTTTTTCAGTTTTTAAAACAAATAAACAGACACTGTTCTCAAAACAACAAATAGCATGAAAACATTCTTTTCAAACAAGATTTTTTGTTTTATTGTTTTTAAGATTTAAAAGCTGTTCTGGAGAACATAAATCAATAAGAGCGTTTAGTTTTTTTCTCTTTCTCCATGAAGGAGAATCGTGACCATTCAATACCATATTTTATGCTGCACATGTTCTTCCATCTTTCTTATAAATTAGTTGATACGAACAAATTTAAGATTCTCATGTATGAACATGTCTAACCATAGTTATAACTCATCAATCATTTATTGATTTTTTATTTGGATCCTCCTCGTCTTTCTTGTCAATCAGAAGCATACAGTAATTTTTTCTTCGTCTTCTGTATTTGAATAATTCTTTTTAGGTAATCATGTTCTATTATAAGTACCTAAATGAGTAATTAACATGTATAAAGTTGCAAGAATCGTATAAAATAATAATGATGAGAATATAAAATATGACATGATAAACTACGCTTACTATATCTACCAAAAATAAAATAAAATTACGCTTACTTAAAATTTCTCCTTGTCCTATCCTACTTTAATTTAATATGTTAAAGGTCAATGAATTATTAAAATCTTAAATTCCAATAAGAGAGGATATAATTTGATGAAACAAGTAACTGAAATCTTAAAGCATCCTTCTCTCAAACGGGTGTAAATGTAATACCATAAAAAGGTCGGTGGAGAGAAGGATGCTTTAACTTATTCTTGTCTTTGTCCCTTCTCATTGTATTGTGGTACGTATGCTTATTTCCAAAGTTGAAACTACCCCGAAAATGTAATGACACATTAATGTGAATTGTTGAAATTAAAGTTTTCTGCAATGAGCACGTCAACTTCAAGCAATCTAGCTAACTTTTGAACATCCATCAACACTAAAGTTGAAAGTTTGAAGAGTTTATTCCTTCCTTTTTCTTCTATATCCTCGTGCTAGCTTCTAAGATTCTCATCCTTTTTATAAAGTCTAATAACTAACACCATCAGTAATCAATCTTGCATCCGCCTAAATCTTCCCCATCTTTATTGTCATAAAGCAAAATATCCAAAAGAGAAATTCAACTGAAAGGCAAATAGGCCCTTTATCTCAATGACTCTTCTAGGAAAAAACAATGTATCTTTAAGGGAAAAGTGTTTATCCTTTTAAATGACACAACTTATATCCTTTTATTCTCATAAAGAGGTGAAACCCACACCTTTTATATTTTTTTGTCCACTCTCTCTCCTCCTTTATCTATCTCTTTCTCTCACTTGACACAACTTTACATCCTTTAAAATGATACCCACTTTTCTCTATCTTTAATAATGTAATGTATTTTCAAAAATCATTTATTTCTTTGAAATATTATGTCTTAATTTATAACGATGTATCTTTAAATTTTTTTGACCGTGTTCAATGTTTCTTGATAAATATTATATCTTAGATATGTTTTACACCTAACATTTATAGTTTAGGGTTTACAGAAAAAGAAAAATAATAATTTACAGAGTTAAATTTATTATTATTATTATTATTATTAAAAAACATGTTGGGAAAGTCATGACCAACTTTCCAAATTCCAATATATATATATGTATAACTTAGACTACTTCGGGAAACATAGCCTACCGAGAGAAACAAAAATAGATTGCGAGACCAAGTTGGATGAAAACCATGGTGGCCTTGGGTGGGGAAGAGCACCAGAAGGTGGTGAAGATGCATACCAAGTCAGAGACACAGGTTAATGACCTGCGCAACTGCAAGACCAATGCAACTGTCATTCCAGCTCCCAGAAAATTGGTGAAGAGAATGATGTTCGATACCATGGTCGATTTTCTCACTCGTTTGTTTTCCTTTCCTTCTCTGAAGGAAAACAAGGTCCGTCACATGTTGAATTAGTTGATAAAATGCATCGAATTATATATGTAATTACTGTGAATGAAGGTTATTTGGCTTGCTTTTGTAGTTACTATAATACTGAATTTCAGAAGCCTCTAGCTCTTGCGCTTTTGATTCTCCATTTATAATTATTCAGTGTTATATATGCAGCCTTATTTTCAATGCTGATGATGGCTTTTAGTGCTTAGCATTCAGTGTTGGGTCTTAGCGTAAGTATTACAATATTGGGTATTAACATTTTCAATATGTATATTGGGAGAGTTTAATAATATTTGTAAAGAATCACGTAAATCAAATTGTGGTAGCTCAGTTGGCGCATGAGAACTGAGCAGGTAGGAAGGTGGAAGTGAGAACATATGTTCGATCCTCCCCAGTACCACATTTGGAAGGGGGTTTAAAGTTTTAATCCTGGACCCCTATCGAATCGGACTAGTCACGAAACAATGAACCGATTAAAATATTTCAAAAATAAAATAAAATCACATCAACTATATATGACTAGAGATAACGCGTTTATTTCACTGTTGGATGGGGACATGGCTATTAACTACGAATTTGGCCTCTCTATAGTGGCCCTTCTGGAATCCCTTTCTCAAGTACTGTTTGCGAAAAGGGTTGCTTCGTCGTTCTTCGATATAATTTGTAGTAAAAAAAGTTGTTACCTCACTATATTTACATACCGCGTACTTTAATCAAAATAGACCTAGATTTACTAGTCAAACAGAGGAACACCGAACCACCGATGGCGATCTATACCTATGTCAAAAAATTTGAGTTCGATTCCAAGCCTTTCAACGTCAGAAGGTGCAATCTTGGGTCCTCGGGTTTCAAAGCAAGGGTACATCATATGATTTCCTTTTAACAGTCAGGACTTGATTTCGTTCCTTTGTTTTTTTGGGTTTTATCAGAGTACGTTGTAAGAAAAGTGATTGTGTAATGTCATAGAGATTCGTTTTACGTGTTTTAATTTTTTATTTTTATTTTTGCTTTAAAAAATGTGAGCCCCACGAAATGTTGTGTGTAGAAAACTTTTTTGTGTCATATTAAAGGACAAAACGAAAACCCTTGTTTTTTATTAGCGATTATGACTAACATTAATTTCAAGGTATTTGTCATTCTTAGAGGCTTGCATATCATGTCCATTTCTCCTTGTTGATTTTTTTTTTTTTCAAACACACATTCTATTATATAAAACTTGGGTTTAATTATTATTTCTCATATTATAAGAGATAAATTTATCTTCTTCTCATATGGATCCATATGAGCCCACACACTTTTACGTGTCTGTAGGAGATAAATTTATTTTCTATAACATGAAAAATACTATACCCAAAAAACTTAAAGAAGAAAATTATCAAAATCTTTTGTTCATCGCGATTCTTTTTGAAAATGAGTTTTCAACCTAAAGGGTTTGCGTTCATATACTTAGGGACTAAGTTTGTGTTAAATAAAATTGAAAATATTAGCACTAATAACTTAATAATAAATATTAGTGAGAAAAAGTCAAGCTCTAAATTTATAGTAGATGGAAAAATCATTCATTCTTTTGTGGTAAACATCTTTCATTTTAAGAGTCAAGTACTTTGAATTTTAAAAGCAAGAGATGTGCTTGATCAATCCTAATAAACTAACATTTTAGCCAACTTCCATTGACATTGAGTAGAGCCATTAATTGCGCATAAAATTCATTTCAATATATTTTTTTTTTCTAAATTATACTTACTAGTTTAGTATTATTATTTTTCTTCAAATGCTAAAGAAAAAAATATCAAAAAGTCTTTTTGAATTTTAAAATATAATTTATTTTTTTCTCTTATCATTTAATAGTTTTTTGTTCAAGCAATAAAAAATGTTAGGAAAATTTGTTAGCAAATGTAACGATTCTTTTTTTACTATAATTTGCCTTTAAAATTCAACATACATCTTATACCAATATTGCTTATAAAAGCAATTTTATATAAATATAAATTTAAAAAATTAGAAGGGAAAATATTTTTTCTTTTAAAAGACATAATTTTGTGTAGTGAAAATATTACACTGTTTTGTTATAATACTGTTTTACTATAATATCCAACCAATTATTTTTTTATTTATCAAAATTTACTTTTCAATTGATTAAATATTAGCTTTAATGTTTCTACAGTGAATACAGATAAATTATCTACATTGACTCCCAAAACGACGTCATTTTTGGGTTAAAAGATAAAAATTATAATAATAAAATATTATTACAACCCTAAAATAAATTATATTTACAAAAATACCTTGATTTCCTCCCCAAAATGGCGTCATTTTGGGCTCAATATAGATAACTTATCTACATTGATTGCAGAAAAAATGAACCCTTAAATATTACATTGAAACGCTCTTTTCGATTCATCAATCACTTGACTCGTCTGTTTCTAACCAGATAGGATCTTATGAGCAGTATAGCTCTCCCACGAGACCGCGTTATAATAATTCATTACCAATTGATTCACTAGGTGGTTACAATGACACATATCTTTTCCAATATTAATATGCATTACTAGTGACATTAAGGGTGTACATGACAATCATTCTGTTCTCTGGCACTATTTCTGAAAAGAAACAATTCTTTTCTATTTCTGTGCCTTGGAACAATTTCTGAGAAAAAATGTGTTTGATAACATGTTTTATTTTTATTCCGAGAATGAGAATTGTGTTTGATAACACAACAAATAATAGAATAAAAATTCTTTCCTATTAAGCATAATTTTTTTCGGATCATCACTTTTCCTTTTATATGGTGTGGTGGCGGCGGCGGCGGTAGTGGTGGTTGTAGTAGTGGCGTTGTGGTGGTGGTGATGGTAGCGATGAAGTCATGGTGGTGGTGGAGGAGGTGATTACATGGTGGTGGACTGGTGGTGGCGACAATAGTGGTAATGGTGGTGAAGGGATAGTAGTGGCGGCGACGACGGCGGTAATGGTGACAATGGCAGTGGTGGTAATGGTGTGGTGGTGGTGACGATAGTAGCTGCGGCGATGGTGGTGGTGATTCTAGTGATAATTGTGGTGGTGATGGTGACGGTGACAGTGACATAAAGGGGGTGGTGGTGATAGCAGTGGCCACAACGATTGTGTCGATGGTGGTGATGGTAACGACATGGTGGTGGTGGCAGTGGCGATGATGTAGTGGTGGTGGTGGTGCCAATGGCATGATAATGGTAGTGGTGGCAGCGGCAGTGGTGGTAATGGTGGCATAGATGCAGCGACGGCAATAACGGAGGTGGTGGGTGTAAGAACCCGCACCGTTAATTAAGGAAATTAATCAGTTAATTATGAGTTTAATGAGATAATTCCATAATTGACCCTAATAATTATTATGAGGCTCTAATAATTATAGTAAGTGAGTAATAATGCTGAAAGTCGCTTTTCTGACGAAAAGTGCAGATACCGATTCTGCTAGTCGGTATAAGTGCGTACCGGCAAGGTATCCCAGAAAATTATAATAAGTGCATGAATATTCCTAGAATAATATATAGGACTTGTAAAACGAGTTTCAAGTTAAAATAATGAGAACTGGTGCTAGAACTGATACTGGCTATGGAAAAGCGCGTACCGGAAAGGTGCTCCGAAAAAATATAAGAAAAATATGATAATTCTTGTAAAATTGAGTAGGTTAAGAATACTGAGTTTGGAATTAAAATGCAAAGCGTAGCAATTAAAGTTAATATTGTGTGTTTATTGCTTAAGTGACTATATATAGAGGGTTGCACACAACCCTAGGCTGATCCTCCAGCCTTGTATACGTGAGTTGGCTGCTGCCACCTTCCCCTCTCTTGGTCATTTTCGTTTTTATTTAGAAACCTCCAAAGACATCACCTTTCTTCATGATTTCTTCATCTAAACACCTTGGTTGAGTCTTGGGGTGAATGTTAAGCCTTCTTTTCTGAGTTGAGTGAGCTGCCTTGTGAGGTTAAGGTGCTGAGTCTTCTGAGTTGAAGGAGGCTCCAAGAAGCTTCCTTTGTGAGGAAAGGGCCAAGCTTTGGTAGCATTTTCGTGTGCAGTGGAAGTCTGAACCTTGGGAGTGTCAAGTGAGCTCCAAGAGCCTTTTGTTCTGAGTTTGAAGCTTGGGTATGTTGTACCAACCTTTAATCATGAGTTTAATGCTTAAAAATGGAACCTTGATGCATGTAATGAGCTAAGTTGACAACTTAAGGGTGGGTAAGGTTAAACACACCTAGAAATGCATGTTTAGGCTTCTGTAATTGGTAAAAATGGAACCTTGGAAGGATATCTTCGCGAAATGCAGAAACTGCATTCTGTCGCAAAATATTTGAATATTTGATCGTGAAATATCCGGATATGGATATCTGGATATTGATATCCAGATATGGATATCTGGATATTGATATCTAGATATGGGGATATGGATATCCGGATATTGATATCCGGATATTGCCAGTGAGATATCCGGATATTGATATCCGGATATGCCCCCGACATATATCCGGATATTCTGGGTTTGCGAGGAACAATAGCTTACTATTCATCCTGAACTGATGTTTGGGGGTTTGTGGACCCTAGATTGAGGAAGTTGAACTTCTATATTAATTGGACTAAGTCAGAATCAAGTGATTAAGGGCTTATGGCTTTGTGTGAAGCCTCAAGACGTAAAACATATAAGAAAGGCGTTGTCTTTATGATGTATGCTTGTTGTGCATGTTTATTGATTTATTATTGGTCCATATCAGATTGTGATTCTGCTGTGTTTGGACTTTGAGGATTGGTTGGACTCTTGGCTTGGAGTGTTAGCTTACAAGGTAAGCTTTCGTGTCCTCGGTTTAGCCATTGTGTAGTTCCACCGTGCCCCATGGGGGAATGGTTATATGTATGATGTGTTACATGCTTTGATATATTTGGAATGCTGTTGAGCTTTATGTGTAATGGCTTTTAATATGCATGTGTTGTTCCATCTTGACGGTAAGCCTGAGTATGTGGCGTCATACAAAATGGTGATCCGGGGTGGATGCAAGTGGCGTCTTGCACTATGTGTGGGTATTTGGCGTATATAAATCCTGTATTTCTCTGGCCAGTAGTATAGTATTGACACACATGACATGATTATCTGCTGCATTGCACTGTTTTAGAAATGATATTGAGGAACTGCTTTTGAACTTATATTGCACATGTAAGTGAGCTTGGGGTGGAAGATCCTTGAGGACCCCTTGTCTTACTGAGATTTCTTATTTAGAGATCTAACCCCACGTTTGGGGCACTTATTTCAGGTTCAGGTAATTTGGGGGCTGATGTCTCTGGCGGCAGAAGGCCAGAGCTTAGTTGATGATATTGCTGTTATTTATGCTGACATGTTGGATGCTGGTTATATCTGCTGATTTGATGTATTAGCTTACTTTTATTATGTTGCTGTTGTTGAGACGATGTGGGCTTTGTTGCCTTATTTGTGTGAGCATGGGGATTGTCCATGTCACTGATGTTAGTACTTATAGTTGGAGTTGTATAAACTGCGAGTTGGACCGGTCTACGTGTTGTAGTTCCGTGTCTAGAGACATACTTATATTATTTATGTTATGAGGTATTTCAGTTAGTTGTCTTTTGCAATCTACATACATGCAATATTTTATTAATCGATTCAATAAGCAAGCTGGTAATGATAATGACATCATAATTGAAAAGAAAAAGATATTCCACATTTTTAATTAAGCGCAGCTTAATACGATAGTATGATAACATTACCGGATATATACGGGTGTTACACTGGGGATGGTGGTGGCTGCGACGATGGTAATAATGATGACATGGTGGTGGCTGTGGCGGTGGTAGTGACATGATAATGGTAGTGGTTGCGACGGTGGTGGTGGTGGTGGTGACAGTAGTGTTTGCAACGATGGTGATGACATGGTGGCGGTGGTGGCGGTAATAGTGGTGGCGTGGAGGTGGTGGTGCTGATGGCAGTGGCTACGATGATGGTGGTGGTGGTGGTTGATGGTGGTAGTGATAATGGTGGTGACGGTGATGGTGGTGGTGGTACAACGATGGTAGCGGTGGTCGTGTCAGGATGGAGGTGGCAGTGGTGATGATGGTAGTGGTCGAGAGTAAATGAGAGAGATAAGTGTTTCTCATTTTGTGCCCAGGAATAAAAAAACAGAAATTTTTTGATTCTTTTTTCTGTTCCCCAGCACAAAAATTAAACCGGTTCATCCCGGGAACAAAACAATAAACCGATTTTACCAAATAAGTTTTCTATCCATTTCTGTTCTCGGGAGCAGAAATTAAAAAAAGAAATTGATTCCGGGAAGGTTGTCATGCACACCCTAAAATACTTACGGAGACCATTTTATTAAAATTCACCTTTAAAAAGCTAACACATTCTCTTGGGCGGGCTGTTAACACATATTTAATTAGAGGTGTAAGGAAGTATAATATGCTACTGCATAGGATGTAAATGAGTTAGATCGGCCTACGGCCTGACCTATATTAGGTCAGGCTTGGCCTATTATAAAATAGTCAAATAGAACAAGTCTAGGCTTTTAAAAAAACTTATTTAGAAAACAGGCCATAGATTCTTTTTTGTACATGTCGGACTTATAAACCTACAGGCCAGTCTATATTATATTATTTATTTTTAAAAAAGATAATTGTTTTAATAATTTTAAATAATAAAGTAATATTATATTAGTTTTATTTAATTATTGAATTTTTAATAGGTTTAAACAGGCTAATAAACCTAGGCCAAGACTTTTATTTTTAAAATATATGCCAGACCAAATTTGTAATTTGGGGCATACACAGGCTAGTAGGCCAGACCAGACATAAGATTTTTAAAATAGACCAGGCTTATTTAAGAAAAAGCCTAACCTAATCTATTTACACCTTAAACTTTAGGATTAATATGTGAGAAAAAAAAAAAGCTACTCAAGCTTTGAGTACATGTATTTAAACGAGGCAAATTTAATGTTTAAACTCGACTTGTTTGCCTCATTTATTATTTGATTACTTTTTTTTCTCTACTGTCAAATGTTAATATTTTTAAGTACATTAATTTAGTATTGATATATACTTTTATGCTAAAAAATAAGTAAAAGAAAATGAAAGTTTTTTTTGATTCATTGTACCATTATCAAGAAATCTTTAGTGACCTTACATATATAGTTTTTATTTCATTATTAACTATGATGATTTCTGCGTACATGCACACTGCTACAAATTTTCCAATTACCAATGGCCAAAACTTTCGATATAATAAATTGTGCCTATATATACTGCCTCCTTCTATCAATTTTTTTTTTAATCTATATATTAATAAATTAGGAGTTTTTTCTTTTAATTATCGATTGTGATTTAAAAAAATTAAAAAATATTTTTCTCCCATAAAAAAAAAATTCTTAGTCATTGATTAGCTTAATTTTGATTTGTGTAATTAGTTCTCTTTATTTATTTTTTCTATTTAAGTAAAATTAACAAGTTCTGCCTAACTTTGCATCTTCTATTAGTGGGAAAATGCACATGACTATATGAGTAAGATTTACCTTGTGTTCTGGTCGGCTTAATTGGCTAGCCTAATATAGCAGGTCCAATGTCAAAGAACTAAGCCACCTCAGCTCTACTTGCGCCAACGCTGCTACCCTTACTGGTACGCAATAGCTCCCCCAACATTAGATACTAGAATGTCTTAATTGGGATATTTTCACATTCCTTTTAATTTGTCTTTACAGAGAACCAAAGTGTCTCCCCCCTCCCCCTTATGCTTTTCCCACATAGCAACTGTTGTTAGCACTGCAGCAGTTGCAAAGTGCCTTGTCCCAGCAAGGCCAGACTGATATGATTCTTCCCTATGGTAGTTGACTTGACTCATCTCCCCATACAGATAGGGCTCAGCCTTGGCTAACTATAAATACCTCCCTCTTTCTCCTTTTTTTTGAGGGGAGCGGGGATCAAGTCACTAATTTATGAGCTATTACTATGTCACTTTAGAGAGCCATTACAACTACCTAACATCACCCCTCATTGTTACAGATAACACCTAGGACCTCCATGCATAGCCTTAGTCTGTACCATTGCTTCCAGGTACACCCCTACAGTGATCGCAACGCCCTTCTGAGTTACATATTTGGGCTCTCTTGCCGGTTCACCATGTTAACAAAAAATTAAATTTTTTTTTATTTCAAAAATGGATCATAAAATAATTTTTAGGATTGTTATTGATTCGAAAAATTGATTTAGATAACTAACAGGAATGTAGCAAGAGTGTTGTGGTTTTTTTTTTTTTTTTTTTGATAACAAGAGTGTTGTGGTTTTAGTTTTCCGCATTCTATGTGCATAATGATCTCCCTATTTTTGCTTGGTTTTTATAGATTATTTTCTTGGTTTGACAATTTTTTAACTGAAATAAAATTAATAACAACTCCTTATTATTATTTTCGGTGACTAGTCTATCGCGATTTTGGTGGTGACACTCATTGTGAAACATTTTGGTCATAGTGGCAAAATATACTGCAGAAAATGGAATGTGTGCATTGTCTTGTGAAAATTAAAAAATAAGGTTAATGTGCAAGAGTTGTTGGTGTTGTGGCTTCCCAATTAAATCTTAGAATTTGACCTGGCTTAAAAAATAATGAATTTGATTCTCGAGAGTCCCAATTTGAATCAGAAATTGAATTAGTTGAATCCATTTGGACTTCCTACACTTTTTGGTATCTAATTTTTTTTTTTTATGAAACATAATCATCTTCCATCATCAAAGGCAATTAGTACATGATCCCCGGTGCCGCCATACCATGTTCATAAATGCTAGATGATGCCTTATGAAGCAAGTAATGAGTATGAATCTCCTTTAGGGATGTTTGGTACAAGAGATATTTTTTTTTTACAGGAACAAAAATTTGTCGGGAACAGAGTGAGAAATATTTATTGTCGTAAGTTAAGAAAATGTGTTTAGTAAGCTAAATTTTTTTCAAAAAAATTGAGTTAAATTTACTGATGATACGTGTGATTGATAGTAAAAAAATGATAGAAATATTAACAAAGTTACGAAACTACCCATCAATTTGAATATACAATTGAAGTTGTTCTGAATCTGATAAAAGGCACAAAAATAAGGGTGTTTTGGTCAACAAAAATTGTTATCAATTTCCCTCAGCTTAGGTAGTTTTATTTACCATGTTTTGAATAGTAAAGTTTCGGTCGGTAACCACTCTTTTAAGTTTTAACTCTTCCTCTACCAAACATGGCTAACCTTTTCTCCCTACCCCACTTTGACGGACAAATTTCTTTTTGCATCGTGACAAACACCCCCTAGTTACTTTCTAATCCATGGGTGCTTCTCCATTTGCCTTATGCCCTCCAATTCCATTTTCACTTCCTTTATGGTAGGCCTTTCTTTCGTCAATGTCTGCAAGTCTGTTGTGGTCCTTGACACAATAGGCCCATCACAGCCAATCCTAAATCCATCTCCAAGCCCCAAGCGAACCAATTCAACGACTAGCAGCTCAATTGAATATCAGGCCTTTTGACCCTAGTAGTTCCTTTTCTAAAAAGTATGACCAGAATAATTCGTAGATCAAATATTTTGCCTAAATAATGTATAACGACGCGTCGTTGTAAGTGACGTTTTAAGACATGACAGTATTAATACCGCATCCTTTACAACTTTCTGGCACCACAATCATTGGCCATGGAACATGATACCCTCAGAACCGCGTCCCTTGCAAAATCATATGCAAAGGACGCGGTAGTCCAGTCCATCTATCACGTGTCAGGAGGCCCCCTCGCCAAGTGAACGTGTCAGCTGTTTGTCTACATCGTGTTTAAGGTTAGCCTATTTAAGGTTTTACTATTCAAGTAATCTTTAATTTTGTAATCTGATATAATTGTATTCAAATCATATTAGGGTTTGTGACATGATTATTATTATTAAATCATATTTTATAATCTGGTCCACCATGTGTTGTACTTACAATCTGGTGTAATCTGGTATAAATATAAATACATTTTCTAAGGCACCTCATCTAAGATAATAGTATATCATATTTAACCTTTGTTATGCAAGTTTAATTAAATAACAATATATATAATATTTAACAAGTTTTATAAAACAATTAATACAATAATAATAACATTTTATGTAATTGAATATAAAACAGTCATAATAATAAATAATACTACCTTATAAAAATTAAATAGGCTAACCTAAGATTTTAGACAAAAAATATAGGACCTTTAAAGACCCTACAAATTTAATTATGCGTAAAATATATGGTTAATAACCATAACATATTAACAATAATAGTATAATATAATATTTTTAACAAATTTAATAATATAAATATAGCATATTTAACAACTTTAATAGAATCATTTCACCAATAATAATAACATTTTATGCAACTAAATATAAAATAGTCATAATAATAAATAATAGCAAATTATAAAAAATAAATAGGCTAACCTAAGAATTTTAGACAACAAAAATATAGGACCTTTATAGACCCTAAAAATTTACTTATGCATAAAATATAAGGCCAATAACCATAACATATTAATAATAATAATATAATATTTTTAACAAATTTAATAATATAAATATAGCATATATTTAACAACTTTAATAGAATAATTAGTAAAATAATAATAAAATTTTATGCAATTAAATATAAAACAGTAATAATAAAATTAATAGAAAATTATAAAAACTACGGGGAAAGTTATATTTACAACCTATTTTTGTTTACAACTTTTTACAACCATATCTTAACCGTTGATTTTCGTCAATCAACGGTTAAAATTTTCGCAAATTAAATTTATTAACTAATTATTCATTCACAATAAATGACAATCGTTGATTGGCAGAAATCAACGCTTAAGATATGGTTGTAAGAGTTTGTAAACTATTTAGGTTGTAAATATAACCCCTCTCAAAAACTAAATATACTAACCTAATATTTTTAGCCAAAAAAAAAGGGACCTATAAAGAACATAAAATACAATTATATTTAACAAATTTTATAAAATAATTCATACAATAATAATATGATTTTAACACATGGTGGACCAGATTATAAAATATGATTTAATAATAATAATCATGTCACAAACCCTAATATGATTTGAATACAATTATACCAGATTACAAAATTAAAGATTACTTGAATAATAAAACCCTAAATAGGCTAACCTTAAAAACGATAGACGCGTTCTCTTGGCATAGGGGGTGATATGAGGTGTCCTCCTGACACGTGATAGATGGACTACCGCGTCCTTTGCACATGATTTTGCAAGGGACGCGGCTCTGAGAGTATCATGTTCCATGGCCAATGATTGTGGTGCCAGAAAGCTGTAAAGGACGCGGTATTAATACTGTCATGTCTTAAACGTCACTTACAACGACGTGTCACTATACATTATTTAGGGAAAACATTTGATCTACGAATTATTCTGGTCATACTTTTTAGAAAAGGAACTACTAGGGTCAAAAGGCCTGAATATCAAGCACTATCATCAGAATATTCTAGATTATGTTAAAAGTTTGTCAGGACAAATTTTTAACTTTCCTGCACAAATAAACAAATGTGGGATCCATCAATTTTTAAAAAAGAAAAAAAGAAAAAGAAAAAAGACTGATGGAACTATTGCTATTTGTGCAAGAAAGTGCACAAAGTTAAAAGTTTATCCTGTAACGTACAAACTTTTAACCTTTCTTTTAAGGGAAAAATGTGTGTCATTTTAAAAAATATAAAGATGTATCATTTTAAGAGAGAGAAAGAGATAGATAAAGGAAGAGAGAGAGTTGAAGACCTCTTAAGCATAATATAATACATATTTTGATGATGACAAAGGATTTACAAAAAGTCTCAAATTGAAGATGGAGTTTGAAGATACAAGTGGTTAGATATTTTTAAATATTTTGTTACACACAATATTATATCATATAGTATCTTCCTAAGCTCCAATGCATATCATTGCATTTCATGCATTTAATTTCATATTAAATAATAATGATTAGTTTTGTTTGTTATGGTTAAGATTTGAAATTTAAAACAATTCAACTAAATCGATTAGATATTTAATATAACTAGTATAATAACTATTGAAAATATAGAAAAGTAAAGCTATCAGGTCGTTGGTTTCAAAATAAAAAAAACTTACGTGGGTTCTTTCAAAACAAATATAATAGTAATAAAAATTGAAAAAAGAAAGAAAAAGAAAGCTATCAGGTTTTGATTTGAAAAAGCTTCATGTGGCTTTCAAATAAAAAAAAAGCTTTATATAAAATAAACCATAATCAAATAAGCTAGACTACTTTTCACAGATCAAAAAAAGAAAAAAGCTGAATCATAAAGAAAAGTTCTCGTACTCTTTCTCCCTGCAATCTTCACAAAAGTTAATAGCGCTCATCTCTTCGCAAATTGTAATCGGTTGAAACGCGCTCACTGTGTCTTCGCAAAATGTGTTCTTTCTCGGTTCTTTCTTGCTGCAAACTGAATCAAACTTTGGGGCTTTTGGTACATCTCTTCTCAATGAAAATTTCCAGATTCTTTAACTGAGATATTTGAGACTTTTTACGGTATACTTAAGAAACTCAAATTCTTTGTCAATCTTTGATTTAAAGCATTTAATCTGAAATTTCCAGATCTATTATTTCATATGCTTTAGGGATTTTGAGTTGTTTAATCTGAATATTAAATTCTTGAGTTGTTCATTGGTATAAAGATTTACTGTTAAAATTTTGAATCTGATTTTTGTATTTTCATTGTGATATTTTTGTTTAAATCAGATTTCTTGGTACTCACTGATTAGAAAATTAATTGTGTAATATCCAAGCTCCTTGGTGCATTAATTTTAGAGATTTTGATACATATGTCATTGGTTTAATTTTCTGAATATGGCATAAATTTGTGGAGCTTAGTTTGATATTACCGTGATATATTTGGTGTGATAGGACACTGTATTTTTGGATTATTTCACTTGTTACAGTTCTGAAAAATTCTGTATTGGTTGTTAAAGTGGAGTAGTTGTGTGCTGTAAATCTGTCCTAGGTGTGTAGGTGCAACCGTGTGGGTTGGCAACCTTGTGCTTGGCTTGAGAGTGTGTCTCAAGGCCTGGAGCCTCAAGAATCCACTAGGAAGAGTGGAGGTCTTGTGTGAGAGGAGTTGGTGAACTCCGTAGGTTCGGCTTGAGAGTATTCTCAGAGCTTGGAGTAGTGTAGGCACTAGGAAGATTTTTGATATTTTGTTTGATTGCTTGTGTGACGCGTGTTTGTAAAACAGGTACACTTGTGATAAATAAAATATGACAAAAAGAACTGCCCAAACAAATGCTTGTTTTGAGTGTGGAAAGGAATGTCACTTTCAAAAGGACTGCCCAAACAAAAAGAAGAAATATGACAACGGTAAGTTCAAGAAAGGCAAGAGCAAAAAGAAGAGAGCTTACATGACATTTTCAGATGACACTTCAAGTACCACAAGCTCCTCATCAAGTGAACAAACTAACCTTTGCTTAATGACACAAATTGAAAAAGATCAAATTGAGGTACATTCTAGCCATTCTTCTAGTTCTATGTGGGATTCCGATTCGGTACGTGATTCTAATTCAATGTGTAGTTCTAGTTCCTCTTGTGATACCTCTTCTATGGTTGGTCCATCATATGATGATTTGTTGTATGCTTATACGTGTTTGCAAGTTGAAAATGAAAAATTAATCTCTAAGGTTAAGAAAATTAAAAATGAGAAAAATTGCTTGCAAGACAAAGTTGATAGTTTGACCACCATTGTAAATGATCTAATGAAAGACAATGAGGATCTTAAAAGTGAAAATCTTTTCATGAATTGTGTCTTGTTGGATCATGTGATGATGTGAACCCCCATTCCACTATTTCATGTACTAAATTTGTTGAATTATCTAATGAATTGGATAGGTTGAAAATAATGGTTGATAGAATGACTAGTGGGAGAGACAACTTGAATGTCCTCCTTGGTAGACAAAGGGTTGAGATTACTAAACATGGACTTGGTTTTCAAAAACCTCCTTTTGCTCAACCAAGAAAGACAAACCAATATTCCCTAGGTTCATGTCTAAACTACCATTTAAGAAATGTACATATTGTTGCATGAGTGATCATCTTGTATATCAATTCAATATTAAGAAATATGGCCTAAAAGGAACTAATCTTAAGTGGGTTCCTAAGAGGACTATAAATGTGAGCAACATTGCTTCAACATCTTATGGACCTCAACCTAACACATCTAGCATGTTCTTTAGCCCCAAGGTTAAGAACATGATATATGTTCCTAAGAAAACTTAGTGAGCATGTATGCATCATGTGCCATGGACTGTTTTATTTGATAAATCTTTTTGCACATGATGTCTAGTTGTTGTTTGGTGTTTAATATTACATGCATAGACTGTTTTTGACGTATCTTATGCTATACATGTTCAATATAAATGTTCTATATGTGGATAGAAAGCTTACTTCATGCACTACATGCCTATATACTTGAAAAATTCTCTGTTTTACTCTTATATTCAATTCTGTCCAAATAGGACAGCAAGCTCTTTTGCAACATCTTCCTTTATAAAATGTCAATTAGCAATTTTTGATGAAATATAAAATTGTTGTGTAAATTGGATTACATGTTTTATATGATAAATGCTTGATCTTGCTAATGTGTCTAGAAAGGCAAGTGTGGAAGATTATGTTGTAGGTGTTTGAGAGAAATTGGAAATGAATGAAAAGATGAAGATCACATCAAAGATGCTAGCAAATTGAAGGACCTCTTAGATAAGCCCAAAAATTGCAAAGAATCAATATTTGGTACAAGACATGGGTAATCTTTGGTTATATGATATGCATGTTATATGCCTTATCCATCTTTAATCCTTATTATATGCTATAATTGATTTTGATGATGTCAAAGGGGGAGAAAATATAAGAGCCTGTTTGGATCCTCTTATTTTTAAGCTAGAAGCTACGTATAAGCTAAAGCTAAAAAAAAGAGCTTAAAAAAAGAAGCTAAAAGCTGTTTGGTAATTGCATAAAAAATTCAGCTTAAAAATTACTTAAAAACACATGTTTCAAGAAAATTATTTCTCTCTCTATCTTTATAACTCTTCATTTTAAAAAAAACACAGAATTCAAGAAAAACAGATAAGAGCTTAAAAAAAAGCTCCTCCTAGGAGCTTTTAGTTTTCAGCTTTTTTCTTCATTATAAAAAAGAGCTTTTCATTATAAGAGCTTTTCTCAAAACCTGTTTGGCCTAGCTTATGCTTATAAGTAGCTTATAGCTTAAAAAAGAGAGGATCCAAATAGGCACTAAATATCATCAAATTGAACTTTTGAGCTTATGCATATCTTGAGGGGGAGTTTTGAGAAATTTTGAGAACATATGTATGCCTTACTTTTGATTAGCATAATAATTCTTAGTATGCATATGTTTAAGGGGAGTATGTGATTACATGATTTTAATATCTTATGCTACTAACTTTTACTTGTTTCAATTTGAGTTTAAATTTCCATCATCAAAAAGGAGGAGATTGAAGACCTCTTAAGCATAATGAAATACATATTTTTGATGATGACAAAGGGTTTACAAAAAGTCTCAAATTGAAGATGGAGTTTGAAGATACAAGTGGTTAGGTATTTTTAGATATTTTGTTACACACAATATTATATCATATAGTATCTTCCTAAGCTCCAATGCATATCATTGCATTTCATGCATTTAATTTCATATTAAAAAATAATGATTAGTTTTGTTTGTTATGGTTAAGATTTGAAATTAAAACAATTAGACTAAATCAATTAGATATTTAATATAACTAGAATAATAACTATTGAAAATATAGAAAAGTAAAGCTATCACGTCGTTGGTTTCAAAATAAAAAAAACTTACGTGGGTTCTTTTAAAACAAATATAATAGTAATAAAAATTGAAAAAAAGAAAGAAAAAGAAAGCTATCAGGTTTTGATTTGAAAAAGCTTCACGTGGCTTTCAAATAAAAAAAAGCTTTATATAAAATAAACCATAATCAAATAAGCTAGACAACTTTTCACAGATCAAAAAAAGAAAAAAGCTGAATCATAAAGAGAAGTTCTCGTACTCTTTCTCCCTGCAATCTTCACAAAAGTTAATAGCGCTCATCTCTTCGCAAATTGTAATCGGTTGAAGCGCGCTCACTGTGTCTTCGCAAAATGTGTTCTTTCTCGGTTCTTTCTTGCTGTAAACTGAATCAAACTTTGGGGCTTTTGGTACATCTCTTCTCAATGAAAATTTCCAGATTCTTTAACTGAGATATTTGGGACTTTTTACGGTATACTTAAGAAACTCAAATTCTTTGTGAATCTTTGATTTAAAGCATTTAATCTGAAATTTTCAGATCTATTATTTCATATGCTTTAGGGGTCGTTTGGTTGAGGAGAATTTTTTTGAATATTAGGGAAATATAATTGATAGGGAAATGGTTAGAAACTGAGTTTGGTAAGAAAATGTAAAAAAAGTTGTTTGGTTGAGTAAAATTTTACCAGGAAAATTAAGTGAAATTCGTGAAGAGTGTGTTTGGTTGAATATAAAATAATGATGGGAAACTATTCTGAATTTATGAAACTATCCTTTTAAACGTTGCCCTTGAACATTGATGAATTTGTCAGTTGAGATCCACAAACAGGACTCAAAAAATTTCATTCCTGAACATTGATTACCTGACCAGCCATCCACGCTCATCTGGCTTTCTTGACTCCGTCTCCACTTTTGTGCCTATTTGGGCGTACTTTGGTCATGTGTGAGGGAGGGGTATTACGGTCACCAATTATTACCACTTTTGTCAATTTTGCAACTTATCCGATTTTTACACATAATACCACCATCCAAAAAGTATTCTGTAACAGTAAATTTCCAAGAAATCACGTGTAATTCAACTTAGATAGGAAACAACGATAGCTGGATAAATTTTGAAAATTCGGGGAACCAAACGTGGTTTAATCAGATTGCAGACAACACTTCCCCAGGATTATTTACCAAAATCCTGAAACAAACACCCCCTTAGGGATTTTGAGTTGTTTAATCTGAATATTAAATTCTTGAGTTGTTCATTGGTATAAAGATTTACTGTTAAAATTTTGAATCTGATTTTTGTATTTTCATTGTGATATTTTTGTTTAAATCAGATTTCTTGGTACTCGCTGATTAGAAAATTAATTGTGTAATATCCAAGCTCCTTGGTGCATTAATTTTAGAGATTTTGATACATATGTCATTGGTTTAATTTTCTGAATATGGCATAAATTTGTGGAGCTTAGTTTGAGATTACCGTGATATATTTGGTGTGATAGGACACTGTATTTTTGGATTATTTCACTTGTTACAGTTCTGAAAAATTATTTATTGGTTGTTAAAGTGGAGTAGTGTTGTGCTGTAAATCTGTCCTAGGTGTGTAGGTGCAACCGTGTGGGTTGGCAACCTTGTGCTTGGCTTGAGAGTGTGTCTTAAGGCCCGGAGCCTCAAGAATCCACTAGGAAGAGTGGAGGTCTTGTGAGAGAGGAGTTGGTGATCTCCGTAGGTTCGGCTTGAGAGTATTCTCAGAGCTTGGAGCAGTGTAGGCACTAGGAAAGTTTTTGATATTTTGTTTGATTGCTTGTGTGACGCGTGTTTGTAAAACAGGCACACTTGTGATAAATAAAATATTTGCAGCTACTTCAGTCTGGACGTAGCACCCTACTTAGGCTTAGTGGGTGTGAACCAGGATATATCGTGTGTCTCTTGTCTCTCTGATTTAATTTTTGAATATTTTGTTTAGAGACTGACAGTTACACTGATTCTGATTTGAAAGTGTTGTAGCACCTTATAGGTTCTGATATAATTGTTGTAGCACTTGAAGTTTTTCTGTATTTGGAAATTAATATTTTTCTGTTTTGTTTAAGAAAATTACATTGCTGCGTTTATATTCTATAAATTGCTAAGGTACGCATTTTGTTACTACATTGTTCTTAGCATTGTGAAAAATTATTTTGGGCATATAGGGACTGAAGTAAAATTGTGTAATTGTTTACTGAATTCAAAAAGTTTTTGAAAAAGTTTAGAACACCTATTCACTCCCTCTAGGTGTTCCGTAAGCGTCCTGTGTAAGAAGTCACTTGCCCAACAAGAGTTGAAAAAATAAATAAAAGTGTGAGTCTCATCTCTTTGTGAGAATGAAATAATATAAGTTCTGTCATTTAAAAGGATAAACATTTTTCTCTTCCTTTAATGTTGCATTTCGGTTTTCATTTTCTTTGAAGTTGTATTTCAATTTATATTTTCTTTAGATACTAACATGTATCCCAAGTTCTTTTAGTTTCGAGTTTGAGTCTTTTAACTTTTCTCTGCAGCTATAACTGTCGGAATCAAATCCATTATTACTTAATCTCAGTAATCAATATTTGACTTTTATAATCTCTTGGACTGCGCTCACTTGCTCAAGAATTATTATTATTATTATTTTTATACATGAGAAAAGAAAAAATGATTACAAGTAACTGTATTATCTTCCCATTCCCTTCAAAGTCCGCAACAGAAATAACTGAATTGTCAAACCTAACTGAAGTAAAATTGTTTTAGTTTATTAAAATTTTGAAGTTACTAGTAATGGAATTATACCATTTTAAATGTGTGTTGGGGCCGTGGGGCTGTTCTTTAGGAATTATCACCTCTTATTTTAAAATAAAAGAAACACAATT
This sequence comes from Gastrolobium bilobum, assembly GCF_033153095.1. NCBI lineage: Eukaryota > Viridiplantae > Streptophyta > Magnoliopsida > Fabales > Fabaceae > Gastrolobium > Gastrolobium bilobum. The sequence continues at coordinate 358,417 of NW_026898299.1, forward strand.
AATGTACCAAAAAATAAATAAAAAACAAACAAACAACATGATGAATATGAATTAATTTATTTTATGTTTACCAATCTTGTTTCAACATTTGTCTTTCTATCTTTTGGTAACTGCAGAGCAATGAAATATTGGATAAAATAAGAAGCAGAACTAACCAACCAGAGTACAAAAGTGAAAACAGTGGTATATATATATATAATCACTTACTTAAAAATCATACATTTTTTTCCCTAATGAATTAATGAGTGGTTGTGATCAAATAACATGATCACGTGATCACTTTTTCATATGAGAGGATCCAAATCTTCAAAAATTAAATCATTAACAAAGAACGTTATATAAAGGACATAGATAAATTAATGTTTATATAGCGGAATATATTATCTCTGCAACCATTGGTTCATTGGTATGGATTTCCTTCATAACCTTCATGAATCGAGAGAGAAATTAAACTAACAAAACAATGAAAAATTGGTCAAGGATATTAATGAATTAATTCTATCTTAATTTAATTATTTTAACGCTACTAAAATTCAAATTCAGCACCTAACTTAGTTAAAATTTAAATCTTTGATATTTTACCCCTTTATGCAAACTAAGAAACATAGGGTATGTTTGACTGTGCTTTAATTTTTTTTATTTTAAGAACTGTTTTTTAAATAATTATCAGGAACTGTTTTTTAGAATTAACAAAAGAAAAATATCTGTTTGATAATACTATTTCTAAAAAAATGTTTTTAGAGTAAAAAAAATAGAAAATTTGCTTGATTGCTAAATATTTTCTATTTTTCTTCTTAAATTCATTTAATTATTTCTTGTTAAATTTTTATAAGAATAACATGTTATTTAATTTTATATTTTCATATGCATTATATGTATATCTTCTTTATAATATTAAAAAAAAATTATTTTTATTTTTATATTTAAATTAAGAGGAAAATATTTGTCATTTTAAAAATACAAGTTTGTGTAATTTTAATTGAAAATTTTGGTAATTTTTCACCTTCTTCCGCATCCAAGATACTCTCAGTTTATGGATGAAAGAGATCACAAAAAATCACTAAATATGTAACAAAATATAATAATTTCATTTAAAAAGATACAAATTGAAGTCTTTTAAAATGATAAATATTTTTTTTTCTTAAATTAATTTAGGTATTTTTTTCCTTCATAAATCTAAATATTTTTTTATCTTATTTCTTAACATCTCTTAATTTAGGTGTATTTTTTTATTTATTTCTTAACATCTCTTAATTTGATTTAAGAATAAAAATTATTTAATTCTCGGAAAATTGCACAAAGCAGTACCTATCCTATACCATTATCATTTATGATAATTTTCCCCGTTCCTAAAAATCAAATAATTAACGAAATTCCTTTAAAAAATAGAAAATCAGAAAACATTGTCAGGCGAATCCAAGGGAAGCCTGTGACGGGAGACCACCACCAATGAGCTAAGTTACTCCAAGTCCACCAAGTGGGTCCGACACCACATCTCAACCCAAAACCTTAAGGCATTGGGTTCATGGGTCCTTCCACTTATATACTCTTCACTTAGCCCATTACCAACCAATGTAGGACTTAGCACACTTGAATATCTCAATAATTTAAATCATCGTGTCAATCTCTCTACTCTTATCTCTTTTTTTGTTTTCTCGATTTGTGTGATTGTCGATTTCCAACATTTGGTATCAAGAGCTTTGGTTCTACGACCAGGGTTCCTGTGACAGACTGGGGTTTGCGATTTGGGTTTTTTCTGTGCATAGAGAAAACTGCGAAATTGATCTGGAGAGGATGTCGACGGGCCAATCACGAATCGAGGTTGAAAAGTTCGGAGGAAAAGGGTTCAAGTTATGGAAGTTGAAGACGGAGGCTCTGCTCGTTGACAGGGACGTGTGGTACGTGATCGAAGATGATAAGCCATCGGTACCAACGAAACTTGTCGGTGATGAAAAGTCAAGTGAAGGCGAGTCGAAGGAGTTGAAGGCGTGGACCAGAGACGATCGAAAGGCGCGAAGCCTGATCTGGTTATGCCTGGCAGATAACATTCTGGTGAACGTAACTTCTGAGAATACCGCAAAGGATCTCTGGACGAAGCTGGGAGGTCTCTATCAGAGCAAGTCACTCATGAACAAGCTGTTCCTGCGAAGGAGGCTGTACAATCTGCGGATGAGCAAAGGTGATTCTTTCTCTGCTCATTTAAATGAATTTAATACTATTTGTGCACAACTTTCGTCTATATACATTAACTTGGATGGGGAAGACAAAGCTTGCACCTTGTTGTGTTCACTGCCCAACTCTTGGGAGCACATCATTGTGTCAATTGGTACTGGTGTTAATAAACTGTCGTTTGAGACGGTTGTTGCTGCCTTATTGTCTGAGGAGATGAGAAGGGTAGGTTCTGAAGGTACCAACAATGAGGCTCTGGTTGCTAGAGGGAGGAGTGGTGACAGATCAAAGTCTGGTCACAGAGGAAGATCGAGGGGACGGTCAAAGTCCCGTGATAAATCTGATAAATCTGAAATGAGGTGCTGGAGGTGCAAACAGGTTGGACATCTGAGAAGGAATTGCAGAAGTAAAAGCGTTGGTCCTGAGAAGCGGGATGATTCACAACCTTCTGCTTCAGGTACAAAGAAGGATGATGATGATAGTACAGGGGACCTGTACATGGCGTTTGACAGTCATAGTGATTGTAATGACTGGATTATTGACACTGGAGCATCATTTCATATGACACCTTATAGGGAATGGTTCTGCACCTATGAATCATATTCTGGCGGTACAGTTAGAATGGGAGGTGACACGACTCATGCAATTGTGGGGCGTGGGAAGGTAAAGCTGAAGATGAGTGACGGGACAGTCAAGAATCTGCCGGGTGTGAAGCATATTCCGGGGCTTACCAGAAATTTGATCTCCATTGGTAGTATGGCAGATGCTGGTATTAATTTTAGCAGTGACAAGTATTCTTGCAAGCTGACTCGAGGAGCTTTGGTTATTACAAGAGGAGAGCGTCATGGTAAATTGTGAAAATTGTTGGGTAGCACAGTATTCAGTGGTGAAAGCTATGTTTCAAAACAGGCGGAGGAGGACACTGCTATATTGTGGCATAGGAGGCTGGGGCATATTGGAGGAAAAGGTCTGTAGACTCTGACATCAAAGAAGCTGGTGAATGGAATTCCGAGCTGCTCTATGGGGTTTGGATTTTGCGAGCATTGCCTGCAAGGGAAGAAAAATCGAGTATCTTTTGATTCCATAGGAGGAAGAGCTGAGGGGATTCTGGACCTGATACACAGCGACGTGTTTGGCCCCACACCTGTAGCATCACATGGAAAATAAAGGTATTATGTTTCTTTTACTGATGATTTTTCATTTTGATTGAAAGATCAAGGTGCTGAGAACTGACAATGGAGGGGAGTTCTGTTCATCAAAATTTGACCAGTTTTGTGCTAGCAATGGAATTGTAAGGCAGAAGACTACGCCTTACTCACCTCAACAGAATGGGGTGGCAGAGAGGTTGAATCGATCTCTCATGTAGAAAGCACGGAGTATGCTGAGCGGTGCAGGCTTGGCAGCTGAATTTTGGGCAGAGGCAGTGGCTACTGTTTGTTATTTGAAGAACAGGTCTCCTACATCGGCCTTGAAGGAGAAGACTCCGTATGAAGCACTGTTTGGAAAAAGGCCAGATGTATCTCATGTTAGAGTGTTTGGCTGTGAAGCATATATGCACGTACCCAAGGAGAAAAAAAGCAAGCTTGACAATAACTCTGAAAAGTGTATCTTTATTGGGTACAAGGATGACGTCAAAGGTTATAAGTTGTGGAATACGGATACTAGAAGTGTAACTTACAGTAGAGACGTTGTATCAGGGAATGTAAGTTGAATCAAATTTTTCCTGAAGCTCCTGAAAAGTCACAGACAGTGGAGTTGGATGTGGGTTTGAATGAGGATACAGTAAACTCACAGGTTGAATTGGAAAATTTGAATTCTGATATTGCTGAATATAACGAGGTAGAGGATGAATTTTCTAAAACCGAGGCTGAGGTTGAAGCACCAGTGCTGAGGAGATCCACGAAGGAAAGAAGACCATCTGAGAGGTATACACCTGAAAATTATATCCTATGTGCTAGTGATGATGTTTGTGCATTTAGTATTACAGGTGATGATCCGAGCACCGTAAGGAAAACTAGGAACTCAGAGGATGCCAAACAGTGGAAGGAAGCTATGAAAGAAGAGATGAAATCTCTGATGAAAAATCAAACTTGGAGTTTGGTGAATCTACCTGCAGACCGAAAAGTAATTGGTTGCAAGTGGGTGTTCAAGAAGAAAGTTGGTGCCAATGGGGAGATTGAGCTCTACAAGGCTCGACTGGTTGCATAAGGATATTCACAGATAGAAGGGGTTGATTAAGGTGAGGTATTTTCACCTGTTGCAAAGTTAAATTTCATAAGACTGGTTTTGTTTGTAGCAGCTGCATATGACCTAGAGGTGGAGCAGCTGGATTTGAAGACGGCTTTCCTTCATGGTGATTTAGAGGAGGTTATTTTCATGAAGCAACCAGAGGGGTTCATTGCAAGAGGCAAAGAAGAGCTAGTCTGCAAGCTGAATAAATCTCTGTATGGCCTGAAGCAGTCCCCGAGGATGTGGTACATGAAGTTCGACACTTATGCGGTGAAGCTTGGCTTTGATCGCTGTGATGCTGATCACTATGTTTATGTGAAAAGGTTAGAAGGTGACTTTGTTATTCTAACTTTGTATGTTGACGACATGTTACTCGTTAAAAACAGTTTGAAGATGATCAACACTGTTAAAGGACTGCTAGCAAAGCAGTTTGAAATGAAAGATCTAGGCGCTGCAAATGTGATCTTGGGTATGCAGATTAAGAGGGAGCATGACAAAGGAAGATTATGGTTAAGTCAGCGGAAGTATATAGAAGATGTTCTGAAGAAACTTAAGATGACTGACTGCAAGCCTGTGTTGACTCCCATGTCTACTGGTTCTAAGTTATCGGCTGACCAGTGTCCCAAGACTGAAGAAGAAAAAGAGGAGATGGCGTCAGTTCCTTATGCTAGTGCAGTTGGGAGTCTGATGTATGGCATGATTTGTACTCGACCTGATATTGCTCAAGCAGTGAGAGTATTGAGCAGATATATGTCCAAGCCAGGAAATGAGCATTGGACGGCTGTGAAGCGTGTGTTCCGCTATCTTCATGGTACGTCTGACCTTGGGTTATGCTATGAAGGCGTGAAGGGTTCAAGGGGACAGACATTGTTAGAAGGTCTACAAGTGGACATGTTGTTTCATCATTCGGCAGAACTATCAGTTGGATGAGTAAGAGGCAGAGCACTGTTGCTTTATCTACTACAAAGGCTGAGTACATGGCCTTGACACATGCTGTTAAGGAAGCTATTTGGTTACAGAGGTTGTGCAAAGAGCTTGGCTTTGCACAAGGAGAGATGATCGTTGGGTGTGACAGTCAGAGCGCCATTTTCTTGGCTAAGAACCCAGGTTTCCATGCGAGGACCAAGCATATCGACATACAGTACCACTTCATCAGAGAGAAGAATGAAGACAAGGTTGTATTGCTGGAGAAGGTTGACACAAAGGTCAACAATGCTGATTTTCTGACCAAGGTAGTGACTTCAGAGAAGTTTGAATGGTGTATAGTTGCATTGAGATTGAAGAAACATGCAAAACATTCACCAAGTGGGAGAATGTTGGGTATGGCTCATACTTCGCATGCTGATGAGGGCCCTAATTATCGGGGTCAGCAGAAAGGCAACTGAGGTTCCGCTCATGACCACAAGGGGTCCCGTAGAGGCTAGATACTATTGTGGGCCTCTGTTTTATTGTAATTTTCTTAGCAGTTTGGGCTTGGGCCTATGAATAGCTGCTGTTAGGGTTTTCTAATCCTATTTATATTTTTCTTGAAAACCGAGTGATTTGTAACAAGTGGCGGTGAGGAGAATATAGTACAGACAAGCTGGACGTAGTCTTAATTGGGTGAACCAGGGTAAATCGTTGTGTCAATCTCTCTACTCTTATCTCTTTTTCTGTTTTCTCGATTTTGTGTGATTGTCGATTTCCAACAAACACCAACTCTTAATTAAATAAGTAAAATGCAAATAATCCATAGCTTTGTTGGCTTAGTTGATCATTTCCTGCTCTAACTATTTCCCTAATTGAAAAACTCCCCCTCTTGGAGAAGGAGAAGATGCTTGCAGAAACATCCTAATTCAGACTTAGATGATGAGTAATTACTCTAGCTAGAACGGTCCCATACAAACGAAAACGATTATGATCTAGATGAACAATTAAAGCTGGGCTCATATTTTTTCTTTCTTTCTCTTCTTCTCACATGAACCTAGGTATTATATATTTTTATGTATGTATAGAAAATAAATTTATCTCCTATAAATGAGAAATATTAAACCTTATCCAATAACCATGCTTGAGATCTTTCACAATTGTGGTTGTATAGCGTTACCAGATGCAAGTGGGACTATTAAATTAAGGCACGTCTCTTGACGTAAGGTCTATACATGTACACTCAGTAATACCTGTTTCAATTAATCATTCTTGGTCACTTTGCAATTACCACTGGGGGAGCACACGTCCTCTCGAACATGAACATTAGCCCTTTATCTTCCTTTTATGGGAATCATTATGTTATAATAATATGTTATAATAATGAGATTAATATTTTCATGTTATAGGAGATCATTTTATTTTTTATATACGCATAAATATATTTTTCTTCTCTTTTCTTTTCTTCACATAGCTTTACATAAACTCCACACAAATTTATGTGTATATAAAAAATAAAATTATCTTATATAATATGAGAAATATTAATCGGTCTGCATGAAAGGTTGATAAAAAATACAAAGAAAGAGAGAGAACACCAAGTCTTTGTGGTAGGACCAACAACATGCTCACTCAGTCACGCGCACTGAATAAACAATAACTTTGGTAATTACAGCGATCCGGAGCACACGTCCTTTGCATTATAACCATTTTCTACTTCATCAACTTTCAACAATTACCATTACATTACACGCGAGAGAGAGAGAGAGAGAGAGAGAGAGAGAGCACAAAATCTTTGAAGTAGGATCTACTTGACTCAATCATGCCCTTGTCAATTAGGGATATTCCTTCAATATTGCTGATAACAGCGATTGAAATACAAAAAGTGATAACGTATATCGCGGACAGTATCAAATAATAATGATTTGAGAATATAAAATATGACACGATAAACTGCGCTTACTTAAAATTTCTCCTTAATCATAATCCGCTCAATGCTAGAATTAATGTGATACCTGCTTTGTCTTGAATTTCGACTAAAATGTATCGTGGTTTTCTAATTTATTGTCCTTTGTATCCTTCTTCTTCTTTTTTGTGTGGTGATATTGTCCTATCCTACTTTAATTTGTTATGTAAAAGGTCAATGAATTATTAAAATCTTAAATCCCAATAAGAGAGGATAGAATTTGATGAAAGAAGAAAGTGAAATCTCAAAGCATCGTTCTCTCAAACGGGGTAAATATTATGTAATTATCAGAAATCAAGAATCATGGAGATGGGAACAGAGAAAATAGGGAAGCTCATCATGTAAATACAAAGAATGATCTATTGAATGAATGAATAATTATCTGTATGTGTACATCGCTTATATACAACAGATAATAGTTAGTTCAGAGTTAGTTCAGAGTTAGTTCAACTATCTAACTGAATCAGAAGAGGTGATGTGGCACTTTCCCTTAGCTGTGTCACTTGCTTGTTGCTCCACATCATGACCTTTTCTTTCTGTGCTGTCAACGCTCCCTTTCTCCACGTTATCAGCAGCAGTATTAGTATCCAATACCCCCCCACAAGCTGGACGCAGCACATCACGAAGACCAAGCTTGCTAACAATAAGATGAAACGGTTGGGAAGGAAGAGGCTTAGTGAAGATGTCGGCCAACTGAGATGAAGAACGAACAGGAAGCAAATGGAGAATGCCATCATTGATTCTTTCACGTGTGATGTGACAATCGATCTCGATGTGTTTGGATCTCTCATGGAAAGCTGGATTCTTTGCAAGGTAGATGGCTGAGACATTGTCACAAAACACAGAGGCTGGTTTGGAGCAAGTTACACGAAGATCAGTGAGCAAATAAGTCAACCATTGGATTTCACATGACATAAAAGCCAAAGCACGATACTCTGCTTCAGTGGAAGAACGGGAGACAGTTGTTTGTTTCTTCGAACGCCATGACACAAGTGAATTGCCCAGAAACACACAAAGACCGGTGACTGATCTTCTTGTATCTGGACAGCAAGCCCAGTCACTGTCAGTAAAACCTGAGAGCTGCAATGTATTGTTTGAAGAGAAGAACAGACCTTGGGCTGGAGAAGCCTTGAGGTACCGAAGTATACGATGTGCAGCATTCATGTGGGATGATGTAGGGGCAGATACGAACTGACTGAGTTGATGAACCGCAAAGGAAAGATCAGGCCTTGTGGTTGTTAGGTATAAGAGTCTCCCAACTAAACGTCTATAAGGCTGAGCATCATGTAAAATCTCAGAAGAATCTTTAGCTCGACATAGTCTATTAGAAGAGTCCATGGGAGTGGAACTCGGTTTACAGCTTAACATCCCACTATCAGATAGAATTTCTAAGGCATATTTTCGTTGATTAATAATTATACCTTCTGTTGAGCGTGCAACTTCTAAGCCAAGGAAGAACCGAAGATTACCCAGGTCCTTGATTCTGAAATTGGAATCCAGAAAAGCCTTGACTCTATTTATTTCATTCAAGTCATCACCAGAAAGAACTATGTCATCTACGTAAACTAGCAAAGCCGTGAAGGATGAAGATGTGTGCTTAACAAAAAGGGAATGATCTGCAATAGATTGGTGATAACCAATGGAGAGTAAAGCAGAAGAAAGCTTCGAGTACCATTGACGGCTTGCTTGCTTGAGCCCATAGAGGGATTTTTGGAGTTTGCAGACTTTGGGTGGCTTATGTTGGGGAAATCCCTCTGGCAGAGCCATATAGACCTCTTCATTGAGGTCCCCATGCAGGAATGCATTATTTACATCGAGTTGAAAGAGATGCCATCCACGAGAAGCAGCTATATTGATAAGAGTTCTCACGGTTGTCATTTTAGCAACTGGAGAAAATGTGTCAAGATAGTCAACCCCTTCCATTTGTGTATATCCCTTGGCAACTAACCTTGCCTTATACCTTTCGATCATCCCATCAGCCTTAAGTTTGATTTTATACACCCATTTGCACCCAATAATGTGTTTGTCAGAGGGACGATCAACTAGGATCCAGGTGTTGTTTTGCTCCAAGGCAAACAGTTCAGCCTTTATAGCTTCATTCCAGCAATCATATTGTGAAGCTTGTTGATAAGTTTGAGGTTCTGTGAGACATATGGAATTGCAACAAAATCGGGTAAAGCCAGGAGAGCAATTGGAGTAGGATAAAACACTGGATAAAGGGAAGTGTGTGTTTTTGCTTGGTATAAGAGTGGATGCTCGAGAAGAAAAATAACAATGGTAATCCTTAAGATAGGTTGGTTGGTTTCTGACACGTTCGGATTGTCTGGTGGGAACTGTATGGTTAGGTTCAAGTGTATGTTGGATAGAGGTAGGATCAAGTTCTATAAAGGTAGGATCAGGTTGATTGAGATTCTGGGTAATGACAGGATTTATAGGTTCAGTGTTTATGAGTTGATGGCTATTTTGTGTGGTATACTGGTTAAGGGCAGTAGGTGAGTCATGTGTACATTGGTTAAAAGGATGGTCAATGTGTTGCCTAATGGTTTGAGGAATGTCATATATGGGAAAAACTATATTATGCAGACCAAGATCAGATGCAGCAGCTTTGTCTTTAAAAGGAAAATGAGTCTCATAGAATACAGTGTGACGAGATACAAAGATCTCATGTGAAGTAACATCATAAAGAACATACCCCTTTATGCCTTCTTGATAGCCAATGAAAATGGCCTTTCTTGCTTTGGATGAGAACTTTCCTCGATGATTAGACAATGTAGTAGCAAAACACAGGCACCCAAATACCCGTAGGTGAGTAAGATTTGGTGACTTGTTGTACAAAAATGAGTATGGAGACTTATGACCAAGTAGAGGTGTAGACAGACGATTTATCAAGTGGACTGCATGTATAATGGCAAAGTTCCAGAACTTTGATGGTAATTGTGATTGAAAAACTAAGGCTCGAGCAACATTCAACAAGTGTTGATGCTTACGCTCCACTCTCCCATTTTGTTGAGGAGTTTCAACACAACTCCTCTGATGAATAATGCCTTTCAATTGATAAAATTCGTCCATAAGAAATTCAGCTCCATTGTCACTGCGCAGTACCTTTAACTTGGTCTCAAATTGGGTTTCTACATATGCAATGAAATTTTGCAAACGTGGGCGTACTTCTCCTTTATTTTTCATCAAAATTACCCATACAAAGCGACTAAAGTCATCCACAACAGTAAGAAAAAATCTGTGTCCATTAATAGAAGGGATAGCATATGGTCCCCATATATCTACATGGATCATATCAAAGACTTTATTGCTTTGGAAACTACTGCTAGAAAAGGGTAACTTGCGTTGCCTTGAGTAATGACATATGTCACAAGGCCTTACATCTTCACAAGAAATGAAAGAAAAATCTTTAGACATTTGTTTACAAGTATCATATGACAAGTGGCCCAAACGAAAATGCCAAAGTCTGGCATCACTTAACTCCTTAGTTACATGAACAGAAGCTTTATTGAAAGAAACAGTGTTCTTGAAAGAATCAATACTCTTCGTACTGTCTTGTAAGCATTCCAAGATATAGAGTCCCTCCCTCTTATCAGCTATACCAATCATCTTCTTGGTATTGGCTTGCTGTATAAAGCATGAAGACTCATAGAAAGTCAGATAACAAGGAATAGATGCTACAATCCTTGAGACAGATATTAGATTGACCTTAAATCCAGGAACATAAAGAACATCTAGTAGCTGCAATGAACTAGATAAAAATATGGTTCCTGATATATTAGTCATTACATGAACTCCATTGGGCAACATAATGGATATTGGTGATATCTTTTGAACTGAATTGAAAAGATGTAACTTTGAACAGATGTGATCCGTGGCTCCTGTATCAATGATCCATCGGATTTTACCTGAAGGGTTATCAGCAGGCAGAGAACTTGCATTTGAGGCCAAAGAGGTGACTAAATTGGCAGAGTGAGCATTTTGTTCTTGTGAATTGGGTTCTTGTAGTAAGTTCAGCAACTTTTGATATTGATCATGAGATAAAGACACTCCTATCTTTGACTCATCATTAAAGGCAGTAGTAAAACTTCCTCCATCAGAATGAGCAGAAGCAAAGTTTCCTTGATCAGAATCTTGCTGGACAAAATTGGCTGCACTATATTGCCTTCCACCATTGTCAGCATTGCGTGATCTTCCAGCATTCTTGTAACCAGGTGGAAACCCATGGAGTTGATAACAGGTTTCAATTGTGTGGTGAGGTTTACCACAGTGAGTACACATCTTGGTTCCACGCCCTTGGCTTCCCAAATTCGGTCGTGGCTTTCCTTTATTATCTGTAAAGATTCTTTTACCATAATTCGTGCTATTAGTAAGAACACGAGACAGAGAAGACTCACCTTGCAATTTTGTTTCGAATTGCCTTTCTTGTTGAACTACCAAAGAAAAGGCTCGACTAACATGAGGGAGTGGATCAATCATCATCAGCTGAGATCTGACATGAGCAAATTGCTCATTCAATCCCTTCAAGAAACGCACTGTTTGATCTTGATCTTTATGAGTTCGTACTAACTCAATGAGACCACAGTTACAAGAAATAGCACATCGACATATAGGTAAGGGACGAAGATTATCAAGCTCATCCCAAAGAGTCTTCAACTCAGTGAAGTAATCTGTCACATTCATCTCTCCTTGATGGAGCTTATACAAATCTTCTTGAATCTCAGAAAGTCTGAAGATGTCAGATTGGCTAAAACGATTTTTCAGATCCGTCCACACATCTGAAGCACAATTCATCCATAGGATTGACTTCTTAATTGAACTGCTTATTGATCTATGGATCCAAGCAAGAACAATAGTGTTGCATCTTTGCCAAGCAACATAAAGAGGATCTTCAATGGTGAGCGGAGCAATGGTTCCATCAACAAATCCAAGCTTATTCTTGGATAACAGTGCCATGCTCATAGCCCTTGCCCAAGTATGATAATTCTTTCCACTCAAAGGTGGATTCACAAGAACGAGAGAGGGATTCTCGTTTGGATGCAAGAAAAACGGGTGACCTGGATTGGTCAAGTAATCAGGAACAGGATCTGCCATTGCAGATAAAGAAAAGAGAAAAAAAAAAGATCGAAGAATTCTGCAGCGGAAAAATGGCGGATACCAGAGCTTAAAGCTTTGATACCATATCAGAAATCAAGAATCATGGAGATGGGAACAGAGAAAATAGGGAAGCTCATCATGTAAATACAAAGAATGATCTATTGAATGAATGAATAATTATCTGTATGTGTACATCGCTTATATACAACAGATAATAGTTAGTTCAGAGTTAGTTTAACTATCTAACTATCTAACTGAATCAAAAGAGGTGACGTGGCACTTTCCCTTAGCTGTGTCACTTGCTTGTTGCTCCACATCATGACCTTTTCTTTCTGTGCTGTCAACGCTCCTTTTCTCCACGTTATCAGCAGCAGTATTAGTATCCAATAGTAATACCACAAAAAAGGTCGCTGGAGAGAACGATGCTTTAACTTATGCCTGTCTCGTCCCTTATCATTGTATTGTAGTATGCTTATTTCCAAAGTTGAAACTACCCCGAAAATGTAACGACAGATTAATGTGAATATTGTGGAAATTAAAGTTTTCTTCAATGAGGACGTCAATTCTAGCAATCTAATTCTACATATTTGCTGTCGAACATCCATCAATTCAAATGTTGAAAGTTTGCAGAGTTTATTCCCTTTTCTTCTAAGATTCTAATCTGATTTTCAATGTGAACACGTTAAACGTACCATCCTTTTTAGAGATAAAGTTTAACCAACACCATCATGAGTATCAATCTTGCATCGGCCTGAATCTTCCTTGAATTCAACAGAAAGGTATAAGACGAAGTTATTCTATTTTAAGCATGTTCACACGCACATACATATACTGTAAAAATAAAAAAACACGTAAATTTGGTTCGGCCATTAGATTTACGTTTACACTGATGATATCTCTCCACTTCTCAATGATAATCAAGGAAGGGATTCCCTTCAATATAATTAGTAAGTGATACAATAATTAGACCAAATTATTTTGCACACAGTCAAAGATATCAAGTGATTTATTACCCTCTTTATGAGGTATATTTGACACATAATTGTAATCAATCAAATACCCTAATTTATATTCACTAGTTTCTCCAATATATACCTAGTCGAATTTCAGCTGTTTTTTTTTTTTTTTGGCTGTATCACTTTAGTTAAAATCAGAGTTAAAAAGATAAGAATGAAAACTAAAATTAAATGTATGTCTCTTATGAATATAGTATCAAATATTATGCTAGACAGTTTAATGTCTCCATTGTGATTATGCATAAATGAAGGTCATATCCGCTAAAAAAAGTTTTTATCTCCATGACTATTCTAGAGAAACCTGGCAGAAAAATAATATGTAATGTATTTTCATATTGTAATATGGGAAGGTTATACTTATTATTTTTTTTTCCTTACTATTAAATCTTAACCGTTGATTTTTGTCAATCTAACGGTTATAATTTATTGAGTCACACTTATTAATTAATTATTAATTTTCAATAAATTATAATCGTTAGATTGACAGAAATCAACAGTTAAGATTTAGTAGTAAGAAAAAAGTAATAATTATAACAATTCCTTTGTAATATTATGTCTTAATTTATAACGATGTATCTTAAATTTTTTTAACCGTGTTCAATACTTCAATGTTTCTTGATAAATATTATATCTTAAATATGTTTTACGCCTAACGTTTATAATTTAGGGTTTCCAATAATAGTAATAATAATTTAAAGAGTTAAATTTATATTTAATATTTAGAAAAAAAACATGTTAGGAAAGTCATTATCTACTTTTCAATATATATATGGGTTGAGTGAGTGTACAGTGTGACTGGATATAAAATTTGGTCCAATGCATTAAGTTCTTTTGCGAGAACACAGTTATAGTAAATATTATAACTGTTTTTTCGGGAGAACACCATTACAATATTTAGTGCACTATGTTCTCGCGGTAGAACTTAGTGCACTGGACGGTCCAACCACTTAATTTTTTTTTTCTATATATATATATATATATATATATATATATATATATATAATATTTCTACATCGGGAAACATTGCCTACAGAGAGAAACAAAAACAGAGAGAAAGAGAAACAAAAACAGAGAGGGAGAGACTACTGAGGTGGATATAGCAACGAAGCTGAATTCAGGTGGCAAACCATGGTGGCCTTGGGTGGGGAAGAGCACCAGAAGGTGGTGAAGATGCATACCAAGTCAGAGACACAGGTTAATGACCTGCGCAACCTCAAGATCAATGCAACTGTCATTCCAGCTAGGAGAAAATTGGTGAAGAGAATGATGTTCGATACCATGGTCGATTTTCTCGCTCGTTTTTTTTCCTTTCCACCTCTGAAGGAAAACAAGGTCCGTGATATGGACCACAGTTGAATTAGTTGGGAAAATGCGTCGATCGAATTATATATGCAAATACTATGAATGGAGGTGTCTCTGTTATTTGGCTTGCTTTTCACTTACTATAATACTGAATTTCAGAAGACTCAAGCTACTGTGCTCTTCGTTATGCCATTTATGGATTTGGATCTTCTCATATGAAAAAGTAATCACGTGATCATGTTATTTGATTACAATGGTTCGTTTAAAAATGTTATATTTTTTTTTTATCTTTTATCTTATATTAATAAGTGATTCTGATCAAATAACATGACCACTCTTACTTATGAAAAGATCCAAATCCACATATTTAGTGTTATATATGCATTCATTCTCGCATCCTTAGTTTTAATGTCGATGATGGTATCTCTTAGTGCTTAGCATCAACGAAACACAGATTCCGATACAACCTTTCCAATACATTTCTTATACAGAACGTCAATACCTTACTTTAAAAACCCTACTATTTCGATATGTTTTGATACCTCATAATATTAAATAATATTTTTAATATAAATAGTGTATTTTACATTAACAAAATATATAATAAAAGGAAAATCATAAAGACAAATAAATTATTTAATTGTACTGTAGTCCAATGAAATAAATTATTGTTTAAATTAAGAAATTAGATAATTATATAATTAATATAATGATGATTAAATAATATAAAGACTCACTTATAAATTTTGAAAAAAGTTTTAAACTCAACTTTTTATCCGTATTTAAACTCTATTTCACTTAGATAATAAATTGGTATATCGAATTTATAGAATAATATATAAAAAAGTTTAAATAAAGACATTATGTAAGCGTTTAAAGATTTGATTTGAACGATTAATTCTATAATCAGGTGACATTAAAATAATTAATAGTAGTACAAAGTGCTCAGATTCAGAATCACAATTTTTTTTTTAAAAAAAATTTGGGAAACCTTGAGCAAAGATTCGCAAGAGTAGAGGGCAAATTAATTGAAACCAAATCCAATTGAAAACTCAACAACGAAATTGAAACACAATGGAGTAAAGGAGATCGAGATGATGGCAACGCAGTGAAATTGAAAAAATGAGAGATGAAAGAGTAGAGACCTTCAAAGCACATCAATTTTCAGTGGTAACAGTCAAAGGAGACAAAGATTGAAGGTTAATTTCATCGACAATAAGAAATTGAACAAATCAGAGATAGAGGAGAAGGAAATGAGAGACTCACCATTGGGGTCGATGATGAGCTTCTTGAGGAAAGAAAGAAGACAAGGTTAAGTTCATCGACAATGAGAAATTAAACAAAGGAGAGAGAGAGAGAGGAGAAGGAAATGAAATGAAAGACTCACCATTGCTGCATCATCTTCCTAAACGTTGACAACCATAGTGGTGCGCATTTTTTTTAGTGATAAAGTTGTAGCTGTCGTTAAATAATTTTTATAAAATATTCAAAATTATAAAAATATTACATAAATGCTTTGGAGTCAAATAAAGATACAATGTGACTATCTCTAAAAATGCCACAATCTGTCTATTATTTTGGAGGTTTTAATGACCTTCAATAAATAACCTCCACAAATATCACATTTTTTTTAGTGACGTAAGAGCAGTTTCCCATTTACCCAGCGCTTCCCGGTACTTCCCATCCTGCAAGAAAGAATATGGTATAAACTATGAAAAACAAGCACTGACATGAACATGTGACACAAAATGGACACGGACAGGGGACACACCTAAAATGATTTTTATTACATCTCTTAACAGATTTACGATATATCTAACAGTCTCATCTGTCAGTGTCATACCAAATTACAAAATTGCAAGTAAAGTGCAAAAGAAACTGCCACCACCGCTATGTTCATACAGCTGAATAACATATAAGGTCACATTACAACTTGCTGAAAGAAGACTCATCACCAATGATTTGATTATGACGTGAATTTATACTTCAAACAAATCATTATTACTGATAGACTAACACTGTTTTGATGTAGCTTATATTTGCATAGCCTGGTAAGTTTGGAGATGAAAAAAGAGAAAAAAAAAACTTAAA
Source organism: Gastrolobium bilobum (assembly GCF_033153095.1). Classification (NCBI taxonomy): domain Eukaryota; kingdom Viridiplantae; phylum Streptophyta; class Magnoliopsida; order Fabales; family Fabaceae; genus Gastrolobium; species Gastrolobium bilobum. The sequence goes on from NW_026898299.1 coordinate 375,190, forward strand.
ATGGGCGAAGTGTGGTTCAATTTCGAATCCATCATCATTGATTGTACCATAAAAATTCAAAGGAACATAAAAGGGAGGTTTGTGGCAAGGTTTTCATACTCCAAGTCTCCAACTCTTGATTGCAATAAAAGCATCTGAAGTCAGCCATATACTATAAACTTTCCATGCTCAACTTTCAGGTGAAGAAGTACTGCAAAGTGGATTAATTTTGATTCCTCCCATGATCCCAATGTTGGCTTTCATATTAATTCCATTTTTGCCACTACCATTCAGGCAAGAAGAAAAGAACATAAACTTTTCTGCTAATTATAAATCGGGTGACCCTTGACTCATTAAATTGATTAATGTTTACAAAAAAAAAAAAAAAACAATTTCATTTACACAGCTTTAACAATTCTATGTCTCCTTATCTTTAGTACATAAAAAAAGGACCAAATAAAAAAAAAAAACCATAACAAGACATAACATAACATACCACAGCAAGGTTGTCTCCTTGAGCTTGAAACTTCTTAGCGAGTTGTCTTGCTTTCTCCAAGTCGGAGTGTTGGGACTGTTCAGGATTGGGAGCACGTAATCCATCACCATCTTATTCAGCATCGTCGTTCGTTTGTGGAAAGGGTTGGTCCTCAATGAAGTATGACAACGCTGGCAAACAAAGCTTCTTCTCTTGTTCTTCCATGTCACTTTCATTTCCACCGCTTCTTCTCTTTTCAACCATACTCTCCCACTTCTCTATTAGGTAGTGTTTGGTTAGGGAGAAATTTTATAATAGTAGGGAAATGTAAATACTATGGATCTGCAGGGAAAGTGAGTTAGATAGGAAAGTTTAAAAAAGTTGTTTGATTGGACAAAATTTTACCAGAAAAATTAAATGAAATTTCTGAATGTGTGTTTGGTTGAAGATAAAATATTGATGGGAAAACTTAACGAAATTACAAAAATATCCTTATAAAAACATGGTTTTATTACAACCTTTCTCAAGGCAATAAATGTGTCTCTGTCTTCCATTTTTGCTGCCGTCTTTGTCTATCTCCATCGTTGCCTCCGACTCTCGTTCCAAGTTTTTGCTATTATAATAGAAGAGGAGGCCGGAAGGCCTCAACCAAAGCCTTATCAATGTTCTTTGAGACAATCCCAAGAACATCTTTAAGTAGATGAAATGTTAGCCCAACTTCACGAAGGTGACCATCAATGGCTCCTTCACTATGTGGAGCAATTGTTTGTGCAGTCCAAACTAACTCAAACAAAGGTTTCTCAATTTCAGGAATTTGGATCAGAACCAACAATATAGCAGATGCTCCATCCCCAAACAAAGCTTGACCAACGAGGTTGTCAAGGTGAGTGTCAACAGTGTGGTTAAGAAGGAGGGGTAAAGTTGTCTTCCTATTCATCCCATTTTTCACTTACCCGCTTTTTCACAATAATACCACCTTCGCAGCCGGCTTCATCAACAATGTTTATTGCTGACTTTTACTTGTTTTCATGGAATGCTAGGGAACCCTCATTGACGGGCAATACACATGAAATACCTGAACCAAACATGGAGAACGATGATGCCCACATCCACTTCGCTAGGAAAATCTTGAGTTGTCCCCAACCAAACAATACCTTGGGGAGTTTTCAAAATTTTCCCAACAAAGTGTATGTGGGTTTGCCATTTGTCCATGTTTGGTTGAAGGATTCATGAGATTTACCCATCAAACACCATTGTCTAGCAATTGAGAAATGCATGTAAAAAAGGTAATAATGCACTTTTCATGAAGTCCTCTTCCAACATGGTATTTTGTATGAAAAGTGGATAAATGAAAAAAAGGAGATGGAAACAATGACAAGTTTATCCCTTTTCTTAACCACATGTGAGCAAAATATCTACCCCTTTTCGTAATTTCCATTCTTTTTCCCATCCAAATTTTATTTTCAACCAAACATATATAAGAATATTTAACCCAATTTTTCCAGTAATATTTTGCAGTATCAAACAACTTTTTTTCAACTTTCCTACCAAACTTACTTTCCAACCTTTTTCCTTGTAATTACATTTCCCTAGTAAAAAAAAATTTCTCCTGAACCAAACACTGCCTTACATTCTTCTCCACTCTTCCCAGTTTGGGCCTTCATGTTTGTCCGTAGATCGCTCTTGATTTGGCCCAATAAGCCAAAATACTCTAAATAAACTGACCCAGTAAAATAATTAATGAAAAAACAATTATTTTTTATTAAAACTTTTGTTTTGAGAATAAAATAAATTAAGCTAAACACGCATTATATATTTGTGTTTGATGAATACTGAATGACACTACAGTACAAATAGAACAATACGGTAAAAAATTTTGAGTCATAAAATTATTTATTATGTTGTTAATTATTTAATTAAATAATGTACAAGTATAGAATAAGCTATACTTCTTTATAATGGTTTGTTTGACCCTTTTATCCTTCATTAATTAATTAATAACTATTTTGCTCTTTATTCAAAATTATCTACCAATATGCCCCTCTTTAATCGATTAACTTGAAGATTTAATCGATTAAATGGTCAAAACTGAAAAAAAAAATGGTTGACTTGAAGATTTAATCGATTAAATCTTCAAGTTAATCGATTAAATCTCCCAATAGGCAACAAAGGTCAAATATTCTCCATAAACAAAAGCAGATTCCATGCAACAAAGGTCAAATCTTCAAGTTAAACGATTCTTGGAAACTGGATTGATTTACATGAACAGGCCTGACTCCATTTCTACCTCTCACATGAAAACCTTGCTTATTACATGAAAAACGGCGCGAAGTGATCCTATTGTCAACCTCGGAACGATGACAGCGATCAAGGCAAACAACGAACCCTTCCCGTCTTGCATATTCATCATAAAAATACTTAGCAGAATCTTCAATCAATTTTCCGTGTTTTGGAGGTTATTTGAATTTTGAATTTAATGTAATAGGAGTTGATTGTGATTTGTATTTAATAGGAGCTAATTGCGTTTTGTATTTAATAGGAGTTGATTGCGTTTTGTATTTAATAGGACGCAATCAGCTCCTATTAAATACAAATCGCAATCAACTCTTATTACAATAAATTTAAAATTTAAAATTCAAATAACCTCCAATACCGTGTTTGTCTCATTCAATCAATGCTTTCATGCTCATTTGGGATATTTAATCGATTAAACATAAGTTTTAATCGATTAAATCAATTAAAGAGATATTTAATCGATTAAGAGAGATATTTAGTCGATTAAATCTTCAAGTCAACCATTTTTACCATTTTTGACCATTGAAGATTTAATCGATTAAAGAGGGACAGATTGGTAGATAATTTTGGATAAAGGGAAAAAATGATTATTGATTAATTAATGAAGGACAAAAGGGTCAAAAAGCCTCTTTATAATACTCTTTGTATTGTTTTTGTTTGAGGTGTAATAGAATTGGAAAAATAAAACAACACGATTTTTTTTTTATCATAGACAAAATTTTATAACTTAATTTAATAAATAAAAAATCAGAGTTTTATACATTCCGCCGAACTACTTTTTTTTATTTATTTATCAAATTCTTATATTATTTTAAAAAATCGAACAAATATTATTATTTTGTTATACTATCCGTTATTTTTTTAAGGAATCAAACAAACTCGATATACTTATATTATTTTTAATGACCAAAATATTAGAACTTTTTTGTTAAATACTTTTACTATTTTTTAAAAAAATTAAGGAATTGTTTTTATTACTTTATCCAATAACGATGATTAAGATCTTTCACAATTGTGGTTGTAACTTGTATAGGCTATAGCATTACATTACTTGCTAGTTGCAAGGAGGACGAGTAAATTAAGGCAAGTCTTTTGTCGTATGGTCTATACACTCACTCATACCTGTTTTAAATAATAATCATTCTTGGTCACTTTTCAATTACCAGTCGGGAGCACACGTCCTCTCTAATATGACCATTTTCCCTTCATCTCCCTTCTATGGGAATCATTATATCAATACATGAAAGGATTGATAAAAAACAGACACAAGGAGAGAGCACACAAAGTCTTTGTGGTAGGACCAACAACATGATCACCCAGTCACGCTTATTGAGTAAATCATTCTTGGCCACTTTGGTAATTACAGTGATCCATGCATAGTACAAAGTCATGTGCAATAGGACCATTTTCTCTCTTTCATCAACTTTCCAACAATTACCATTGCATTGCATTGCAGGAGAGAAAGACAGAGTGCGCGCATAATCTTTGAAGTAGGACCTACTTGGCTCAATCATGCTCATATGTCAATTAGGGAAATTCCTTAAATCAATATTCTTGGAGGAAGAAAGTGTTATGGAAGACATAGATTTGAACCCATGTATAAAGCAGAGGAGGTAGATGATCAGAATTATCACTGTGTAATTAAAAATATTAAAAACAGACTTACTTGTCAGTGGCAGAATGATGAAACAGACAGAATGAAAGGATGAATATATGCAGTATCAGAGGAATTAAATCCGAGCCCACAGAACGTGTCTCCTTAAGACAATTTGCCCCCTCACTGATGCCTAAGGTTGATGGACACTTGTCTCCCAAGATAGAACAGATTTCGTCTGAAGAATGGTGGCACTACCAATCAACAGCCCGAACGAACACAACAATATGCCAGAGGAAGTCACACCGGAGGATGAACAACAGTATGCAAAACCGGAAGAAGAAAAATTCCGGCAGAGTTTAAGTGCAGAAAAAACTGGATAAATTTCTGAAGGTGTCAGTGTCTATTGGATAAATTTCTGAAGGTGTCAGTGTCTATTTATAGACACTGACCGGTCACGATGAACAGTCGCCGGCGACAAGTGGCAGAATGATGAAACAGACAGAATGAAAGGATGAATATATGCAGTATCAGAGGAATTAAATCCGAGCCCACAGAACGTGTCTCCTTAAGACAATTTGCCCCCTCACTGATGCCTAAGGTTGATGGACACTTGTCTCCCAGGATAGAACGGATTTCGTCTGAAGAATGGTGGCACTACCAATCAACAGCCCGAACGAACACAACAATATGCCAGAGGAAGTCACACCGGAGGATGAACAACAGTATGCAAAACCGGAAGAAGAAAAATTCCGGCAGAGTTTAAGTGCAGAAAAAACTGGATAGATTTCTGAAGGTGTCAGTGTCTATTTATAGACACTGACCGGTCACGATGAACAGTCGCCGGCGGCGAACCGCCGTATCTGATGGCGGCGAACGGTGACTGGTTCACGAAGGGAAAGAACCGGTTCGGTTCAATACTGCTCAAAAAATCGGCGGGTAGAAACGTTTTTGGACACTATGAACCGAACCGAACCGAACCGGCCGGACGGCGGCGCGCGGTGAACCAATGCTCACCTAGCTCCTCCCCCTACATAAAACATGTAGTGACCCAAGGGCCAATCTAAGAGAGGGAAGTGGGGGCTTATATACTCTCCCATTTCCTACTAATTGTCCAATGTGGGACTTGTTGAAACCCACACACCTCTTCATCTTCCCTTTTTCTCTTTTCTTTATTAACCCACTTCTTATTTATAACCAATGGATCATTATACATTAATTCATTCATTAATTCCAACAGAAAGAAGTTTTCTTCTCTTTCTCCCTCAAGGAGAATTAATCCTGACCATTCGGTACCATATTTTAGGTTGCACCTGTTCTTCCATCTTTCTTATTAGTTGATGCGGTTTTAATTTAAGATTTTCATGTATGAACATGTCTAAGCATACTTTTATGGATGGTCTCTATCAAAATTACAACTCATCAATCATCTATTGATTTTTTATTTGGATCCTCTTTGTCTTTCTTGTCAATAAGAAGCATACAGTAATTTTTTCTTCGTCTTTCATTTTGGTGAAACATCAAACCTATTGTCATCACTATACTTGAATAATTTTTAGGTAATCAAGTTCTATTATATATTACCTAAATGAGTATTTAACATGTATAAATTGTAAGAATCGTATGAAATAATAATGATGTGAATATAAAATATGACATGATAAACTGCGCTTACTTAAAATTTCTCCTTGATCATAGAATTAAGGAGGCGTTTGGTTGAGGAGAAATTTTATGAATAATAGGGAAATGTGATACATACGGAAATAGTTAGAAAGTGAGACAGGTAGGAAAATGTAAAAAAAGTTGTTTGGTTGAAAAAAATTCTAATGGAAAAATTAGGTAACTTTAATGAAATCTATATTTGGTTGTAGGTAAAATATAGATGGAAAACAAGTTGGTTTTACGAAAATAACCCTGTATTTAAAATTTTTTGACGGTGGCAAACAGGGTTGTCAAACCAAGAAAACTTTTTATTTTTTTTTGGTTCTTTGCTTTATCCTGGCACTCAACAGACAAAAGAATGCACAATCTTCGCATGCAAAATAGTGCTCTCAAGAATACAGTGCCATTTTAGTTTTGTTTTGTGTTTTCAATATCTTTCCTGGTCACTGTACAATTGTTCATATAGCATATTGTTCCCCCGTCATCAGCTTATATCACATAACGACCAAAACACATCATGCTCTATTACATCCTGGGTCATTGATCTTTTCACTTCACACAAAGCATCTGAAATAAATACCAGCTTCACACCCTCCTTCCATGCTCAGTTATCACTGTTTTTGGACCCAACATTACGAATTGGTCGGTTACCCATACACGATTTGGAGAAATTCTTGTGTAAAACATGGTACACATTCAATTTGCACATTAAACTAATTTAAATAAATAAAAAAAGGAGTAATTACTTTGTGATAAATACTTATGGTTAGAGCTATGTAAGCTTACTTGCGGTTTAGTTTGTTAATAACTTTAACACGTTTGATAGTTTGTTAATAACTTTAACACGTTTGATAAATGATTAAGCTTGATCTTTACATGTTTGATTTATTAGGTCCTAATGTATATAATTATTATTTAAGAATGATACTAGTAGTATAATACTTTTTTTTTTGGTAAACAAGTAGTATAATATATATAATACTTTATTATATATATATATGTTAATATAATTGTTTAACTAAATATATGTAAAAAAATTATTTAATTGAGTTATAAATTCAAACTTAAATCATGAAAATTTAAAAACTCAATTAATAAAGTTTTGATATTGGCTTAACTAATTCTTTTGTTTTCTCAATGTGTGGGTGAGAGTGATGAACCTGTGATTCTTATCTCTGTAATTGGGTTTATCCCTATTTTCTGTGGAAAAAAAAATGCCTAGTTCCTATCAAATCCCCCTCATACTTTTCAATTTTATAAACTAGGAATTAGTTGTAACTTATATTTTTTTATACTTGTGCCTCAAATTTAGAATCCTGGCCTTCCCACCTAAGGCATTGAATGTTACAAAGTAAGTTTGGACAACAACACTTGTAGATCCATAAAATAAAGGGACAATGATTTATGTTGGTTAATCGTACATTTGAAACTGCATGATGGGAATTAGTTTTCTTCTCCATATCTTGTATTTTTTTAATTTATGTCTGAAATTTAAATTCATGGTCCACCTACCTAAGGTGTTGAATGTTACAAAAAAGTTTGGTCAACAATGCTTGTAGATCCCAACAATGCTTGAAGAGGATTTTGCAAATAGATGTTTTGGTGGATAAGCTTTCGGTATTGGCTATAGCAGGTAAATATGTTTATGTTTTCATCCTTAAACTTTTATGCTTAAATTTTTTGTAATTATGATAGCTTTTGTTATTATATGTTAGATGTCATTATCTGGAATGACTACCATAGCACTTCATAGGATTTGACTCAAACCATGGTTACTGCTATGTTCAGCCATAAATAGAGACACAAATTGATAAGTTACTGAAGGCACTAATTTTCTTATTGCTGAAAATATATATATATATTCATGTTCAGCCATGTTTATTCTATGTTTATATCAGTTTATAAGAATGACGGAACAGAGAGACAGCCAGTCACTCAAGGAGAGGATCCTGGTGGGGTTAGCCATAAAGGCCGGGTATACGGTTTAAGTACACGGATAAGAGCATATAAGCAATCTCAGTTCTTCAGCTTTTGAACAAGTACACATGGGCATATAAGCAATCAACATGAAAAATATATTCCTATAAATAAATGTGTGTTTGACGAGTATGTTCTCAAAAGCAACACTTGTAGTAGTTTCTAACATCGTATTCTTTTTATTTCAGGTAGGCAAATTAACACCAAGCATTTAAATGCAACGTTATATTCAGGTACCCACCCACTTACATTGTAACAGACATGAATTACAATTACAATCAGGTAGGCATAATTAGGGGTGTTCGCGGTCTCGATTGGATCGGTTTTGGAAGCAAAACTCATCTGATCCATTCCCTTCGGTTTGATCATGTAACCATCCATTCGGTTTAGATTTTTTTTCAAATCCGATCCGATCCAATCCTATTTTTTTCGGTTTGGATTGGATCGATTTTCGGTTTTTTGAATATCCTAAAATTAGTTTTATGATTATTGTGCAAATAACATCTTTTGTATACATTGGCTTTGTAAAAAAAAAAAAATTTGAAAAAAAAAATATCAGTAAACAATACTATAGTTGATGAGACGTGACTAAGTTTTTTCTTGGATTTAGTTGATGAGTTAATGAGTCTTGAATTTAGAAATTTTTGAGCTCTGATTGGGAAAATATCAAGTAGGTAGAGGATAATTAATATATTGGATCGGTTTGGATTGAATCGGTTTTCATCAACCCATCCGAAAATCGATCCAATCCAATTAAAACTTGCGGTTTATTTTTCGATTTTCGATTTTTCGATTTTCGATTTATTCGGTTATTGATTTTTCGGTTCGATTTTCGCGGTTTGAATCGTTTGGATCGGTTGATGAACACTCCTAGGCATAATAATCCGGTACAGTTACAGTTGCACAATTTAATACCAAAATTAATTAAATGTGTATATGTGGAAAAAATACTTTTTGACATAAGAAATATAATTTACAATTATAAGGCTACGTAACTTATAAAAGTTACGTTAGTTATATATATATATAACTTACGTAACTTATATATAAAACTTACGTATATATATATATATATATATATATATATATATATATATATATATATATATATATATATATATATATATATATTAAGATTTTTTATATTTTGTAAATTTTTTAATTTTACAATTTTATCTTTGATTCTTTACATTGTAAATCTAATATATATATATATTACAAATGAATTATTGTTGGCCTCTTTTCCTTCTTTTTCCCCTCTCTGTTTCTTATGTTCATTTTTGGTTGTATTTAAATGCATGTTGGGGAATATTAGAGTACTTGATAAATTTTGTATTTGTAACCACAAGCTTATATCTACAATTTTTATCTGTAGACCATTAATATGACCTTTGCAGCAGTAAATTGTTAACTTGAAGAAGCCATTGGAAAATGAGTAAGTATTTTTGGTTGGTTGTATAACTTCAAATTATATATTATGTTAGATTTGTTGTGCTTTTCCAATTATTTGTGTTTTAAATATTTTACATGCCTACAGGTACAGTTGCACAACAAGAGGAAAGGGCTGCACAACAATAGAAGAGGGCTCCACAGCAACAGAAAAGGGCTGCAAAACATGATTTTTGTATCTTGTTTGGATGTATATGACATGGACATGGACATAGACTTTTTTCATTAGTATATAACAGGGACTTTTGTACACATAATTATATTAAGATCAATATGAATTTGATATATTATTTACTTTCTTTATATTTGTTAATCTGGTGCAAAAGATAAATAAGTATTAATTTTGTAGAGCAAAATTAAATTAAAATTTGACAAAAAAGCAATTTCGTTGAAAATTAAGGCAATAGTTTTTGACAGAATTTAATTCATTTTTTGTAAAAAATGATTACAAAAATTTTTGACAAAATTTTATTCATTTTCTGTCGAAAAATTTCGACGGAATTTGTTTTTCGTCGAAAACTAATACAAGATTTTTCGACGGAATTTCATTTATTTTCTGTCAAAAAATTTCGACGGAATCCATTTTCCGTCGAAAACCATTTCAACAATTTTCGACGGAATTTCATTGATTTTTCGTCGAAATTTTTTTACGGAATCAGTTTTTCGTCGAAAACCATTACAACAATTTTCGACGAAATTTCATTCATTTTTCGTCGAAAATTTTTGACGGAATTATTTTTCCGTCGAAACTTCCCACAGAAATTATTCCGTCGAAATTTCCGTCGAAATTTTTCGACGGAATCTGTAATTCCATAGAAAAAATTGTTACCCACGAAGATATATTCGACGGCTTCATTTCCGTCGAAAACATCATTTTCGACAGAATTTTAACCATTTTCGACAGAACTTTTCCGTCGAAAAAAAACATTTTCTAGTAGTGAATTGACGAATCTAGAAGAACAATTACAATTCTATTAGAAATATTAATGCATGACGATTGTTCAAAAATATCAAATCACGGAACCCAGAATCATTGTTAACTTTAAAAATTACCCGAACTTGAAAATCCCTATTGGAAGAAATTTCTTTTGTGGACCGACAACTCAGATGAAAAATTTGTCAACGTGTAAATTTTTTTTCCCCCAATCAGGTTGTGTACACGTAATTTGCTAGTTAGCACCGAAAATGACTTCTAAAGCAGAATGATAGGCAATCCACTAAAATGCGTGACAATGGCATCCAGACATGCCTGAATAATTCCAAACATTCGCATTTCAAAGCTCGTATCTTTGTATTCAAACAAAAACAAAAAACAAAAACCCTAAAAACGGGATGGACAACAACAATTTGCGGGAGACAAGTGCCTGCAAAATGGAATGGTTAGTCGTGCTACCATTCTATGTGTCCATTTTTCAATAAAAGTTAGATTCCCTTACAGGATGCGCAAAATGCTTTGCCCTTTTCTGATCCACAAGAAAAGTTATAACAAAAAATGAAATAGTTGCAATGCAAAAATTTCCACTGTGTACAACTTTTATAAACTTCAATTTCTAAAGTCGTAGTCCTGTGGGCTTATAAAATGCCAAATGCAGTTGACTTGCTATAATATATATATTATAGAATGTTTCTGTGGAGGCACTAACTATAGTTGGATCTAATATATATATGTAGCACGTGATCATCGGAGAATTTATAATTGAGTAAACTCGTTTACGAAATATTTAGCAGCGGATACATTACTTTTTGAGAATATAAAAATCTTAATATCTTATTATGTTTCTTAAAAACCGTAAATGTTCGTTATATTAATTGTTTTTAAGAACTAATATTTCAAATGCTTTAAAATTAATATGAGTGACATCTATAATTTAAAAAATCGAAGAATAACTTTTACACATTTTAGAGAATCAAGATTTCAACGTTATTCACACAAATATATTTAAAGTTTTATTCGTTCATAATTTTTATATGCTCAACAAATAATATTGCACCTGCCGGCCTGCGCTTGTTACCACCTCTCTCCCTCTTATACCAATTGTCGGGCGGGCCGTTGCGATATTCATTATTTTATTTTATAATTTCATGTTAATTTTTTTTTTAAGTACAGATATCAACCGCAGAGGATATATATATGCCCTTATGACCCATAATTAATAATTAATTATCAAATTGTCCTTCATTCAAAACTATTTCGAAAATTTACCCTCCCCAACAAACATAACACCAATCTGCCCCTGTTTGACCGTTGACCACGAAGCCTACCCGGGTACACCCTTACCTACCCGGGTAATTTTTGAAAATTTTTATCTACCCGGGTATGTAGGGGTGTACCCAGATAGAGTTCTTGAATCTGGCCAAATGGTTGAATTATTTACCCGGGTATGGAGGAGTGTACCCGGGTAAACATCGACGGTAGGGTTTTAAAATACCCCAGCAGCCCCATTTTGAAAACCCACAAAAGGGGTACCCGAGTAGAGCTGCTGGAGGTGTGTCTTCTTGAGCGATTTCAGGCATAATCTTGCACCAATTCGTCTTGTCTCTGATCATCATTCGCGGACCTTGCAACTTCTCTGCCTTCTACCGATTGAAATCGATCAAAGGTGCATTCTTTTTCAGTTTTTTCAATTATGTTCTGATTCATTGTATTTTCGTTTATATCATTTGATTCTGTCCGAATTATTTTATCAATTTGTATGTCATACGCTTACCCTAACCCTAACCCTAACATGTATCTAATTTCTGATTTTGGTTATTTTTTTAGTTTAATAGAGTGACACAATGACCTCTAGACGCGTTTCAAAGCTGCCAGTGACCCATTCCGAGAGAAGAACCAAGAGTCGTCACGATGGGTCGTCATCCTCTCAGCCCCAGGCTGCTTCGAGTCAGGCTCCGGACTTGATGTTCGGATATTTGTTTGAGGATGACATACTTGCACACGAGAAGTTCGTGAAGTTTTTCATGACCCGGAAGATCTGCGAACCGAAATCACTGGATTCGGCATTCTTCAACCTAGAGCGTTTTGACATTGTGCCGCTTCTTGAGGAGACACATTTACTTCACCTGGCGGAGATGCGGTGCCCATACTCGGAGGTTATGGTAAGAGCCTTCTACCAGAACCTTGGCTACTCGCAAGGCGAGCTGACTTCCCGTGTCTGCGGGATTGATATCATCATGACTGCTCCTATCTGGACAGAGCTACTGAGGTTCGATTTTGATGGTGTCACAGGAGCAGCACTATATGATGGAGACAGTCATCATATATTTGGTGATTATAACCGGGAGACCATTGTTACAGAGACTAGGAGGGAAGACGCTGAGCCCGGTCATTTTGCTCATTATCCTGTGAGCAACTTGTCAGTTTCTGCTCGCATTCTTGATTATGTGGTGACACATATTATTTTCCAGCGCCTGCATAATCACTCAAAGATGCTGGAAGGGGACTTTGTCATCCTGTGGGCTCTCCTTCACAGTCAGCAGGTGAACTGGAGGCATTACATATGCATACTGATGTGGAAGACAGCCAAGTCAAAGAAGGCTGAATTGCCTTTTGCATTTCTGGTGCAGAAGATTCTGCATAGATTTGGAGTGCCTATGGCAACAGAGACCTTGAAGACCACCAGAGGCTGGAATGCTATATTTGGTGAGAGGCTCCTGAAGCAGTGTGGGATCCTACCGAACAGAGCGGGTATCTGGACGTGGAAGAAGGCACCAGAACCACCTGAGATCCCAGTCCACCACGATGCTGAGATGGAGGATGCACCTGCAGGTGATGTGTTGGTCTTTATGAGTTTATGCATTTTTGTGTTGTTTATTTTTTAATGTGGTATTTATAAGATGTGCTTTTCATGGTTTATGATGTAGGCCTTGATGATGATGACGATGATGATGGCGTTGCTGAGGTTGATGTCAGACCGACACGTCCCACCCGCAGTCGGCGACCACCAGCTCCTCCTGAGGGTGGATGGACACTTGATCATGTCATATATATGATCTGACTACTGACTTTAGAGGATATAGACAGAGCACGAGCAAGTGGAGGAACCAGATGGACACAAGGGTTGCACGGTTGGACACAAGGGTTTCACGCTTGGAGGGTTTAATTGGCGAGGGTGCCCATACTCAGGAGGAGGAGGAGGATGATGACAATGGGGATGACACGCAATCGGATGATGAGAATGGGGAGGACACGCCATCGGATTAGTGTGTCCATAGGGTTTCATATCATTGATTTAGTTTGATGTAATGTAGTCATTTTGGTACATTTAGGAACTTTACCTATATTGCATGGATCTTTTTGTACTGGATGTTCAAAATTTGAATGAATGAAATTTTCGTTTTGCGCATGTTCAGACTTGTTGGTTCTATGCATTGGTATGGGACCTTGCATTAATATTGTCATAATTAATTTGGAAAACAATTCAACCCAAAGTACTTTAATATTGATGTTCAACATTGATTGGCGCACATCTTGATTACTGCATCCTATTTCTACGAAATCAATCCACCCCCAAGTCATACTGTATGTAGGTATTACACAAGAATTCAAAAAATGCAAAAAAAAAGGCCAAAACAGCATCTGCAACTGGTCTACCCGGGTACCACGAACTGGTCTACCCGGGTAGGATGTACTCGGGTATATCATTACGAGTTACCCGGGTAGACCAGTTGCAGATGCAGCAGCAGGTGCTGTTCAATCCATTTTTTTTGCATCTTGGTAATTGATGTGTAATACAATAACCTTAACTGACTCGGGGAAGGGGTAAATGGGTATGGTAGACATTCGGATTGCACAATACGGAACGAGTGACTCGCTAAACTTAACAGATACATTTCAACAATACATTTCAACAACACAAAAATACAGTTCAACAATACATTTCAACAACACAATACATAAATAATACAAGATAAAGTTTAGGGTACAAGGAAACAAAACAATACGTAAAGTGATTGTCATTACAAAATAAAGTACTACACAAAAACAATACGTAATCATGCTTGTCTTAGTCTCAATGGACATGTACGAATGTTATGTCCAACTTGCTTGCAATGCTTACATCTGCTCTGACTGCTCGAGGGTTGAGACTCAACCCAATCCATCTCATTCTGAATCCTTGAAGACTTTGGTTTTCTTTTTGCACGTACCAACTGAGCATCCGGAATTACAGTAGGCCCAACAACGGATGGAATCAACAATTCATTGCCAATAGGAAACCAGTGTGCAGCATATACTTTAGCAATGGTTGGAATTTTGAAAACATGATCCACATAATCATAATGGTTTAACTTGGCTACCTTGCAAACTGCTAATACATGACTGCAGGGATAGCTCCTTGCTGTAAACCTACCACACTGACATGTACGATTGATTAAGTCCACTCTCATGGTGTCACCGACCTCGTGTGTAGATTGATTGTAGGCATCCTCAACCTCAAACAATAACAGCTCACTATCATATATCCTCACACGATAAGTGCCGGCCAATTCATCATTTTTTTGCAAAGCTGCCTCAACCTTCTTTGAAATTATCCAACCTTGTGAGATATCTTTTTCAATCCCTTCACGTCTCTTGACGAAATACTCAACGAATCTACTGAATGTCATCTTGACCAATGCAGTTATAGGCACATTTCGTGCTCCACGAAGCACCTTATTCACACACTCAGATAGGTTAGTTGTCATATGACCAGACCTACGTCCTGTCTCATCATACGACCTGCACCATTGCTCTTTCGGAATCGCATCCAACCCTGAAGCAACTTCAGGATTGTTCTCGATAAATTCCTTGTATCTAATGTCGAAATTTATCTTTGAACATGTGTACCCTGCAAAAAACCATGACATATGCAATTGGTTAGTGAATTTCATCAACGTTTTCTTCAAATGGTTGAAAATGTGAGTAATTATACCGTAAATTACCTAATTTCATCAACGTTTTCTTCAATTCCACATTCCTAAAACGGGTATTGAAGTTGCTTCCGATGTGACGTAGACAAAATACATGATAAGCATATGGAGGCTGCCACCCTCCGTGATCTTTCACCGCCCTTATGATGCTTCGATGACGATCGGATATTAGACAAATACCATGCCTATGTGTGACATGAAAACGTAAAAGGCTAAGAAACCAGGACCAATCATCCAACCTCTCACCTGGAGGAACAACAGCAAAGGCAATAGGGAGCAGAAATCCATCTCCATCCTGAGATGTTGCAATCAAGAGAGTACCTCTGTACTTCCCATACAGATGAGTGCCGTCAATTTGAATTATAGGCTTGCAGTGTTTGAATGCTTCAATGCATTGGTGAAATGTCCAAAAAACCCTTTGAAATACGGCCCTGTCTATATAAACCCGACGTTCATCAAAACATTGATTTGTATCAAGCTTGAACACAGAACCCACATTCACCTCCGCCATATACTTCAGCCAATTTGGCAAGAATCCGTACGATTTCTCCCAGTCACCAAACAACTTAACGATGGCCTTCATTTTTGCCTTCCAGGCCTTCCTGTACGTTATGTTGTATCCATATGTTCCCTGTATCCTCTCATGTATCAGAGCTGGTCTTGTGGATGGATCTTCCTTTAACATATCTGGAAAAAAAAAATAACTTTACCATATTCTCAATTAATCTGAATCATTAAATACACAGTAGAATACATACTCATTATAGCCGCACAAATGACATTTGAATCCAACTGTTTATGATCCTGTGATAGGCCTTGATTTAGGCATGTGTGACCTTGACCCCATTTACGCACCACCCAATTAGCTCCCTTCTTCGGCTTAATTGCCCTCATATACCAGGGACAACCGTCAGCATGGTTTTTACACTTCATAACAAATCTTGACTCGTCGTTTTTTTCAACTATGGCTGTCCTGCGCCCCTTCATACAATGTATCTTCACAGCATGTTGCAATTCTGGTTTGGACCCAAATTCTTGTTGCACAAATAACGGATCTCCTAATTTCCAACCTCCGTGCAAGTCATCATCGCCATATAGGATCTCCAACTCGTCATTAGGGTGCGCCCAGTTAATGAATGAATAATGTTGGCTTTCATTCCAGAATGGCTCCACCTCAGTCCCTGCATCTAAAGATCAACTGTCATTTGTCTGAATGAATACCACCACAAATAATAAATTGTCTAAAGCAAATGTTCAAATTTAATAACTTACCACTACTGACTGGGTCGACATGAAGTGGTGACAAGGCTGGGGTACCCAGACTTACGGCGCTCATGTCAGCCTCAAAATTACCCTCCACGTCAGTGTCTGACGAATCACCTTCTGGAATAGCACTTTCAGGTTCTCCCTCATCTTCGCTGTCGACATAGTCCTCGTCTTCATCCTCTTCATCCTCATCCAATCCTACCTGAGGAGGTGCAGAAGATCGTACAACTGTATCTTCTTGACCGGTACAGTGTGCAGTAGTGGTTGTATGCACCGGTAAAGATGAAGATTGACCAGCATCAACTTCAACATATATCTCAATATATCTTAATACTTTCCATTCAACAAACGCATCTGTTACGAACTCCACATCTTCTTCATCATTTATATTGTTTCCAATGTAGTATATTGTATCCATATCCACTACAGTCTCTAACCTGGCTATCATGCGGTGGATGGAATTGATGCCTTCTGACCCCATTTTTTGAAGAATTCTCTCCTTCAGTTCATTGCATGTAGTGCCCACTTTGATTTTCATCGTTTTTGTTTTTCCTTCAAATCGGACACCGTTCAGACCTTCAAAATTCCTCCCATTGTAGTAAATAACTATAGGAACCATGTTTGGACTTGAACTCATCTTTCACACAAAAATTAGATCTAGGTTTTGGGTTTGGAGGTTGGTTCAGATTTTTGAGCACAAAATGGGAGTGTGGAGATGTAATCTCAATGTCCCACCAAGATTCAGCTTTCTGAAATGATGAGATGAAATATGTGTGATGTTTCGGATTAGAGAGGGTAAGAGAGAGAGAGATTTGGGGTTTCAAAAACCCTATACCTCGCTGGGGTTTCTGGACGCGATTTACCCGGGTACACTCCTCCATACCCGGGTAAATAATTCAACCATTTTCCCAGATTCAAGAACTCTACCCAGGTACACCCCTACATACCCGGGTAGATAAAAAATTTCAAAATTTACCCGGGTAGGTAAGGGTGTACCCGGGTAGGCTTTGTGGTCAACGGTCAAACAGGGGCAGATTGGTGTTATGTTTGTTGGGGAGGGTAAATTTTCGAAATAGTTTTGAATGAAGGACAATTTGGTAATTAATTATTAATTAAGGGTCATAAGGGTCAAAAAGCCATATATATATATATATATACGGGAGGTTATATTTACAAATTTTTTGTTTACAAATTTTTTGTATACATAATGTAATTTGTAAAAAAAAATTTGTAAACGAATCCTTCACTATATATATATATATAATATGAAAGTTATGATTTATTAAAAATTAGTAATTAATTAATAATTATGATCTAATAAATTATAACAGTTAGATTTATAGAAATCAATATTTAAAATTTGGTGTCAAACTTTGAAATTTGACACCAAATTCTAGCTGTTGATTTCTGTCAATTAATTTTTATCATTTATTAGAAATTAATAATTAATTAATAAATCTAATTTCCAATAAATGATAACCGTTGAATGGTAGAAATCAACAATTAGGATTTGATACCAAATTTCAAAACTTGACACCGATGTTAAATGATCATGCTCCATATATATATATATATATATATATATATATATATATATATATATATATTGTGCGTATATTAATGTAAACTTTGACAAAAATTCAGCATATGTATAATTTTATGAATAATACAAAGTATTGAGAAAAAGTACATAAAGTATTATTATTTTCATTCTAATGATAGTTTGTAGTTATTTTTTTTTTACCGGCAAGTTTTTGTTTTGTGTTTATTATATGAAAGATATAAGTACCTGAATAAGAGAGTAAATAGGTTATATGCAGTAGATTATCAAGCTTCTACATGTCAGCCGGGTTGTTTCTTTAAAATATGAATTGGTATTAATTGAAACACACAAGTTGTTAAAAATAATGATAGTGTGTCTTTTTCTCTGACTGTGATGCTAAGGTTCTCCTCTCATCGTCTTTGTAATTTTAAAGGTACATTGAGGCTTTAGCAGCCGGGTAGAAAATGGAAATAAAAAATTAATAGATGAGTTTTCAATGCTATTTGACTAATGTAACTAATCCCATTTCACCCCCTTTTTCTGCTGGGATGCTAAATAATTAAAGTCTTCGGTCCAAATTGGGTATAAAGAGTCGAACAAGTCTCCCAAACACGTAGAAAAAAACGCGTGCGCAATGCACACCCGAAATTCCGCACCGCATGCCCAAGAACATACAATTATACAGTAATTTATTTTATTTTATTTTGAATCTAGAAAATCTCGTTTCTGTACAATTATGCAAGAATAAGGTTCCATACAATTATATAGGATATTTTTTTATTTTAAATCTGATTTCATTCCTTAGGTTTTCTTGTTTGTCTTTTTTTGGCATACAATTCCAATATTCCATGCCTCATCTCTATAAATACATGTCATTCCTTGTCCTATACACTCTATCCCCACCAACTCTTCTTGTGTGTTAAGTTCATTCCTTAATCAAATTATAGCTATAATTTTACATCAACGTGCCATGGACTCAAGTCACTGCTTGGTATCTGCACTGAATCATCAAGATGTTCAAAGTCGTTTCTTTGACCCATCTTGGCTTCAGAAGCAGCCCCACGTTCCCACGAACTTCGTTTGGCCAAAAGAGTGCTTAGAGGACGCAAATGAAGAGCTTCAAGCCCCATTAGTGGACCTTCATGGTTTCCTCAAAGGTGACCATGAGGCCACACAACATGCTGCTAAACTCATACGCAAAGCTTGCTTGACACATGGATTCTTCCAAGTTATCAACCATGGAGTTAATCCTCTCCTCATTGGTGAAGCATATGATCAAATGGACGCGTTTTTTAAGCTCCCAATTCAAAGTAAGCTAAGTGTTCGTAAGAAACCAGGTTCCATGTGGGGTTATTCAGGTGCTCATGCTGAACGGTTCTCCTCCAAATTGCCATGGAAGGAGACCCTTTCTTTCCCATTCCATGACAATACCTTAGAGCCTGTTGTCACCAACTTCTTTAACTCCTCCTTAGGGGAAGACTTTGAACAAGCTGGGTAAGACTAATAGTTAGTTAACTCGTATCATTTTAATTATGTGTTTTCGTTTCATATAAGATATTATGTTTGGATACTTCTTCATTTTATCTATATCATGATTTATATATATATATAAGAATACAACTAAGTACTTTTTTGTGTGCATTACACAGAGTGGCATTCCAAAAATACTGTGAAGCAATGAAGGAGTTGGGAATGAAGCTAATAGAGCTATTGGCAATTAGCTTGGAAGTGGATGGGTTATATTATAAGGACTTGTTTGAAGATGGTTGCTCCATCATGAGATGTAACTATTACCCATCATGCCAACAGCCAAGTCTTGCATTAGGGACGGGACCGCATTGTGACCCAACATCTCTAACCATACTTCACCAAGATCAAGTTGGAGGGCTTGATGTGTTTGCAGACAAAAAATGGCAGACGGTTCCACCTCGTCCTCACGCTCTTGTAGTTAACATTGGCGATACTTTCACGGTACGTAGGCCCTCAAAATATATATATACAAATGCATAATACTTACAAATGTTTTGTGTTTACATATCTTACTTTGTGGCTATCAATAAATGTACATATACATGGTCTTCGTTATTGTAAGCAGGGATAGGATATACTCATTGTCTTTTTTTTTTTTATTACTTCTTACTACTAATTTTGTTATTATTGAATTAAAATTAAATCAATAATTACAAAATAATATCAATAAAAAACTATTGATTTGATTTTGATCGCACGTTAACAAAATTAATCATAAAAAATAGTATGGAAAGATAATAATAAACTCTTGTCTTGTTATTTTTGTTTGGAAAACAATCTTGTCTTATTATACAACGTGACAAATCAATCAATTCAATGCGCAGATACTTTTATGTATCTGGATTGGTTCTCTGTCAAGGATACTTTACATGTTGAGTCTTTACACTGAAATTACGTGAATAGGTCTATATATATAAATATTAAAATGACGTAATTTTTACATCACAATAAAAATGCGTGAGAATAGCAGCACTCTGTGAAACCACACTTATGAGTCAGACTGTGAAAGATGAAAATTTAATGTTATTTTTTGCAAGTGTAATTTGGTATATAGTTGCTAACTATTCTCTTAAACATTATTACGAGTGACTCTATTCAGGTTTTGAAAGAATAGGTTAAAATGGAGTCAAGTAGCATTGTTTTTTTTTTCTTCTTCTTATAATTAATTGTTGCCTTTTGTTGTTTGTAGTTAAGGAATGAATCTTGGACGGTGTCTAGCTACAAATAAGTCTCTTGACTTGAATAATATTTTTTTTATCTATTTTTTTGTCAAACTATTTAAAATGGAATAACAATGAAAATTTGATTTTGTCGACATTTAAAAAATTATAACAAATGCTAAGATAGTCAAACAGCATTTTCTAGAACATATATAATCTATATTAGTATGCCTCTGAAACAATTATTTTCTTTTATTATCACAATCAAGCAGCACACGCAAATATATATATTCAAATATAATTTCATCCTAATTTATTAGCCAGCAGTCTTTTCTTAAACATTCATAAAATTGAGTCTATTCAAGTTTTGAAGAAAAGGTTTAAATCGAGTCAACTAGCATTTTTTTCTTCTTAAAATCAAATGTTTCCTTTTTTAGTTAAGGTGCGGTACAAATAAGACTCTTGACTGGAGCCATATTATTTTTTATTTAACATTTTGTCAAACAATTTAAAATGATGAAAAGTTGTTTTGTCAACGTTTAAAAAATTATTATACAAAAGCCAAGATCATATCTAATCTATATTAGCGTATATTTGAAGCAGCTCTTTTCTTTTATTATGACAATCAAGCGGCACACCGACATATATATTCAAATATTATTTTATCCTGATTTACTAGCCAGCAATCTTCACGCCTCATGCATAGACGTGAGGCCTCAATAGCGCCATTTCCCTCCCTCAATTCTTTTAATTTCTATATTGATTAATAGAAAAATCAATTTAAAGCAACAAAGTTAAGGTTGCAGTAAGAGGAGCTCCGTAAAGAAGCACTAGCTAGGGACAAAAACTAGGAAGTGGTCAAGAGTACTAGAAAAGTTGCATTTGCAAGTCACGACATGCATGTATATATCTGAACTATATATATTGAACACATACGTGTATTCTACACACACATATATATATAGAAGAGTTATATTGACAAATTTTTTCTTACAAACTTACAAACTACATTAAGTTTGACCAGTCATACACTCTTGATTAAAATATGACTGGTCAAACTTAGTGTAATTTGTAAGTTTATATGAAAAAAAGTTTGTCAATATAATCCTTCTCATATATATATATATATATATGGAGGTGAATAATTTGGATTGATATGAATCTGCTTAGACAAGGAATCATGTAAGGTGTACAAGAATCTTAACTTATTTGTTGGATGTTTAGGCGCTATCAAATGGGAGATACAAGAGTTGTCTACATAGGGCAGTGGTTAACCAGTACAAAGAGAGGAGGTCCTTGGCATTCTTTCTGTGCCCAAAAGAAGACAAAGTGGTGAGACCCCCAGAGGATATTGTGCGTAAGGATGGGACAAAACAATATCCAGATTTCACATGGTCGAATTTGCTTGAATTCACACAAAAGTACTACAGAGCCGACGAAGCTACGCTGCAAAATTTCACCAAGTGGTTGCAATCCTCCAAACCCTTTGAGATAACCAACAAATAGATTCTGTTCTGCTGCATTGCTTTTATTAGAGGTTGAGACAAAGTATCGCATTAAATTGCTCCTTTGTATTTTTCCTATAGTCCAAAACATTAACTTTTCATGTAACTTTATTCCACTACGTACGGCATGTTTAGATTAATTGCAAGAAATCTTAAATATATACAAGTAAGTTCAAATTGCATTTTAGTACTCCCTTTTAATTATTTGATTATTATAACAGTTTCGTCTCTGCTGTTTAAATATATTTTTTTTTTTTTTTTGTAAATAGCTGTTTAAATATTTTTAATTTACGTCATTTGTTTTTTTCCAATGGCCCCAACATTGGTCAATATAGTTGCAATTTGACGCCGGTGCTAAAGAATAAAGAAAAAATGATTATGATGTATCTTATGTATTATGATCTATTCCTGTGGCCCAAAACACATTCCTTCGATTAAAGTCAGAAACATAATAACTAGTCTATGAAACCTCGATCCCACGTCAGCAAACCACTCCTTATCCCAGATTCCACAATTTGAAGAAAAAGTGGGGCTCATTCAATATGTGGATAATTTCCATCCTGAAAATCCCGAGGTGCATGATTTGATTTCAAAAGTTTTGTTTTGTTTTTTCGTTTTTTTTTTTTCAAATACAAGGATGACATTGAAATTTAAATCTATAACCTGAAGCAAATTATTCAAGTTCCTCACCATTAGCTTATTCTTAATGATTTTCAAAATTTTATTGCTATGTACCCGTCTTGTCGTTTCAATTTTAATTTAGCGTTTGGCATGGAAGAAAAGGGGCAGGATGACACAATGTTTGATTCAAAGTTCTTATATCAATTGTCAAAATTATATTTGTTTGTATTACTAAAATAGTCATGCTACCAAACAAACCAAGCATTATAGGAAAGCTATAGATGCCTATCTCTGACTTTTTTTTTTTTTATAAACAAAAGGGCATTAAACCCAACAAAAAAAAACAAGCAACAAAAAATCTTAATAAGGTAAAGGCGCATTACGCACTCTCCCAAGAGACGTAAGATCAGCCATCTATAGAAGGTAGATTCCATCTGGGGGCTCTTCGAAGAAAATCTAGTCAGCCTGAGCCGATTCATTTAAAAGATAATTGGTCATCCAATCTGCACACATGTTTCTGTCCCTAAAAGTATGTTGAATGTGAACCTCCCACTCCTTGTCAATCCATATATGTATACGAGATAACAAGCGTATCTCACGAAATGTTGCACCAACTTTGGTGAGCCCACTTATTGCCAACAGCGAATCACTTTCCAAAATGATCTTCATATAGCCTACGTTCCAAGCCACTCAAGGTTATACAAGATACCCCAAAGTTCGGCTCTCAATGCTGAACAGAAACCAAGTCTACAGGCATAACCTTTTAACCAGTTCCCTTGTGCATTTTGGATCACAGCACCGTAGGCAGCCATGCCAGGGTTACCACGCGCTGCACCATCAGAATTGATCTTCACATAGCCCATTGCAGGAAATTGACAAGAAATGTTGAGTTGGCTATAATCACTTTTAATGCGAAGATTACCCGAACTACTAACAGCAACCTCAATATCCAACATCAGTCTCCTTATTATCTCAAGTTTGGAGTCAAGAATTGGGGTATCTTCTCCTTTATTCAACGCGTTTCTCCAATGCCAAATTTTCCAACAAGAAACCAAGAAAAAAGTTAGCCAGCACACGTTGTTAACACTCCTTGAAGAATCATCAATTTATCAGCCAGCCACATAGAAAGATCTTGACTAAAAAAATCAAGTCTCAACTGTTGAGGTAAGAATTTTTCCTATATCCCCTTTGCACATTTAGAGGCAGTTTCATGTCAACCGACTCGAATCAATTAAACCGCCGGAAATACCGCCTCTATGTGTCAATTGGAGGCAGTTTAAGTGAAACCGCCTCAGTTAAACAGCCTCCAAATACCAGTTTTCTTGTAGTGGCTACTATCCCTTAAAGCATGGAGAATTGTGTAAGAACCTGCACTGTTAATTAAGGAAATTAATCAGTTAATTATGAGTTTAATGAGATAATTCCATAATTGACCCCAATAATTATTATGAGGCTCTAATAATTATAGTAAGTGAGTAATAATGCTGAAAGTCGCTTTTCTGACGAAAAGTGCAGATACCGGTTCTGCTAGTCAGTATAAATGCATACCAAAAAAGTATCCCGGAAAATTATAATAAGTGCATGATAATTACTAGAATAACATGTAGGACTTGTAAAACGAGTTTCAAGTTAAAATAATGAGAAATGGTGCCAGAAACTGATACTAGCTATGAAAAGCGCGTACCGAAAAAGTGCTCCGAAAATTATAAGAAAAATATGATAATTCTTGTAAAATTGAGTAGGTTAAGAATCCCGAGTTTGGGATTAAAATGCTAAGCATAGCAATTAAATTTAATATTATTTGTTAGTGACTTAACCGCCTATATATAGTGCTTGGCACTAAACCCTAGGCTGATTCTTCAGCCACTCTACGTGAGTTTTTGTGCCTTGGGCTGCCGCCTCCTTCCCCACTTGGTCCTAAGGCTTTCTTCTTCATTTTCTCACCAAAGACACCATCTTTGGTCATTGTTTCTCTTTTTGATCAAGTAAACACTTGAGTGTGAGCATGGGTGAGTGCTTTAGGTGCCTTTTCTGAGTTTGAGAGGGCTGTGTGTGTGAGGGAAAAGGGTTGTTTCTGTGTTGGATGGTGTGGGAGTGCTTCCTTGGGTTGTTGGAGCTCCAAAGAGCAATCTTTGTGAAGAAAGATCCTTGCTTGGGTGGTATTTTCGTGCACCCTTGAAGTCAGAACCTTTGGAGTTGGTAGTGAGCTCCAAGGACACCCCTTTTGCTGAGTTTAAGCTTTTGGTAAGTTGTACCAACCTTGTTCATGAGTTTAATGGGTTAAAGTTGATGTCTTAGTATGTTTGAAGGGTTAAGCAAGTAACCAACTGGTATGTAAACCTAAATGTGCCTAAAAATGCATGCTTTGACGTTTGGAAGTGATAAAAATGGAACCTTGAAAGAATATCTTCGCGAAATATCCAGATATTTCCAGTGAGATATTCGGATATTGGATATCCTGATATTTCGAGTGAGATATCCGGATATTGGATATCCTGATATTTCGAGTGAGATATCCGGATATGGGATATCCTGATATTTCTAGTGAGATATCCGGATATTGGATATTCTGATATTTCCAGTGAGATATCCGGATATTCTGGGTTTGCGAGGAACAGTAGCGTATTGTTCATTCAGAACTGATCTATGGGTTTGTGGACCCTAGTTTGAGGAAGTTGAACTTCTGTAATTAATTAATTTAAGTCAGAATCATGTGATTAAGGGCTTATGGCTTGGTGAGAAGTCTTAAGACGTAAAACGTAATGAAAAGGCGTTGTCTTTATGTTGTATACTTGTAGAGTATGATTGTTGATGTATTATTGGTCCATATCAGATTGTGATTCTGCTGTGTTTGGACTTTGAGCTGTGGACTCTTGGCTTTGGATCTTAGCTTGCAAGGTAAGCTTTCGTGTCCTCGGTTTAGCCATGTTGTGGTTCCACCATGTCCCATGGGGGTATAGTTATATGCATGCTGTGTTACATGCTTTGGATATTTGAAATGCTGTTGAGCTTTATGTGTAATGGCTTTTAATATGCATGTGTTGTTCCATCTTGACGGTAAGCCTGAGTATGTAGCGTCATACAAGACGGTGATCCGGGGTGGATGCAAGTGGCGTCTTGCACTATGTGTGGGTATTTGGCGTATATAAATCCTGCATTTCTCTGGCCAGTAGAATAGAATTGACACACATGACATGATTATCTGCTGCATTGCACTATTTTAGAACTGATGATAAACTGCTTTTGAACTTATATTGCACATGTAAGTGAGCTTGGGGTTGAAGATCCTTGAGGACCCCTTGCCTTACTGATATTTCTTGTTTAGAGATCTCACCCCACGTTTGGGGAATGCTTATTTCAGGTTCCGGTAGTATGGGGACTGATGTCTCTGGCGGCAGGAGGCCAGAGCTTAGTTGATGTTTTGTGATGTTCATATTATGCTGGCATGAATGGATTGGATGATGTTTATGTTTTCTGCCTTTATCTTTATGTTGTTGTTGAGTTGAGACTTATGTGAGCTTTGTTGCCTTATTTGGGGTGAGCATGGGAGTTGTCCATGCCACCATGTTGTTAGTACTTTTGAGTTGATTTGTATAAACTGCTAGTTGGTCCGGTCTACGTGTTGTAGCTCCGTGACTAGAGACATACTTATGTTATTTTAATTAATGAGGTATTTCAGTTAGATGTCTTTTGCAATTTACATACAGGCATGATTTTATTTAATTGATTAATTAAGCAAGTTGGTAATGATAATGACGTCATAATTGAAAAGAAAAAGATATTCCGCATTTTTAATTAAGCGCAGCTTAATACGATAGTATGATAACATTACCGGATATATACGGGGTGTTACAAATTGTTTCAACACCTCATTTACAGCTCGGGCAGGTGCTGTCACCACTATTCCAATTCGCGATTCTGCTTTTAGTTAACAGTCTATGATGCATCAATTTCCATAAAAAAATTGACCTTTTGAGGACCCTTCCACACCCAGAGATGATTCCATAGCTTTTTGTCATCCTCCTCCACTCTCCCATGATCAGTAATGTAGTTATATAAAGCATTGGCAGTGACTACATTACTCTCATGTAGGTTCCACACATACCTATAAGGTCGATCAACAGAATTAGGAGGCAAGGTGCTCCTTATCAAATTGAAGATGTTATTTGGAAGCCAAGATCGAATAGTACCCATATCCCATTCTCTAGCGTTTGAGACCAAATCAACAACTTTTAGGTTCTCATTAATCACATGAT
Source organism: Gastrolobium bilobum (assembly GCF_033153095.1). NCBI lineage: Eukaryota > Viridiplantae > Streptophyta > Magnoliopsida > Fabales > Fabaceae > Gastrolobium > Gastrolobium bilobum. The sequence goes on from NW_026898299.1 coordinate 402,409, forward strand.
CTTCTCCCATAACCAATTCCTCCAAAGGCCTAGCCATATGGAGCCACTTATCCTTCTAGAAGCAGACATCCAAACCATTACTTATCTCCCACATTAAGCTTCCTTCCAAGCAATGCCAGATCCTGCAAAGGTTTCGCCGAAAACTAGAATCACCATTCCTCATTTCGAATAATGACTCACTTTGTATAATTACTAGATTTGTATTTAGCATGAAGAACTTGTATCCACAACTAATGAGGATCAGAATACAAATTCCAAGCCTTTTTAGCCAGGAAAACATCATTCATCTGCTCTAGCCTCCTCAACCCCAAACCTCCATCCAACTTTGGTGACATTATAACACTCCAACTGATTGAGTGATTCTTACGTTGGTTCTCCCTATCACCCCCAAATAAAATCTCTCTACAACCTCTCAATATGATGGCAAACGGACAAAGGAATTTTGCACTTTGCATATGAAAGTATGGGGTTGACGACAAGACTGATGGAAAATAAATGAAATTACAATGAAAACTATTGTCTCAATTTTCGACAAACTTCCTGCTCTGTCAATTTTTTTTTTTTAAAAAAAAATTCGTGTACAAAAGTAATATCAATTTGTAATTTTTTTTGTATTGGACCAAGTAAACACATAAAATCAAAGTAAATAACATATCAAAATCAAATCATTTTAATACAATTAAATGTACAAAAGTCTTAAAGTCTCTGTCACACACTAATCAAAAGAGTGTTATATGTATAAAAGTACAAGACATATACTAATCAAAAGAGTATTATATATACAAAAGTTTCAAAAATATTAATTTCTTTTCCAATTGTTTTTTTCAAAAGTTTTTGAGGGAATCCATTTTCATCGAAGATTTTTGACGGAATCCATTTTCAGTCAAAAAGTTTCAAAAATATTAATTTCTTTTTCAATTTTTTTTTCAAAAGTTTTCGACGGAATCCATTTTGATCGAAGATTTTTGACGGACTCCATTTTTCGTCGAAAAGTTTCACAAATAATAATTTCTTTTCCAATTATTTTTTCCAAAAGTTTTTGATGGAATCCATTTTTGTCTAAGATTTTCGACGGAATCCATTTTCCGTCGAAAAGTTTCAAAAGTATAATTTTTTTTCTTATTAAGTTTTGTTTTCAAATGTTTTCAATAGAATCCATTTCCGTAGAAGATTTTTGATGGAATCCATTTTTGTCGAAAAGTTGTAAAAATATAATTTATTTTTTAATTAATTATTTATACGTTGTTGACAGAATCCATTTTTCGTTGAAGATTGTTGACAAAATCCATTTTCTGTCGAAAAGTTTCAAAAATATAATTTCATTTTGAATTAATTTTTTTAAACGTTTACGACAGAAACTATTTTTGTCGAAGATTTTTGACGGAATCCAATTTCTATTGAAAAGTTGCAAAAATATAAAATAAATTGCAATTAATTATTTTTTTTTAAAATTCGACGGAATCCCTTTCAGTCGAAGATTGTTGAAGAAATTCATTTTCCGTTGAAAAGTTTCAAAAATTTAATTTCTTTCCAATTAATTTTTTTTCAAAAGTTTTCAACAGAATCCATTTCCGGCGAAGATTTTTGACGGAATCCATTTTTCATCGAAAAGTTACAAAAAATAATTTCTTTACGAATTAATTTTTTAAAAAGTTTTCGGCGGAATATATTTCCGTCAAAACATTTCGGAGGAATTTATTTTCCGTCGAAAAGTTTCACTAATATAATTTCCTTAACAATTTCTTTTTCAAAAAATTTCAACGAAATGCTTTTTCTTTGACGGAATCCCTTTTATGTCGAAAGATCCGTCTCTATTTTGGATAGAATTTATTTTCGTTTCTATTTTTGACGAAAAATATTTTCGGTTGAAAATTTCGTCATTAATTTCATCAAAATTATTTCTGTCAAAAAATTTCGTCGATAATTTGTTCTTTTCATGCGCCACTGAATTACCGGCTCTGATTTCACACAAAAAAATTAACGTTGTTAATTTTCAGTTCTTATTATGAGTATGATGTTCATTTGGTATAAATAAGAGAAATTTATTGTAATCAAATACTATCACAAAGCAAGGTTAGCGCTTGTGGATCTCATACTGCGAGTCATCGTGAGAGTAATTTTTTTTCTTAGAAATGCTAGCTTTTTTTATAAATTAACTCATATTAGAATACTTTTCAAACAGCTTATCCATAATGAACATATTTAATTATAGTTATTCTGTCTACCTGATCTCTCAAATTCGTTAAATTACAATCTCATCCAACGTTGGAGATTTATGAGAAAAAATTAACTCTTTTACACCTTCCTCTCTCCCACTGGCCCTTGTCCTTTCTTTCTCCTTCTCTTTCTCTCCTCTTTGGCTGCCGCAATCATCACAATGTTGAAATGGTTTTGCGATTTTCGTATACCGAAGCATTTTGCAAACGGTTTCAAAATAATGAAAAGTGCTGGTAATTCAATATGCAACAGGAATCAAGTAACAATATCACATCATCATCCTCTTACAATTAGAAATAGTTTACTTCTCTACTTTTTATGCTCATCTATATAGAACAAAAGAAAATTCATAGTATACATAAAAAAATATAGCGTATGACTCGAAAAGACAAAAATACAAGATGTGATCACATGCTTACAATCCTTCGGTTCCACTATACCCGCTTGATTTGCATAAATACTGTAATCGCCCACTCCATGACCATGAAATGAATAAAATGATGTCTTCTTATTTAATGATGTCAATCTTTTTGTGTGCAGAAACCGCAAATTTGTTTCAGGTATTACGATGATTGTTGCAGCTGAAGGAAAGAGAAAGGGGAGGCGAGAGAAAGGATGAGGGGCAATGGGAGAGAGGAAGGGGTAAAATGGTTGATTTTATCCCATAAATCTTTATCATTGGATGAGATTGTAATCTAACGATATTGAGAGATGTAGGCAAAAGTAGATCAAATAAGAGTAGGCAAAATAACTTATCCCAATAATTCCATACATATTTAGATTAGTATTGCTTTTAATATGTATAATTAGTCATCTTATCCATTTTCAATTTTAAAACTTAAATTCCAAATGATTGCTTATTTTTTACTAATAATTTCATAAAAAAAATATAATATCTAATTTTGTGATAATACTTAATTTTAGAACTCCTTTCACCGCATAAATGCTAATATTTTAATAATTAAACAGCCAATTCCTTTGTAGAATAACACATTTTGTGCGCAAGTCATCATTCACATGATAAACAGTTAACCTACTATCAATATTATGTGTGAGAAGAGGTATGAACTCAGTGCAAATGAATCGATGTGAAAACTGATATTTTCTTTTCTAGTAACATTTAACTCGACCGTGGCTAGGCATTGCCCTCAAATCTCAATTGTTATGAATATGAACATTGAACTTGCAAATTATTCGTTGGCGTAAAAGCTATTGAGACAATGAAATTACTAATGTAAAGGACTAAACTATTGAATATATAATATAAAAGAGACTCATCTGCTATCAATTTTTTTTTTAGTACACTTACACTTCCTTTAATGGGCTATATATAAAACTTAATTATGTACATACATTTGAGTTGGATATAACGTCAGCATCAAACAAAACCAAAACAAAACAAAAAAGGGTGGATATTTATAGCATGAGAAATCAAGCACCATAAATGACAAGCTGAAAAGCACATGTACCCACACACGCTTTTACATCCTTGAGAAAAGAACCACTTAATACTCTCCATTAATTACACCACCCGTGGATGTACTTGGTATTTCATAAATAAATTGGGAGGATGCATTCTCAAGGTTTCCCTTAATAACTGTCTTATGTTTTCCTGCAATATTCACCCCATTCCAATGATCCGTACATGAAAAATAAGAGGAAGAAAAATACAAAATATGTAAATACGAAGCAACCACATAGAGGTGAGGATGAGGGCATGACTAAAGACAAGCAACAGCAAGTGGTTGGTAGGTCATCGATCAGGCGGAGGATATAACCATAGATGTTTGGGATTAAAATATTATGGTACGGAGGAGGAAAATTTTGGACTGAAGTACTACAAAGATATAAAATAATTAATTTAGTCTCAACTAATGTCTTAAGATTTTGAATTGAAGTAACGTTTATCATGAAATCAAAGCCAGTGACTACGAGGTCACAAGTTCGATCCTCGCTGCTCTCACATTCAGGTGGAATTAAGAAAAAACATAAGGCAAAAAAAAAAACGGACTTGTGCAGCACAAGATAGACCAACAATGGGCTTGTGTTATATTAATACTTCAAGCCCAAATGACTTTTACTTGAGGGGATATATTAGAGAGATATAAAATAATTAATTTAACCTTATCTAATATTTTAAGATTTTAAGTTGAAATGATCTTTATGATCAAGCCTCCCCGTGAAAAAGATAAAATTGAACGCATCATGCTTGCATGGACCACTTTGCATTTGCATAATATAAAGTCATAGAAAAAAGATAACTGACGTTTTTTTAAGGCATGTAACCTTTGTCCATGTTTGCAGGAAAATGTACGGAGAGAGATCCGTATTAGGCTATATGCATGCTTTATCACTTCACGCCTCATGCTTTAGAAGAAACTGATATGTAAAGGCTAAGATATATTACTGATTCAATATTGTTTCCGTGGTTTTGGTCAAGCGGTATTTCTCATGCTTCTTGTCGAGGCAGAGATGTATTAATTTGTATCTTCTATATATGGCTTAACTATTGGCTACGAACACTGGGTATTTGAACATCACATCTCAATTATTTGAGACTGGCATTTGTAAAATTTAGATTGTTACATTCAATAGATCCCACCCAGTGCGCGAATTTGTTTCTGTCAATTTCTCCCTAAGAATCGACAACCTCTTTTTTTATTTGGATAATGAAAGAATCGACAATCTTATTCTGAATCTCAACTCCCTAAATGAAATGCAACAAAATGTAATTCTGAATCTTATTTTAATGATTTAGGGTTACAAGAAAATCAATATTAGAAAAGTCTCAATCTTCAACAAAAAATATTCCATTAAAATTAAACACTGAAATTTCGACGAAAAACGTATTCCATCGAAATTTTCGACGGAAATAATATTCTTTCGAAAGTTTTTGACAAAAAAAAGATTCTGTCGAAAACTTTAAAAAAAATATATGGTAAAAGAAATTATATTTGTGACCATTTTGACGAAATTCATTTTTCGTCAAAAATTTTCGACGAAAAATGAATTCTAACGAAAACCTTATAAAAAATAAATCGTAAAAGAAATTATATTTATGAATTTTTCAACGGAAAATCAATTTTGCTGCAAATGTTATAAAAAAATAAATCATAAAAGAAATTGTATTTATGAACTTTTCGACTGAATTCATTTTTCGTAGAAATTTTTTGACGGAAAATGAATTTCGTCAAAAAAATTCACAAATATAGGTCTCTTTTGACTAGTATATGACAAACTTTTGTATATGTATGTCTCTTTTGATTAGTATATGTCTTGAACATTCTTACATATAAGACTCTTTTGATTACTATATGGCAAGAACTTTTGTATATGTATGTCCCTTTTAATTAGTATATGTATTGGACATTTATACATATAAAACTCTTTTGATTAGTATATAACCGGGACTTTTGTATATATAAGACTCTTTTCATTACTATATAACAGGGACTTTTGTACACATAATTATATTAAGATCATATGATTTTGATATGTTATTTACTTTCATTATATCTTTTTATCAGGTGCAAAACATAAATTGGCATTAATTTTGTAGAGAGAAATAATAATAATAAAAAATCAACGGAAAAGCAATTCCGTCAAAAATTGAGGAAATAGTTTTCGATGGAATTTCACTCATTTTTGTCTAAATTTGTTGATGGAATTTGTTTTTCGTCAAAAATTATTACAAGATATTTTGATGGAATTTCATTCATTTTCCGTCGAAAAGTTTCGACAAAATTTGTTTTTCGACAAAAATTAATAAGAGATTTTTATGGAATTTCGTTCATTTTTTCGACAGAGTTTTTTTTCCGTCGAATATTAATACAAGATTTTTTCACAGAATTTCATTCATTTTCTATCGAAAAATTTGGACGGAATTATTTTTCCGACAAAACTTTACACAAAAATTATTCCGTCGAAAATTTTCTAAGGAAATTATTTTTGTCAAAAATTTTCGACGGAAACTTTTTCTGTCGAAATTTTTCAACGAAATCTGTAATTGCGTCAAAAAATAGTTACCCACAAAGAGATATTCGACGGCTTTATTTTCGTTAATAATTCCATCAAATAGTTACCCAAAAGGGAATCCCGTTCCTAGAAAGTCTATGCCTACCTTCCCTGCTAGCCCCCTCCTTTTCTAAGAAGGAGAATAAGTTTAACTATGGAAAGAAAGTGGGTGTCCCTAACCCCATTAAAATTGTTACTAAGCAAGCAGAGACCAATTCCTCTTTTGTTTTCTCTTCGAAAGTTAACAAAAAGATTGAACCCCCTAAAAACTCTCTAATATCCCATTATTAGCAGAAAAGAACCATTCTAAGAATGGTAAATTCCCCTAATTTGAGTGGGGGGCTAAAGGAAGTCGCTATCCATGAAGATTCGTTGATTAGCACAGAAGGTGCCACCCTTCCTGTTGTTAACCCCCTCTGCCCAGAATGTATAGATAAGGTTGGAGAAAACTTTGTATCAACCGTTGAGGTTGGAGAGGAATTTAACTTCAAGTCTCATCCCCCTAATCTAGCTCTGGCAGCAACTGAACTTGATTCAGGAGAAAATGAAGGAATGAAGACTGATAAACCGATTATAGAGGAAATGCATGAGTATATGGAATAGAGTTGCTAGGAAATTTGTAATCTTGGAGCCCATGTTTCTATCCAATGAATTATCTTTCTTGGAACTATAGGGGGCAGCCAAGAAAAATTTCAAGACTACCCTTTGCAATTTCATCAAGAAGCATAAAATAGGTCTAGTTGTTATACTAAAACCTAGAATTAGTGGTTCTGTGGCCCTTAAAAAAATCAAACATCTTGGTTTTAAGCTATTTGTGTTGGAAGATGTCGTGGGATTTGCTGGGGGAATCTGGAACTTTTAGAAAGAAAATAGTTGTTTATTTCATTCATTGAGAAAAATAATCAATTCATCCACTGATATTGACTTTGCAACAATGGTGTTTCTTTCCTCTTATCAGTCATTTATGTTCATCCCAAAGAGGAAGTCCAAGAAGCTTTGAGGAGTGATCTTAGAAGGATCAGTGGTCCTGTGGCTGGTCCGTGGATTATGATGGGTTACTTTAATAAGATTACTTCAGCTAAGGAGAAAAAAATGAGGAGCTCCCCCTAATCTTGCCCGTTGCTTCAATTTTGCTAATGTGTTGAATGACTACAATGTTATTGATTTGGGGTGCAGAGGCTATAAATTCACTTGGAGAGGTTCCAAGTGGATCCACTTGGACAAAGTTTATAAAAGGTTGGATCGTGTTTGTGCTAATGCTGACTAGATGACCACTTTTCTATAAGCTACTGTTCAAGCTTTACTCAGGCTCAACTCTGATCATAATCCCATTCTGATTTCTCTGTCCCCTCAATAGTGCTATTGGAGAGAAAGACCCTTTAAATTCTTAGCTACTTGGCAAGAGCACTTCTCTTTCTACTCCTTCCTCGAGGATGCTTGGAACCCCTTATGCAACATAAATACTAGTCGGGCCAAATTGGTTACCCCTCTTAAATATTGGGATAGAAATTTTTTGGCAATATTCAAGAGAAAAAAGATGCCTTGCTGAAAAAACTCGAAGATATCCAGCTTAATCAGGACAATCTCCCTGATGATTCCTGTTCAGCTGATGATAAAGCTATTATCAGTATTCATCTTAGCATTTTCCGATGGAAAATAAGTGTTTTGTGACGGGGTTTTTCGGTCGCAATTTGTGACGGAATTCATAACAAGAAAATGCCGTCGTAAAATTCGTTTGCGATGAGATTTTTATCGACGACTTTTTTTAGTCGTAAATTCCGTCGCAAATGGTGTTTGCGACCAAAATTGCCAATTTTGCGACGAAAATTGCCCGTCGCAAAAAGGCTATTTTCTAGTAGTATATTCAAGATGATTTGAATTTGGTGCTTGAGCAAGAAGAAGCCCTGTGGTTCCAAAAGGGCCATTGTAAGTGGATTGAAAATAGAGATAGAAATACTAAATTTTACCATACCTCAACTATTATTAGGAGAGCTAGAAATAAAATCTTAGAACTGAAGAATGAGGAAGGCCATTTTGTGAAAGGATGAAAATAACTTGATTAATCTGGTCAGATCTTTTTTTGCCTCTTTGTTTACGGAAGACATTCCTAATAGACCTTTGATAGAGACCAGATTTGGATGGCCGAAGCTTGAGGAAGAGGATTTGAAAGCTTTAAAGAATAATATTTTTTATTTGGAGATTATATTCTCTTTTTACGCGATGAGGGCCTTAAAAGTTCCTGGGCCCGATGATTATCCAGCTCTATTCTTCCAGAAAAATTGGGATATATTGGGAAAGCAAACCTATAACTTAGTGAGACAGATCTGGCTTAACCCAAAGGGCATTAAAGTTATTAATAAAAATTTCCTGGTCTTAATTGATAAACTGAAAAAAACTTAGAGGATCTCCTAATTCATACCCATAGCTATCTATTTTGTGCTATATAAAGGCATCAACAAATTAATAGTGAATAAGCTTAAACTCATTCTTCATAAGCTTGTTTCGCCCCATCAAATGAGCTTTGTTCCGAATAGACATATTCAAGACAACATTGTGATTGCTCAAGAAATAATGCATTATATGAACATAATGAAAGGGAAAAGGGTTTTTTTTGCTATCAAGATAGACCTTGAGAACGCCTATGATAGCATTTCATGGAGTTTCATATATAAAGTGCTGACTAAGATAGATATTCTTGAAGCCTTAATCAATAATATTATGAATTGCATCTCTTCTTCTGAGCTTGATATTCTCTGGAATGGAGCCAAAACTTGCCCTTTAGCTCCCAGCAGAGGTCTCCGTCAAGGAGATCCTATCGTTCCCTACATTTTTGTGTTGTGTATGGAAAAACTTTCCCACATCATTGCTGATGGAGATGATTGCAATGATTGGAAACCTATGAATGCAGGTAAATGTAGTCCAAAAATTTGTCAACTTTTTTTTTTTGATGACCTTATGCTCTTTGCAGAAGCTAATGTTGATCAAATCACCACCATCATGAAGTGTTTATAAACTTAAGGAAACAATACGAGGCTTTTCTCTATAAAAGCCTTTGGTCCTTGTTGTGTGCTCCCAATTACCTTTGGGCCCAAGTTCTTACTGCCAAATATGGTAGGAATTTGCACTTGACCAAAGAATTTATTTGCGAGACTTGTAATTCGAAATTCTAGAGAAGCCTGTGTAAAGTGAGACCTGAAATTTTTAAAGGTCTGGTTTGGCAAATTGGTGACAGGAATAAGATCAACTTTTGGCTCAACAATTGGAGGGGTCTTAACCAGAATCTGCTCACCCTTTCCACTTATCCTCCTAATGAAAATGAGGTAAATAACAAGCTCACTAGTTATATTCTTGCTGCTGGTGGGGGCTGGAACTACTCTTTGCATGAAAATCATTTTGATGATAGAGTGATTAACTCTATCCTTGCCTTGTTGTCTCCTAATTCGAATGCTGGTGTGGATGAGCTAGCTGGGAAAAGGCTGGAATCCCAGTCAATCTCTGGTAAAAACAGCCTATGACAATATGATGAATTTTAAGGATTTAATTCCCAACATTCCCCAAAAAAAATCTGGAATTGGAAAGGTCCTGAGAGAGTGAAATTCCTTATTTGGAAGTTGAACCATGGTAGATTTTAACTAGAGAGAGATTAGCCAAATGGGGATCTAGTACAGATATATGTCATCTTTGCCTTGACAAAATTGAATCTAGCCTTCATGTTTTTCGTGATTGTCCCAATGTGAAAGTTATTTGGAACTCTCCTATCATCTACCTTTTACCCTTTGGCTTTTTTGATATACCTCTGTTTTCAGAATGGATGAATTTTAACATCAATTTGCCCTCTGTTCAGCTAAGAGATTGGAGAGACTCCTTTTTTGTTGTGTGTAATTTACTTTGGAATTGGAGAAACAAGGACATCTTTGATGAAGATTTTAAAAGACCTGTGGATATAGCTTCTGTCTTAGCTAACATCCCGGAGGAATTTGCTCTTCTACCTCATGGAACCTGATATTTGGGATCCTAGAGACTCTTGTGACAGCTTTTGAGTTTCTTTTGCTTGGTTTGTGTTTTGTTTTCGTTTCTATTTAGTCTCTGTTGCTTTCTTTCTTTGTTTTCTGGGGCTTTAAGCCTCTGATTGTATACAAAAAAAAAAAAAAAAAAAAAAAGAACCAAATTGCTTATTGTGCCTTTTTCTTTAATCGAATGTGCAGGGCGTGAAATATAGGTGCTGTGAAGCTATATGCTAATTAGAAAGTTGCACTTCTTTTTTTAATTTTTTTTATTGTTTTTTTTTCTTTTTAAAAGTTAAACTATCGTCAAAAGTTAATTTTAGAGTAAATATTCTTTTTGGTCCTCAGTAAATTTTATGATGCCCGCTTTCGTCTCTAACAAATAAAAAGTTATTCGTTGTCCCTAGAAATTCAAAATAGACCCGTTTAATTGAAATCGTGGTCTCTCACAAATTCAAAAAAAACTCACACTAGTCCCTCAAAAAACTAAAATGGGTCTACTATGAATTTCTTAGAGACCACAAATAGTCATTTTATTTGCTAGGAACTAAAATAGACATCGTAAAATTTTCTGAGGATCAAAAAGAATATTTACTTTTACTTTTAATTGGAAAGCAAGTTCTGAATGTCTTCTTTTTTACTTTTGTAAAGTTACTTTCACCAACAAAATTGAATTAACAAAAGAGATTTCAATAATTTAAAAAGAGTTTATAATTTGTAAAGTTACTTTAAATAATTTTATTTAATGTTTATCAAAATAAACACAGAAAAATATGTGAAATTCATATAAACTTATGTGAAGATAAAAAAAAAGAGAAAAAAATATGGACCACACATACTTTTTTGCATGTATTTTAGTGAACCTTAAATATAATAAAGTAACTTTAGAAATTTTAAACTCATTCAAAAAAGCTACTTTCAATTTTATTTTTATTACTTTTGTATTATTTTAAGAAAACTAATGCACGTGAAATTTTATTTTAGGAACCAAAATCTGTTTTGAATTTGGATCATATATTCAATTGATTTAAACTTTGCAAAAGTCAAACTATCAAATGATGGAAAGCAGATTAGTAGGCTACATGCACAGACACCTAATCCAACGAGTAGGGGAGTCAATATGAGTTTTGACACGCGGGTCGACCCGCGACACGACACGAAAATTCGTGTTTGGGTTGACCCGTAAAAAAATTCGTGTCGTGTTCGTGTTGGAAAAAATGACACGCAAAAAAATTCGTATCGTGTTCGTGTTTATGAATTCGTGTTCGTGTCGATCCGTATTATTTTTAATTATTATTTTTTTATTATTATTTTTTAATTTTTTCTTTATTTTCGATCTATTTTTTAAATTTTTTTTGTCAATTACCGTTTTGTCCCCTATTTTGCGTGTTATTCGTGTCGTGTCGTGTCAACCCGCAAAAAATTCGTGTCGTGTCAGTGTTGAAGATTTTGACACGAATGAAAATTCGTGTCGTGTTCGTGTTGATGTATTTGTGTCGTGTCGAATTCGTGTCGTGTCAAATTCGTGTCGTGTCAACCCATATTGACACCCCTACCAACGAGACAAGGATGCATATGTTTTCTTCTTTATTTTTCAACTTTTAATTTACCTTTTTTTTTAATTATTAAAACTGATTATTTAATGACTTAGTTATTTATTTTTAAAAACTATTTATCTGAATGATTTAGATTTTAATTTTAAACTTAACCCATAACAGAAAACAAATTAAGTAGTACTTTTAGAGGAATGTTATACTTACAACCTTTTTTTTACAACCTCTTACAACCATATATCATAACCGTTGATTTCCGCCAATCAACGGTTGTCATTTATTATGAATTAATAATTAATTAATGAGTTTAATTTGCAAAAATCATAACCGTTGATTGGCGGAAATCAACGGTTATGATATATGCCTGGAAGAGATTGTAAAAAAAATGTTGTAACTATAACCTCTCCCTTACTTTTAATGTGAAATGCATAGCTAAATGTATGTAATGCAATGGAGCTTAAAGAGACACTGTCTGATACAATAAAATGTGTAACAAAAATCTAAAAACACCCAACCCAAAGACTTTGCTTCCAATCTTCAATTTGAGAGAGTTTTCACTAAGTTTTGACATCATCAAAATACTTAAGCATGTAGGAGGTCCTTCAATCTCCCCGTTTTTTTTTTTTTTTTGATAACACAATCTCCCCTTTTTTATGATGGCAATATATACTCAAATCTAAACAAATAAAACTGATTATTATTAAAACTGATTTTTGATTTTTATCAAACTTGAAAAACCATGACAATCATAAGCTCAATGTAAACTCCCCCTAACAATATGCATAGGCTCAATTTGACATCCATATTTTCTCATGTTTTTTTCCCCTTTGACATTATCAAAAACAATAATAGCATGTAATAACATAAAGCATATAGAATGAAGCATAATGAATAAAAGACATTTTCAAAGCAATGATGTACATATTTCATGATGATGGATCCAAAAGTCCTAATTCCATACACAATCTTTCATAGGTATCTCTACGTAATGGTTTTGAAAAAATATCCACTAATTGTTTAGCTGTTGCAATAAAATTTATTTCAACTTCACCTTTACCAACATGATCACGAATAAAACGATGACAGATATCAATATGTTTAATGCGTGAATTCTGAATGAGATTCTTAGTTAGATTAATAGCACTTGTGTTACCACACAAGATGGGAACAGTTTCAAGTTTTAAACCATAGTCCAGAAGTTGTTGCTTTATCCAAAGAACTTGGCAGCATAGCTACCTGCAACTATAGACTCTGCATCCGCAATGGATAGAGCTACACTAGCTTGCTTCTTATTATGCCAAGAAACTAAAGTGTTTCCAAACAAATGACAGGTGTCTCTCATGCTTTTCCTATCCAACTTGCATCCAGCAAAGTCGACATCGGAAAGCCCAACTAGGCTTGGTGGAAATCCCTTAGGATACCATAATTCCAGAAGACTAGAACCCACCAAATAACAAAAAAATTCTTTTAACAGCAGCTAAGTGGGATTCTCTAAGGTTAAATTAATATCGTAGACATATGCAAACGACAAACAAAATATCAGGTCTAGAGGCGGTCAAATATAAAAATGATCCGATCATACCTCTATACCTTGTAGAATCTATCGATTTATGTCTTTGTGAAATGTACATGTAGAGCTCGTGGGTGTGCCTATATGCTTTGCAGAGTCCATCCCAAATCTCTCTAGGAGGTCCTTGCAATACTTTGTTTGATGAATGTATGTGTTATCCCTTTCTTGCTTGATTTGGAGGCCAAGGAAAATGTGAGTTCTCCCATCATACTCATCCTGCATAATCTTAGAAAACTATTCACGTAGAGATGCATTAGTAGAACCAAAAATAATGTCATCCACATAAATCTGTACTAATAGTGTGTGATAATGCTTTTTCTTAATAAAAAGTGTTGTGTCAACTTTACCACTGATAAATTCATTCTCGAGTAAAAATTTACTTAGACTATCATATCATGCCCTAAGTGCTTGTTTTAAACCATATAATGCTTTCTTTAACCTATAGACACAAAATTTTCAAAACTAGGAGGTTGCTTAACATACATTTCTTCATTAATATAGCCATTGAGAAATATATTTTTAACATCCATTTCATACAACACAAAATCACGCAGACATGCATATGCAAGCAATAGCCTAATAGCTTTTAGCCTAGCTACTGGTGCATATATTTCATCATAATCAATGCACTAATAGTATTTTGAAAAAAAAAAATGTTTAGACTTAGCTTATGAAAAAAAATGTTCAAATTTTTTGAAAAAAAATGGATCCTCTCATGTTAAAAAAAATAACATGGTCATGTGGATAATCACAACCATATAAAATTAAATCAACAGTTGTGATTTTGTAACTACGTATTAAATATATTTTTTCTCTTCCTTTATCACCATTGATATACTTTTGTATAATTATGATTGTCTACATGACCATGCCATATTTTTTCGAACATAAGAGGATCTAGATCCATTTGACTCTGGTGGTTTAGTAGCTTTAGTTTCCTAGTTAGAATTTCCAAGAAGATGAATAATGATGTTGCTCTACTTGTGATAAAATCTCGTCAGAAGTACCTTACTCTCAAATGATTACACATTATTTTGTATTTTATTATCTGATGTAACTAAACTCATTAAAAAATTTATACACTTAAGCTCTTATTCTATCACTTTTTCGTATGTGAGAGATGCAAATAACGACTATTTGATCATTTGAGGCATTACCATATATATTTTAAGGGAAATCAACTTGTTTTGTTGTAGGGAAATTACTGTTCACGTCTGCAGAGGCATTGAAAAAGGAGATTGTGTTTATTTATTTATTTTATTTTATGTTTTAGTGGATCCCACCAAAGTTTTTTATCTTCATAGTATGAACATTAATTTTCCTGCAACTTGACAAATTGATTTCCCATATTTTCTATGCTTGATATGTTCCCAAAATTATTATTTGGTGGGTGTTTTGTTCCACAAACTAACGCTAGCAAAATTGCTTTTATATTTTTTTAACAAGTTTTGGCGAATTTCTTTTGTAAACTCATTAATTTTTTTATTTTTGTTTTTAACGGTGTTAAGGATGTGTTTGGACTAAAAACAACTACAATGAATATATATGATGAAAAAAAGATAAGTGATTCGAAGTAAAATTATAGGAAGATTTTTTAATTTTTCCCTTAATTTTATTATAAAAATATAATTCTAGTTATAAAAAATATTTCAAACATAATAAATAAGATTAATAAGTTTCAATTACAAACTCTAATAGTTGCAAATCCATGAAGAATTGATCAAGTGACATTTAGTGTATATTTCATGAAATAAAAACCATTATTTTAATAAAAATCAGTTCCGGTAACCATTAGAATTGACACGTCTATACATTTAGTAATTAATTTTAGGGATGTGTAAAATAATAAAAAAACTGAACCGAATCATGGACCGAACCGATCCTTAAAATAATCTGTTTTTAAAAATCAGTTCATGAACCGAACTGATTTTTAAAGAATCAGTTCATGAACCGAACCGATTTTTAGAACCAGTTTAAGAACCGAACCGGTTTTTAAAACCAGTTTAAGAATCGAACCATTTCGAACCGAACCGAACCGTTTTCAAACCGAACCAAATTGATATTTATAACTTTATTTTTTAAATTTTTATTTTTTTTCTTTTCAAAAGAGGATCGACCCAAATCGGTTCTGAATCGAACCATTTCCGAACCGGTTTCAAATCGAACCGTTTCCAACCGAACGGAACCACTTTCGAACCGAACCATTTAAACTATTTCGGTTCGATTTTTCAAAAAATCCTGTTCGGTTCAACCCATTCACATCCCTAATTAATTTCTCCAAACGATATTATTCGAGAGGTTTTTTAAAACTATTAGCTAACAATGTAAAAGACTAAAAGAACATAATAGTGATAGCTGCATATATAATTTTCTCCAGTCATCAGAGATAAAATTATCTTCAGTTAGCTCAAAACGACGTCGTTTTGGAATTATAAAATTAAAAAACTATAATGATAAAGACTAATATAACCCTGCAATATATTACAATTACAAAAATACCTTGATTTCTGTTTCAAAACGACGTCATTTTGGACTCACTGAGATAACTTATCTCCATTGACGGGAGATATCATTTGCCCAATTATTATATTAATTACTTCAATGTTAGCTCTTTGTTTAAAAATAATAAATAAAAATATATTAGAATATATATAGATATATGTATGTATGTATTTATTGTTTTATCGAAAAAAATATAAAATATACAAATAATTATTTTACATAAATTTACAATTATACGCTCCAGCTATTTTCACGTAACGGATAACGTATAAATTGCAATACATATTACATATAGTAATATTAGATATGCAATTGCGACTGCACCGCGTAGCGTGTTTTTGTAACATTTGGAAACTTCAACATATGAGAACAGAAATGTACGTCAGCATAGACTCGCTCGCTGGCAATGCGTTATGCGTCCTTAAGTTATTTATTATTGCACTGACCAAGTCTATTTTTTTTTTTTTCGTTTAAAAATAAAAGAAAGCATAGTTTTAAAAGTTTTAATCTGTTTTAAATGATTTATTATTCAAATAATTAAAAAATATTATATATATATATTATATAAAATAAAAAGAAAGCATTGATAAAGTTTATATGTTTGTAGATAAGTTCGTAACTCTTTAACTTATTTTTACTAAATAGCTTATACGTGGGCGAGACCCATTTTTCTTTCTATAAATTTATTTTTTACTTTTTATTTTTTTCTCTCATTTTTTTATTTTTTATTTTTGGTTAATGAGGGGGCCGGCTAAGCCCAATTATTTTTTATTTAGATTTATTGGCCACTGAGTCACTGACCCCAATTAATTTGGGATAATTATATTATTATTTTCCACTTCAATCACATTCCAATGTTATATCTAATGTTGGAGACATAAAATAATAGTCATAGAATAAAATTAATCTCTTGACACAATCCAAGCATTGACTGACTTAGCGCTTGTGCAATGAAGCATTATTTTCTTCCAAGCGTACCTGGTCAGTCTTCGTTTCGAGGTCATAGATGAGTCTTTGAAAGAACAAGCAACTAGATACTCTTTTCTTCACAAGTTATATAAATAACCCTCTTGCCATAGACGAGCCTCTGAAAGAACCAGCAACTAGATACTCTTTTCTTCACAAGTTCTACAAAATGGGCCATATTCAAACCTACAAAAACTTTAATTTTGAGCACGATCTCTATTTTTGTCAAGTTATGATGAGATTGAAAGCTATGCATATGCTACTGACCCTGTTGTTGGTGATTGCAATATTGGCAAGTGTAGGATCAACTGTAATTGATGACGAAGCCCTTCCCGGGTGCAAAAACACTTGCGGAAATGTTTCAATTCCATATCCATTTGGCATAGGCGTATCAACTGTCACAAGTGAAAACTGTTTCTTGGAGGAAGAATTGCAACTCAGGTGCGACAACAAGTCTACTTTATACCGCGGTAACGACAGTAACGTTCAGATTTTGAACATAACCCTCCAAGGTCAAATGGACATGTTATTTTCCGTCTCCAAGTTTTGCAAATTAGGATCTCATACTTTACCAGAAACAAGAATAAAAACACTATCTGATATAAAAAAAACACAAGGTAATGAACAGATGCTTAGTACTCCAGCTTTCACCATTTCTAGCGAGCATAACAAGTTTATTAGTGTAGGATGTGACACTTACGGCTATCTCAATAGTTTTCGTGACGGTAATAAGTATTCAACCGGGTGCTTAACAAGATGTAATAGCAATTATATCATAGGTGATGATATGCTAAGCGATGGAAACTGCACGGGGATAGGGTGTTGCCAGGTTGATATTCCTCCAAGAATGAACAATATTAGTTTACAAACATTTAGCTTTAACAATTTCAGTGACTCTTCGGAGTTCGACAATTGCAGCTCTTCCTTTGTTGTCAAAAATGGTTACTATAAATTCTCTCTGAGTGATTTAAAGGATTCCCCACACGAGGAACTTCCCTTAGTAGTTGATTGGGCTGTTGGAAATGGCACGTGTGAAAATTCAAGGAGGGAAGCCAACAATGCATGCAAGAAGAATAGCGATTGTGAGGACTCGGCCACTGGATATGGTTACCGATGCAAATGTAAACAAGGTTATGAGGGAAACCCGTATCTTCCTGCTGGTTGCCAAGGTAATTTTTTTTATTTTTTTATTTGATTTTCTTTGCTCATTATATACCACTGTTCTCAATTTTAATTAAGAAAGTTAATTATTCTTGCTATTTATCAACTCTGCTTGCTATTTTACCCAATATTTCGCTTAATCAAAAACATCAGTTTTGATTTATATACATCTGTTTTTTTTTTTCTTTTAATTTCTAACGGACTTTTTTATTTTAATAGTATAATGTTTATTTTTTTTAGTTTAAAAAAAAGAAAAAATAGAGATGTGTGTTACAAAATGTATTTTTTGTGTTATTAATTATTTAAAAAAGTAGTAATGTGAAAATAGTATATTCAAAATAGAGTATAATTTTTATTTTTTTTTGGAAATATAGAGTATAATTTCAAAGCATATAATGATATGCCTACTCAAGATACGCCCGTAATATTAAAAATTTATCCCTAGTCAAGCCGTAGAAACAGTCAGACAACTGAAATCTTACGATTGGTTGACTTGTATTATTGACTTCAGAAATTTCATGAATAATAATGTTATTCTTAAATTTGAAATCGTATATTTCAATTTTAGTTTTGAGTAAATACATTTTTTGGTCCTCAGCAAATTTCACGATACCCGCTTTAGTCCCTAGCAAATAAAAAAGCTATCCGTGGTCCCTAAAAAATTCAAAATGAACTCATTTAGTTGAAATCATGGTTCCTCATAAATTCAAAAAAGATCTACGTTAGTCCTTCAAAATGACTAAAATAGGTCCATTTTAAATTTTTTAAGAACCACGAATAACCTTTTTATTTACTAGAGACTAAAGCACACATCATAAAATTTGGACCGAAAAAGGTATTTAATCTTTGGCTTTTACATCAATTTTCTATAGAAAATGGATCAGTGCATGTGTTTCTCTCTCTTCCCAATTTGTTACATTAAATGTAAAAGAATATAAAATAATAAAACTTTTGTATAACAAAATGCTCTAACAGGAATATTTACTTTAGTAATGAATGTGCTTGATAATAAAGTTATTTCTGTGACGGACTTGCAGATATTGATGAATGTAAGACATCAAACAATACATGCCTAAGTGAAAATAATTGTCACAACACCGATGGGTCTTACAAATGTTTCTGTCCTAAGGGGAAATATGGAGATGGAACAAAGGACGGAGGGTGCCACCGACGAAATATAGTTACCCAGGTTGTCATTGGTAAGCAACTAAGCGCATCCAACTCGATTATATTTCATTTTATTCTTTGTTTTTTCAACTCTTTTTAATGTTTCTGTTCATTCAGTATGTAAGCTTTTGATATTAGTTCATTGAAAAATTCAATAATTGCGTGCAAAATATTTCAAATGCAGGAACAGGTGCAGGATTCATGGTTCTAATTGTGGGAATTTCCTCACTGTACTTAATATACGAGAAAAGGAAACTCGTCAAACTGAAGGAGAAGTTCTTTAAGCAAAATGGGGGTATCATTTTGCAACAACGACTCTCTGCAGGAGAAAACACTTCTCAATCTACTACAGTGTTCTCAGCAGAGGAACTTAAGAAGGCCACCAACAATTATGATGAGAGCTTAATCATCGGCAGAGGAGGTTATGGTACTGTTTACAAAGGAATTTTGTCAGATAAGAGAATTGTTGCCATCAAGAAGTCCAAAATTGTGGATCAGAGCCAAATTGAGCAATTCATAAACGAGGTGATTGTGCTATCACAAATTAATCACAGGAATGTGGTCAAACTCTTGGGTTGTTGTTTAGAGACAGAAGTTCCTTCACTGGTTTATGAATTTGTTAACAATGGTACCCTTTTTGATTATATACACAAAGAAGGCAAGGCAGGTAATGTATCTTGGAAAACAAGGCTAAGGATAGCAGCAGAGGCTGCAGGGGCTCTATCATATCTGCACTCAGCTGCTTCTATACCCATTATACATAGAGATGTAAAGACTGCAAACATTCTCTTGGATGACACTTACACTACTAAAGTGTCTGATTTTGGAGCATCAAGATTGGTTCCTCTTGATCAAACTGAATTAGCCACATTGGTGCAAGGAACTCTTGGTTATTTGGACCCAGAGTACATGCAAACAAGCCAACTTACTCAGAAAAGTGATGTGTATAGCTTCGGAGTAGTGCTTGTAGAGCTGCTTACAGGGGAAAAACCTCTTTGTTTTGACAGGTCAGAAGAGAAAAGAAGTCTTGCTATGCACTTTCTATCTTGCTTGCGAGAGGATCGCTTGTTTGAGGTTCTTCAATTTGGCATTTTGAATGTAGAAAATAAGGAGGAGATCAAGGAGGTTGCTATTCTTGCCACAAAGTGCTTGAGACTAAGAGGGGATGAGAGGCCTAGCATGAAAGAAGTGGCAATGGAGTTGGAGGGGATAAGGCTAATGGAAAAGCATCCATGGATCAACACAGATATGAGTCTAGATGAGACTCATTACTTGCTTCATGAGGCATCATCTAGCATTCATGAACATGGTGATAGCAGCAGCCATCAAAATACTGGGTATGACAGCATCAAGGATCATGTACTCATTGACTTCGATGATCATGATGGAAGATGATTATGCTTCCATTTCACTTTTTTTTTTTTTTTTGTATAGTACTTCCACTTCACTTTAAAACAATGTTCAGCATATTTCTACTTCCACTAATTGGCCTATAGTTTTAATTCAAATATGTGATTCAATCTCTTGGGGTTAGCATGCATCCTTTTTGTAATCCAGTTGCATTTAATACCTTCAATGGTGATTGTTAACAACCTTGAGTAGGGGTTAAAGTGGGCTGGGTCAAGCTTTGCCTCGAAAAGTTCAAGCCTACGTCAAAAATTTTAATTTAGCCTGGCTCAAGCCTAGTATGAGTCTAACAGTTAGCCTAATTTGGCCCGTTTATAAAAAAAACAAATGGCCTGGCTTGGCCCGTTAGCCTGTTAATTTTTAACTTCCAAGCATAACCATGAATCAACTTTACAAAGTACTCAAATTCTGTTGCTACTCCAAAAATCATAATTTCAACGTCCAAGCAGAATCATGAATCATAACAAAACTAATACAATATGCATTTAAGTCATTTCTAAAAGCAAAATGCTCAAACTAAATAACATATATTTCATCAAATAAACAAATCCATACTATGTAAATTAAAATAACTACATGAATCCAACAAACACATCATGATGCTTGTAGTAAGTATAACCTCTCTCAAAAATCTTTTAATATATTCATATACATAATCTAACATGTTGAGATGTTGGTTCCTCCTATATAAGAAATAAAGTAAGATTTTTATTAAAATATAATTGAATATAATTAAGTTATAAATAATTGCACTGGATTAAATTTATATCTTTTTTTTTCTTCAAGACATACTCTATTTTATTTTATTTAAAATAAATAGTACAATATAGGCCGGTCTGTAGGCTTATAGGCCCGGCCTTTTGAAAGTGAGCCTACGGCCTTTTTTATTAAACAGGCTTTTTTAAAGCCCGAGCCCGGCCTATTATACAAAATATACTAAGTCAGGTCTAGCTTGATGTAGGTCGAGCCGAAGGCCCCTGTAGGCCGGCCCAGCCCGGCCCAGTTTCACCCCTAACCTTGAGGTCACCACCCCAAAAGCTAGCTCAAAGGGTGGGAGTGCCCAAGACCTTATAAATCTCACATTAGTTGTCCATACAACCAATGTGGGACTATATTTCTCAACACGTCCCCTCACACGAGAGCCCACTGGGCTTGAAGGGTGGACAACATACAAGCCCACCTACATATGGAAATTCCACTACAAAGAAAGTGGGATGCGGGGAGATTTCGAACGCTCTGATACCATGTTAAAAACCTCGAGGTCACCACCCCAAAAGCTAGCTCAAAGGGTGGGAGTGTCCAAGGACTTATAAACCTCACATTAATTGCTCATACAACCAATGTGAGACTATATTTCTCAACACACCCCCTCACACGAGAGCCCATTGGGCTTGAAGGGTGGACAACATACAAGCCCACCTACATGTGGAAATTCCACTACAAAGAAAGTGGGAGGCGGTGAGATTTCGAACGCTCTGATACCATGTTAATAACCTTGAGGTTACCACTCCAAAAGTTATTGGAAGTGCTCAAGGCCTTATAAACCTCACATTAGTTGCCCATACAAGCAATGTGAGACTATATTTCTCAAAATTGATGATTTGGTTTTTGGCAATTTCTAATTCTTCCCATTTGTGTAATTAGACCCATGCATGTGCTTTGTGCAATGTGAAGAGAGCTTCCTTGGCTTAAATGGGACCACGTCATGCAGTTTTACCAATCCTTATATTCCTTTCATGTAAGCTAATCCGTCTTGGCAAGTTTTTTAAAAATAATCGGATAGGCTAATTAATCCGTCTTGTTTTATCGCCACTAAATAATAAAATAAACGGAAAAAAAATAAAAAGTGAATGGGATGAGCGGTGAAGTTTGGAAAATTGTCACCTGCCTTCATCTTTTTTTTTTGGAAGATCTACTTACTTTCTAATGACTTGTTGCCATGAGAAAGATCAACCAAAATAGTTGGATAAGATTGATTTTATTTCGCTATTGACCGTTTCTTCCTAGGAAATTCATAACATCTTTAAATGTATGGAGTTCATCTTCTAATAAATATGTTAGAAAATCAAGTTTGAAATACATTTTTGTCATTTGTACATTAATACCTCTTAGGCTTTTCTTACCCGTTGCGGCGGACCCAAAATTTTTTATTTATGTCTGCACTTGGGGAGATTTCGAACGCTCTGATACCATGTTAAAAACTTTGAGGTCACCACCCCAAAAGCTAGCTCAAAGGGTGGGAGTGCCCAAGGCCTTATAAACCTCACATTAATTGCCCATACAACCAATGCGAGATTATATTTCTCAACACACCCCCTCACACGAGAGCCCATTGGGCTTGAAGGGTGGACATCATACAAGCCCACCTACATGTGGAAATTTCACTACAAAGAAGGTGAGAGGCGGTGAGATTTCGAACGCTCTGATACCATGTTAATAACCTTGAAGTCACCACCCCAAAAGTTAGCTCAAAGGGTGGGAGTGCTCAAGAACTTATAAACCTCACATTAGTTGCCCATACAAAACAACGTGAGACTATATTTTTCAAAATTGATGATTTAGTTTCTGGCAATTTCTGATTCTTCCCATTTGTGTAATTAGATCCATGCATGTGCTTTGTGCAATGTGAAGAGAGCTTCCTTGGCTTAAATGGGACCACGTCATGCAGTTTTACCAATCCTTATATTCCTTTCATGTAAGCTAATCCGTCTTGGCAAGTTTTTTAAAAATAATCGGATAGGCTAATTAATCCGTCTTGTTTTATCGCCACTAAATAATAAAATAAACGGAAAAAAAATAAAAAGTGAATGGGATGAGCGGTGAAGTTTGGAAAATTGTCACCTGCCTTCATCTCTTTTTTTTTGGAAGATCTACTTACTTTCTAATGACTTGTTGCCATGAGAAAGATCAACCAAAATAGTTGGATAAGATTTATTTTATTTCTCTATTGACCGTTTCTTCCTAGGAAATTCATAACATCTTTAAATGTATGGAGTTCATCTTCTAATAAATATGTTAGAAAATCAAGTTTGAAATACATTTTTGTCATTTGTACATTAATACCTCTTAGGCTTTTCTTACCAGTTGCGGCGGACCCAAAATTTTTTATTTATGTCTGCACTTGGGGTGCTGGCCCCCAAATTTTCTTTTTAAAGAAAGTTCAAAATATCTCATATAATTTTACTTTGAATAGCTTATATACCCTTATGTTTTTTTTTTAATCACTAATCCCCTATTATTATTTTCATCCAAATCCATCATTAACACCATTATAAACTTAATTAATCTACCTATTTTACCTTTATTAAAAAAATAAACTGGTGACAAAAAAGAACAAATACAACCAAATATATTTGGAAATTTACATCACTTACATAAAAGATTAAAAGTAAAAAGAAAATGCAAATAGAAAAAGTATATGTAAATCAAGAAAAAAAATAGACCGGGGACAAAATATAGAAAAAAAATAAGATCAAATATGTCGATAGTGAAACATTATTGAATGAAAAAAAAAACCAATTTTATGTACAAGTATTTTTTTAAAAATATTTTCACATAAATGTTTTAATATATATATATATATATATATATATATATATATATATATATGTATATATAACCAATATAAAAATTATAAATTCAAAGAGAAAAAATTTATTTTTAAAAAAATATGTATAACTAATACAACATAATTTAAATTATAAATTTAAATAAACAAAATGACATCTTTCATTCTGTAAAAAATAAAATATAAAAACTCAATCACGGTAAAAATGAATGACCATTCAATAATCAGTGACCATCCAACTCCGACATCCTAAAAAATGTTTGTCATTAAGTATTTTATAGACTTTTTAATGCATCCCACTAATTTCTACATGAAAAATTATTAAGCTTATTAATAATATTTTTTATGGATAGCCTGTTAATAATATTTATTATTATGTCTATGAGATTGGAAAATATTTAATATTTAAATTTAAATTTTTTAAATTTGAATATTGAACTTGATGGGTGAAAAACGAGTTCAGCATTTAATGTTTCTTTAGTGAAAAAAAAAATATATATAATAAATTTAAATTTAATACAAAATTATAGATTCAACGAAAAAATATTGAAAATTATGAAAATATATGTATAGTTCATAAAAAAATAATTTAAATTTGAAATTTAAATAAAAAAATAAGAAATCACATATTTATACTTTAAAAGAAACTAAATTAAAAATTTAACTTAAAAAATAATACAAAAAGAAAAAAAAACTTTTCTGTACAAGTATTTTTAAATTTGTTTTTAACTTAAACGTTTTACATATTATTTTAATGTTCCACACTACTTTTTACATTATAAATTATTAAACCTATTAACAATATTTGTTATTATAACTATTGGATGGAAAAAGTATTTAATATTTAAAATTCAAACTTTTCAAATTTGAATTTTGAACTTGATGGTTGGGAAAAAAGTTTAGCATTTAATGTTTCTGCAGTCGGAAAAAAAAATATAATAAACTTAAATTTAATATAAATTATAGATTAAATGAAAAAAATATTTAAAATTATAAAATTGTATGTATAGTTGAAAAATATATTTTAAATTTGAAATTTAAATGAAAAAAATAAAAACATTACATATTTTGAATTTAAAATGTATGTATAGTTGAAAAATATATTTAATATTTAAAATTCAAACTTTTTAAATTTGAATTTAAACTGATGGATGGGAAAAAAATTTAGCATTTAATGTTTCTACGCTGAAAAATGGAAGGGGCAGGATATACTTACCTATGACGTACCGACACTTCAAAATTCCTGACGTGTCGTGTCCGACACTTTTCGACACTCGCCGACACTCCGACACTTCTCGACACTCTGACACTTCTCGACTCTCCAATACTCCTTGCAAAGACTCAAAAAAGATTCAAAGGTTACGTTGCGTTGCATTTTGAGTTCCAACTATTAGATTCATTGGATTACAATTACTATTTTATTTTATTTTTTTGTAAATAAAGAGGGGCTAAGCCCCAGAAACAGAAAGAAATTACAAATCAGAAACTAACAAGCTAGACATATTTCTAGCATCAGCAACTATAAGTTCCATCAACTGAGGAGGAGGATCTTTAAAAATCTTGAAATGGAGATTATTAGTCTGCCCAGCTTTAGCTAACCAATGAGCACATTTGTTGTTTTCTCTCTTGGTATGAACAAGATGAATAGTCCAATCTGCTTTTAACCATAATCTCAATCTGCTAGTGACTTGAGAGTCCCTAGGATCTTCATGCTGCTCCTTTAACATCTGGATGGCTTGGCTAGAATCACATTCTAGCTCTATTCTTTTTAATCCTGTTCCCCAAAGCAGTTCCAAACCTTTCAGTAATCCCCATAATTCTGCGATTACAATTACTATTTTATTTGAGTTTAATATAAACATTTGGGATATCTTATGTTTCTTTGCAAAATTGATAGGTATTATAAGTTTAGTTTTATTTTTTTTGATAAATTATTGAATATTAAAGTTAATATATATTACATAAATTAAAAATATTATATAATATCAAAACGTGTCCTTGCGTGACGAAATTTAACATTTTTAGAATTAACGAGTCGTGTCGTATCTCGTTCCTGTGTCGGTGTCGATACTTACCACCAAAAAGTTTATCACTTTTACAATCAACCTAATCACCGTTTTCTATCAATCTAATGGTTATAATTTATTGGAAATTAATAATTAATTAATAGGTGCAACTCAATAATTTCCAATAAATTATAATCGTTAGATTGATAAAAATCACCGGTGACTAGATTGGTTGTAAAGATTATAAACTTTTTTGGTGGTAAGTATATCCTTCCCCAAAAAAGATATATAAAATAAATTTAAATCTAATATAAAGTTATAGGTAAAACGAAAAAATATTTGAAATTATATAAATATATGTATAGTTGATACAAAAAATTAAATTTCAAGTTTAAATGCAAAAAAAAAGATATGACATATTTATATTTTAAAAGAAAATAAATTAAAATTTTAACTTAAAAATAATAATGAGAAAAAAGTTCCATATAAGTATTTAAAATTTTTTAGCATAAACATTTTAAATAAATTTTAAAACCAAAGTATACTTACACTTATAATTATATTTATTTAAGTATACTTACACTTATAATTATATTTATTTTTTTTAAAATTATATGTGTCTTTAAAATATAAATCTGGCAATTTACCAATATATATATATATATATATATATAAATCTGGCATAACTTATTATTTTTAAGGATTCATTTTTTCTGTCGTGACTGCCGATAACTTATCTGCATTAAGCCTAAAATGACGTCGTTTTTAGACAGAAATCAAGGTGTTTTAATAATTTTAATTTATTTCAGGGTTATAACAATCTTTATAATTATAATATTTTAATCTTTCAACCCAAAACTATGTCGTTTTGGAAGTGAATACAGATAACTTATTTGTAGTCACCATAGAAATATTTTTCTGTCTTTTTAAATATAAAACATATTACATGTTGATATAAAATGTTGACAATTAGAAGAGACAAATTGGTCTCGGCCCACCCCACCCCTCAAAATATTTTTCTTCTTCTTATATTTACTATCTAACAAACCCGTCTTTGTGTGACTAAGTGTTTGTTAGAATATTAAACATAATAACTCAAATATTTGTCGAACTCTTCATCTAATATATATGTCACAAATACATGCACTTCAAAAAGTCGATTTAGAGACAACTATAGAAAAGATAAATAGATATTAATATCGATGCAACTATAAGAACCTTTTTTGTTGATAAATATAAAAACCTATTACATGCTGATATAAAATGCTGACAGTTAGAGATTGCAAAATGGGCTCGCCCCGGGGGGCCGACCCGTTCCACCCGCCAACACGTTTTCCCCCCTTATATTTATTATCTAACAAACCATGATGATATAAAATGTTGGCAGTTAAAGATGACAAAATGGGCTCTTCCTAAAGGGCCAACCCACCCCTTCTGCCCGCCAACACATTTCCCCCCTTATATTTACTATCTAACAAACTCGTCTTTGTGTGGCTAAGATCATTGGATTTATTGCTGTAAATATTTCAGAAACAAGCATCTAAAAAAATGAACAATTATATTATGATAAATGAAAGTTCATATCTGAGAAATATTAAAAGAAGCCGAGTCAAACTACGTAATTTTTGAATGACTACAGGATAAGCTAATACAATGACATTTTTTTTCATTTTAGATCAAATGATCAAACAAGATGCATTTGCAATGTTTGGTGGACCGAAAGTAATCACTAAGCCCACAGGTATAGAACTTTATACATGGAGTAGAGTTTCCTTTTAACTATCAAAAGAAATTAATTCTTATTGATTACTCAATTAATACTTATGCAATTAAGCTAATTCTTATTGATTACTCAATTAATACTTATGCAATTAAGCTAATGAATGGTATTTTGAATTACCACATTCAATTTTAACTATAAAGTGTTTGTTAGAATATTAGACGTATTAACTCAAATATTTGCCAACTCTATTTGTACAAAAAGTTAGAATTAGGTACCTCATAGTGTTGATTTACATAAAATACAAAGATATACCGATTTCTTTTTTCCCGTGTATCACAGCGGTAATAGACTAAGCTACAACAAAATTAAGTAATTTAAAAAATTGATTGATATAGGGTTTGAAACTCTGACCCAAGCAAACCCTTGGGAGCTCAATTGCCAACTGAGCTGCTCTTTAACTTATTTTTACTAAATAGCTTATATGTGGGTGAGACCCATTTTTCTTTCTATATTTGTATTTTTCTCTCTCTCAATTTTTTATTTTATTTCTATTTTCTTGGTTAACGAGGGGGCCTAAGCCCAATTATTTTTTATTTAAGTTTATTTGGCCACTGACCCCAACTAATTTGAGATAATTATATGAAAAAAGTATTTCTCCAGTCACCGGAGATAAAGTTATCTCCAATGAGCTCAAAACGACGTCGTTTTAAGGTTATAATATTAAAAATTATAATGATAAAGACTAATATAACCCTGCAATATATTAAAATTACAAAAATATCTTGATTTCTATCCTAAAACGACGTCATTCTAGGCTCACTGGAGATAACTTATCTCCATTGACCGGAGAAATCCTTTACCCTAGTTATATATAGTTAATATTGATTTTGATTATAATACATTAGAAAAATAAAAAACCAAAATTAGTTAAAAAAATTGGGAGAAGCAAAATCTCTAATGCTAATAAAACAATTTTAAAGTAGTAATATTATAAGCTTTCCCACTTTAGGTAGTTTATAGTCCCTAAACACATTCTAATTCTAATTAATTTTCTCTATGATCAATCTTGCAAACTGATTTATAATATATTGATGAAATAAAAAAAGTTGTGAGAAATCATTAAAAAAACGAAACATTGTTCATCATCTCTTATAATTGTTAAGCATGTTCATACTAAAAAAACATGTTTTTAGACAAAGAAATAATATAGAAAAGTAAAAAATAAAATAAAATTAAATAACCAAACTCTATTTTGTGCTTAACGGCAAGCAATTTACTTTTTAATTCGTCTTCATTAAACTGCTTGCAGTTCATCTATTAAACTGACAGTTTCAAGATTAGTTCAAAAAATTTGTGAGAAAAACATGAAAAAAAAGAGAGAAAGATCTTTCATGCTAAATAATATGGTAAAATAATAAAGTTATAACTTTCGCTATTTAGGTATTTTATACTCAAAATATATATCTGATCATTAACAATATGGGGGAAAAGTATGTAATGTTACTTTAGATAACTTTGTCTAATGTTCATCGAAACAATGTTATTTTGAGGTTAAAAAATTAAAAAATTAAAATGATAAAGACTGTTATAACCCTAAAATAAATTAAAATTACAAACACACCATGATTTTTACCCCAAAATGACATCATTTCGGTGAATATTAGACAAAATTATCTAAAATAACTTTAGAAAAAACAAATCCTTATTTTAAAGGAGCTAAATCTATTGAAAAATTCTGAAATTTATTTATTGGTCGTACTTTAAAAGTTGAATTGTAGAAAATTATTTTCTCTAGATTGATACCAATTCATCCTCATACACAACTAATTCTATTTTAGAAAATTGTTAGTGAAATTTTTTATATTATTTTCAAATACTTAATTATGATAATATTTTACAAGTTTTATTAAAAAATAATTACACAAGAGGTTAAACTGATTTTTCATTAGATAGCAACTTGTATTTAGCTGACAGTTTTAAAAGAAAATTACGTTACACTTGATCAAAATTAATATAAATTAATGTACACACAATTTAATAAGGATACTCTTGTCAGAAATATTTAAGCATTTTCTGAACAACAAATTCAAATCTCTTACTTTATATCATTTAAATATGCACCACTTTGTTAGGTACGCTATTATTATATTCCATGTTAATCACATTCTAATGTTATTGAACCCATTTAATAATGAAAATATATTGTCTTATGTTACATGAGATAATTTTATCTCGTATATACATAAAAAGTAAGTGAGACCTACTTGTTTTCTTTCTATCTTTTCTCATTAATAAATTTTATATAATTTTTTGTTGTTGTATGACATAATTTTGACTTATATAATATGAGAAAATATATTCCCAAAATATAGTCATCGAACAAAAATATTTCTCGACGACAAAGGACATGGACCAAAATAAAGTAAGGATCTCTACCCCACTGAGATTATATATATATATTCTGTAGGGCACAAATAATTGGAATCCAAGAATTGACCGACTTAGCACATATGCAATGAAGCATTATTTTCTATTCTCTTTCTTGCTTTTATCCAAGCGTACCTGTTCAGTCTTCGTTCGAGGTCAACATTAATCTCACAAGTAAAATAAATAAATAACCCCGTTGCCATAGATGAGCTTTTAAAAGAACCTACAAAACTTTAATTGTGAGCACTATCTCTCTATTTTTGTCAAGTGATGATGAGATTGAAAGCTATGCATATGCTACTGACCCTGTTGTTGGTGATTGCATTGGCAAGTGTAGGAGCAACTTCAGTTGACGAAGCCCTTCCCGGGTGTAAAAACACTTGCGGAAATGTTTCAATTCCATATCCATTTGGCATAGGCGTATCAACTGTCACCGATCGCAACTGTTCCTTGGAGGAAGAATTGCAACTTTGGTGCAACAAGTCTACTTCTACTTTATACCACGGTAACGTTCAAATTTTGAGCATAACCCTCCAAGGTCAAATGGACATGTCATTTTTCGTCTCCAAGGTTTGCAAAAAAGGATTTGATAGAAACATGACATTCGGTAATAAACCCGGACTTAGAACTCCAGCTTTCACCATTTCTAGCGAGCATAACAAGTTTGTAAGTGTAGGATGTGACACTTACGGCTATCTCAATAGTTTTCGTGACGGTGAAAATTATTCAACGGGGTGCTTAACAAGATGTAATAGCAAAGTTGATATGCAAAGCGATGGAAACTGCACGGGGATAGGGTGTTGCCAGGTTGATATTCCTCCTGGAATGAAGAATATTACCTTACAAGCATTTAGCTATAACAATTTCAATGACTCTTCCGAATTCAACAATTGCAGCTCTTCCTTTGTTGTCAAAAAAGGTTACTATAATTTCTCTGTGAGTCATTTAAAGGATTTCCCATACAAGGAAGTTCCCTTAGTAGTTGATTGGGCTGTTGGAAATGACACGTGTGAAAATTCAAGGAGGGAACACAACAATTCATGCAAGAAGAATAGCGATTGTGAGGATTCGGCCACTGGATATGGTTACCGATGCAAATGTAAACGAGGTTATGAGGGAAACCCATTTCTTCCTGATGGTTGCCGAGGTAATTTTTTTTTTATTTGATTTTTATTGCTCAATATTATATACCACTGTTCTCAATTTTAAGAAAGTTATTTGAGCTATTTATCACTTTCCTTTGAATTTTGTTTTTCATTGATTAGCACTGCTTGCTATTTTACCCATTATTTCGCTTATTCAAAACATCAGTTTTTTTTTTTTTTTTTTCTAACGGACTTTATTAGTTTAATATTATAATGTTTACTATTTTTTTAGTTTAAAAAATTAAAAAATAGAGTGTGTTAAAAATGTATTTTTTTGTTATTAATTATTTAAAAAAAGTAGTAATATATGTGAATAAATTATATTCAAAATAGTGTATAATTTCAAAGCAAATAGTAATATGCCTAGTAAAGGCGTAGAAACAGTTAGACAATTGAAATCGTATATTGGTTGACTTGTATTATTGACTTCTGAAATTTAATAAATAATAATGTTATTCTTAAATTTGAAATTGTATATTTCAATTTTAGTTTTTGGGTACGCTTTTTCTGCAGTTAACGGCAGATAAGTTATCTGCAGTAAGCCCAATACGACATCGTTTTGGGGCGGAAATCATGATGTTTTTGTAATTTGAATTTATTTTAGGGTTATATTAGTCTTTATATTTATAATTTTTTAAGATTTCAATACCAAAATAACGTCGTTTTGGGAATAAATACAGACAACTTATCTGCATTAACTGCATAAACATTTTTCCCTTAGTTTTTACACCAATTTTCTATAGAAAATGGATTGGTACATGCGTTTCTCTCTCTTCGCAATTTTTTCCATTAAATGTAAAAGAAGATAAAACAATTGTTGGAGAAAAACTTTTGTTTAAATGCTTAAAAGGAAGGAGAATTATGCACTTACCACCAAAAAAATTTATTACTCTTACAATCAATTTAATCACCGTTGTGTTCGTCAATCTAACAACTATAATTTATTGAGAATTAATAACATTTATTATGTCACACTTATTAAATAATTATTAATTCTCAAAAATTTATAATCGTTAGATTGACATAAATCAATTATAATTAAATCGGATGTAAAAGTGACAAATTTTTTTAATGAAAAGTATATCTGCCCTAAAAGGAATACGTAGTCCCTTTTATTTTTTGTAGAGGAATATATAGTCATTTATTTCAGTAAATTTGCTGTTTTGCTTAATAATTATTTCTGTTACACCAATATTGTAGACATTGAGGAATGTAAGAATGGTTCACATGACTGCATAAGCGATCAAAATTGTCGTGAAACAGAAGGGAGTTTTGAATGTTTCTGCCCTGATGGACAATTCGGAAATGGAAAAAGGGAAGGTGGAGGATGCCAAAAAAAGCGAGACGATACACTTACCAAGATTCTCATTGGTAAGCAAATAATCACATTTGGATTTATTTTTCTTCCCTTTTTTGTCATACACTTGTATTTTCTTTTTCATAAACCATGTAGATGTTTGTTTAGTACGTATAACATAGTTATTAACTAAGAGCACAATACAAGCATTGCATTAATTATATTTTGAAAATAGGTGCAGGTGCAGGATTAATGGCTCTATTTATGGTGACTTCTTGGCTATACCTTATATTCCAGAAAAGGAAACTCATCAAACTGAAAGAGAAGTTCTTTAAGCAAAATGGGGGTATCATTCTGCAACAGCGACTCTCTGCAGGAGAAAACACTTCTCAATCTACCACATTGTTCACAGCAGAGCAACTTAAGAAGGCCACCAACAATTATGATGAGAGTTTAATCATCGGCAGAGGAGGTTATGGTACTGTTTACAAAGGATTTTTGTCAGATAAGAGTATTGTTGCCATCAAGAAGTCCAAAATTGTAGATCAGAGCCAAATTGAGCAATTCATAAACGAGGTGATTGTGCTATCACAAATTAATCATAGGAATGTGGTCAAACTCTTGGGTTGTTGTTTAGAGACAGAAGTTCCTTCACTGGTTTATGAATTTGTTAACAATGGTACCCTTTTTGATTATATACACAAAGAAGGCAAGTCAGGTAATGTATCTTGGAAAACAAGGCTAAGGATAGCAGCAGAGGCTGCAGGGGCTCTATCATATCTGCACTCAGCTGCTTCTATACCCATTATACATAGAGATGTAAAGACTGCCAACATTCTCTTGGATGACACTTACACTACTAAAGTGTCAGATTTTGGAGCATCAAGATTGGTTCCTCTTGATCAAACTGAATTAGCCACATTGGTGCAAGGAACTCTTGGTTATTTGGACCCAGAGTACATGCAAACAAGCCAACTTACTCAGAAAAGTGATGTGTATAGCTTTGGAGTAGTGCTTGCAGAGCTTCTAACAGGGGAGAAACCTCTTGGTTTTGACAGGCCAGAAGAGAAAAGAAGTCTTGCGATGCACTTTCTGTCTTGCTTGACAGAGGATTGCATGTTTGAAATCCTTCAAGTTGGGGTTTTGAATGAAGGAAATAAGGAGGAGATCAAGGAGGTTGCTATTCTTGCAACAAAGTGCTTGAGACTAAGAGGGGAGGAGAGGCCTAGCATGAAAGAAGTGGCAATGGAGTTGGAGGGAATAAGGCTAATGGAAAAGCAACCATGGATCAACACGGACGTGAATCTAGAAGAGACTCATTACTTGCATCATGAGGCATCATCTAGCATTCAAGAACATGGTGATAGCAGCAGCCATCAAAATACTGGGTATGACAGCATCAAAGATCGTGTACACATTGACTTCGATGATGCAAGATGATTATGGCATGGCAGCATACACTCCACTGCATTGAATATCAAAGTTCTGCTACAACCTTTGGTAATCTTTATGAACAATTCAGTTATTTTTGTTGTTTTGATGTATGTTATAAATATTATGTGTGTGTAAAGAAGTGAATAAGAGCACAGTGGAGCAATCATATTATTTAACTAGTATATTACTCTTGTGTTGTACGGAGAAAAAAGAAATCAATTTCTATCTCATAAAAGTTAATGCTAGTCATAGAAATAAATTTTTGCATTTTATTTAAATCAACACTACGAAGTATCTAACTCTAGCTTTTTGTACATGAAAAGTTGACAAATATTTGAGTTAGTATGTGCAATATTCTAACAAACACTTCATAATTGAAGTTGAATACGGTAATTCAAAAGAATATTCCTTAACTTAATTGCATAAGTATAAATAATTAGTAACAATAATTTGGTGAAAAATATGAAAAGTCAACTACTCACAGGGTTGGAAATAACTAATCATAAATACCTTTAAAATAATGATATACTGCAAAACATTGAATGGTTATTCCTTTTAATTGAATAATTAATAAGAAATAATTTTTTTAGTAGTTCAAACGAAACTCTACTCCATGTATAAATGAAGTAGAGGAATATATAGTCATTTAACTATTTAGGTTAGTGATTATGCCCAAATATTGTTCCATCGCTATTTTCGACGAAATATTTTCCATTGATTAATTTTGTCTATATTTGAGATTTTTTTCTAGTAATGTCATATTTAAAAAATGATTCACATTTATATACTTTTCACATTTTAATGCTAAAGAAAAATAAATAATTTTTAATATATTCCCTCTCAAACCTTCCAAATATGGGGAACCTTAATTTTAAAGGTGAGAAAAGTTTTGGAGGATTTTACAAAAATTCTCAATTCCCTTTCTCCATTTCTTTAAACTCATAAACAATGAAAATATACAATAAAACCCTCTCATTTCTTTCTTTTTCCTCCTAAAAGTGACTCCAAACAAGCTCTTAGTCTTTTACATAGTTAGCTATAAGTTTTCAAAAACCTCTTGAATAATATCGTTTGGAGAAATTAATTACTAATGGGGCATTTGGTGGAGGAAAATTCTTTTAAAGGTTACGGAAAATGAATTTTATTAAAATAATGGTCTTTATTTCATGAAATATACATAAAATGTCACATGATCAATTCCTCAGGGTATCATTACTATTTGGCACTCAGAATGGATTTGCAATTATTAGAGTTTGTAATTGAATCTTATTAATCTTATTTATTATGTTTGCAATATTTTTATAACAAGAATTATATATTTTATAATAAGATTAAGGGAAAAAATTAAAAATCCTTCTATAATTTTGCTTCGAATCACTAATCTATTTTTAATCACTTATCACCTATATATTTTTTCCATCTAAACACATCCTTAACACCATTAAAAACATAACTAATTTGCTTATTATAACACCTCGTTTGTAGCTGGTGTATTAACATACAAATGGTATTTAAAAGCACAACTTGTAATAATTAATCGCAGAAGCAATATACAGTTTTCTTCAAATAAGCAAGCTAATCCTCATGGTGGATTAACTTATTCTTTCAATAACAATTCTTATGTAATTACAACACTAAATTAAAATCTGAAATACCTCGTACTTATAAATAACAATTCAAAAGCATTCATAACTCATGGTGCTACAATACAAATACTAGAGTCAACATATAAATAGATTATTTAATAATGGCATAGACAACCCATATGCTCACCACAAAAAACAACGTAATTCATCAAGTCTAGTCATAATAAATTCTCCTCAGGGTAGAATGAATAATCATAATATGCATGACTCATAACAATAATGAAATCTTTATGCTGGCCTCTTGCCTTTATTAGTGTATGTCTCACGAACGTCATCTCCTAAAAATGTGCCCCAAGAAGGGGTGAGATTTCTAACAGAAATCTCAGTAAGACAAGGGGTCCTCAAGGGATCCTCCACCCCAAGCTCACTTACAGATATAATATAAGTTCTAAAACAGTGCATGCAGTATATGAAGAAGCATACTAATAACAAGATAAGGGAAATGGCTATACCGGGTCATTCGTAGCAGTAAATAATGCAGTATATAAAATGAGCATGTCATGCAATATATCAAATGAGTGTGCAATGCCGCATATGTCCATGTCATGTGTGTATGCATCCTACTGGCCAGAGAATAAAAAGTAGGGATTACATACGTCTGCAATCTACAGTACAAGGAGTCCACTATGTACCTTACACACGGAGTTATCATCTTGCATGTGGCCCGACATGCTCAGGGATTACTGTCTCGTGTGGAATACCCCATATACATATTCATATGGCAAATGCACTATATCATAATCCAGCTCAATAGCATATCCAATACTCATAACATAAACAGATATAATTCTATAATCCAGCTCAACAGCATATCGAATGCTTTTAACATAAACAAATATAATTTTCATAATCCAGCTCAACAGCATATCTAATGCTTATAACATAAACAGATATAATTGTCAGAAAACATACCATGCACATAGACCAATCTCCCATGGGGTTTGGCGGAACAAGTAACGGATAAAACTGAGGACCAAAAGCTTACCTGTATCGTAAAGTCCTCTAAAACCAACTCAGTACCAACGTGGTCACCAACAACCAAACAATCCAACAAGTCGCAATCTGGTTTAATAGCAAACACATCATCAATAATCATATCCTACAATTTCATGTCAATGTAACATGTTTTCTTTTTCGTTTAGCGTACTGCAGGCTTCTCCCAAAGCCCCCAAGCACAAACTGTCTTTACCAATTTTAAAACTGCAGTTGCAACTCTTTACCAAAATTTTTAACATTTTCATATGTTAAACTAGACATCGTAAGCTTTCCAATCACATATTTTATGTCTCATTTGGAGTTGTATAACTCCAGTTATGTTTTTCGCAAAAGTGACTGCTACAAACAGAATTTAAGCAACCAAAACGGGACTTCAAATTGACATTGAGATCAAATCAGTTATTCAATTGATACTAAATTTTACAGGGTTGTAGCCCTATATGTTAGCTTCATATAGGTCCAAACCTCACTTAGTTTGAAGCTCTAAAGCTTGAGATATCGCGGTTTTATCAAACTAGTGCGTTGTTGTCACATTTGCACTAGGCAATCGATTATCATACAGGGGTATGATATGCCTCTGCCATATGTAGTTTTCCAAGCTAAAATAATAAGGATTAAGTCAGAAAAGAGTACTTTATATACATATTTTCTTATTATATTGACTTTTCAATTTCAATAACGTTTCTCGCCTATTTGTTATGTTTATATAGGGAGAAAGAAGGAGAACACGAAAGTTTAAAAGCTTGGTGGCGCGAATCCGCACGGGGGGTGCTGCTAAGTCGCTCCAGTTTCCCTGGGCCATTTTCCAGAAAAGTGGCGCAATCTTGCGCCACAGCAGCGCGATCCAGCGCCACTTCTCTGGGCCATTTTCCAGAATTTTGGCGCAATCTTGCGCCACAGCGGCGCGATCCAGAACCACTTTGCGAGAAATAATATCACCGTGCTTCTGAAGGGCAATTTTGGAAGAAGAAAAGAAGGGACTATAATAAGGATGCTTCATGACAGAAAAAAGGACTCGACTTTTGGACGTCAGAGAGAAAGAAAACAAGGATTTCAAAAGGAGGAGAGGAACGAAGGATTGTTCTTAGTCTTCTTTTTTTGTAATTACACTCTTCATCTTTATCTTTTATAATTGTATGTCAGCCATGACCATGGTTGGCTAGGTACTTTTTATTGTAGTTAGGGTCACAAACTCTATGTGAACCCTTGTTACATTGGATTGATTTATTTTTACTCATTTATATATTTATCTTTATCTCTACTATGTGCGTAATTTCTATCTTCTTTGTTAGAACTGATCAATCTAATAGTTGATGATAGTTTGAGGGTTGTAACCCTAGATAGGAATATTGGGGTTTTGATCTTGAAAGGGAGTAGGATAAAAATTTGTATGCGTGCTAGGAATAGACGTATATTTGGTTGCAGATGTTTTATTTATCGTGTTCATTTCTTAATTTCATGAGGGATTGCTAAGGGATTAGGGTTCCAATTGGGGTTAAAGGGTTAGATTGCCAAGGGATTGTGATTTAACTAATTATTTTTAGATGATAAATTATCTTAGTATTTATGTAAATGAGTATTGTAAATCAATCCAACGTAAGAAGCAGGGATCATTTGGTGAGTGTACTCTAGCTACAATGCTTTCTCATATTTTTACAAATCAATCTCTATTTTTATTTTTCATCACAAAAACCCTAAAAATACGTTCTTGTTTTTAGTTCTTATCTTTAATCAATTCAACAATATTTCTCATACCTATTTGAATCCTGCCATCTTAAAAGGACGATTATTTGATATTCGATCACAATCATGTGGAGACGATACTTTCTTATCATTATATTACTTGTGCGATCGGTACACTTGCCGGGTAGCATCAAGTTTTTGGCGCCGTTGTCGGGGATTGGCGTTTCCTATATCATATAATCTTGATCTTTAAGATTGGATTTTGTGAATATTTTTATTTTATTTTATTTATTTATTTTTATTTGAAAAGTGCTACTAATCTCTTTTCTGAGTTGTATGCGAGGCAAAACTGCAGAATTTCTATTTGATTCTGAGATTACAAAGACTGAAAGGAGAAATAAAAAATTTGCTCGGAAGAAGCTTGAATGCAACGAGTTAGAGACACTGCCTGAAGAACCACAAGAGATACCAGCTGAATCACTAATCATGGCAGCAAATAATGATGCAGAAAATCCACTCATGGACACTGTTCTTACTCCATATTTTAACATGCCTAACTCAAGCATTGTTCAACCTGATATTGGTAACAATAATTGGCAGCTTAGGTCTTCCAATATTCAATTGGTGGAGAGAGCTCAGTCTGGAGGAGAGGAGAATGAAGATCCTCACAGATTCATAGATAGATTCCTGATGATTTGTGACTCAACCAAACATCCTCAGGTGTCCAATGATGCAATTCGGTTGAGGTTGTTCCTTTTGCTGTTAAGGGAAAAGCTCTTAATTGGTTGGAAAGGCAGCCTGCACGAAGCATTCATACATGGGATGATTTGTCTCAAAATTTCTTTGTTGAGTTCTTTTCAATGGAGAGATACAATCAGATGGTGAATGATATCACCAATTTCACTCAATTAGAGGGTGAAACTATGTGTGCAGCATGGAACATATTAAAGGATTTAATGAGGAGGTGTCCTCATTATAACTTGACTGCTGGTAATCAGATGAGAATCTTCTTCAACGATTGTAAACCTGAATTTTGGATGGTGTTGAATGGTGCAGCAGGTGGTACTATTAAATCCTTGAGAGCAAATGAGACTCTTGAGCTGATTGAAAGAATGGCTGCTAATGAAAATGAAGGTTTGTCATCTAAGTCTAAGAGAGGTATCCTTCAGCTGGAAGGTAATGATGTTGTGCTGGCTGAAAATAAGTTATTATCTCAGCAAATAGCAAATTTGACTTTAAGGCTTGATAAAATGCAGCTTTCTGGTGTTCAGGCTCAAGCTATTGTTGTTGTGTGTGAATATTGCCAGGACAATCATGAGTCTAATGAATGTCCTTCTTTGCTGGCTTCTGATTCTCCTCAACAAATGCAGGTGAATGACATTTGGTATGATCAAAGACCTCCTCAGCAAAATATTCAAAGAAGTCAGAATTTTTCTACTGGAGACAGTAATTTCCAAAGGAGGATTCAGGGAACTGGTCTTGATTTCAAATCTAATAACTATTTGCAGCCTCCACCAATCCAACCCAAGGAACCTTCTGATTTGGAGAAGCTAGTAGGACAAATGGCTCAATAATCTAATGCCTTCATGGATGAGACTAGAGCTAATACCAAGAACACAAATGCATCTATCAGAAATTTGGAGAATCAAATTGGCCAACTAGGTAAACAAATTGCTTATAAAACTTCAGGTACATTTCCTAGTAACACAATTACTAATCCAAGGGAAAATTGTATAGTTATCACAACCAGAAGTGGTAAAGTGGTGGTATCTCCAGAAAAGCCAAACATAAATGTGGGAGGTGATGAGAAGCTTAATGAAGTTAAGAAGCCAGAAAAAGAAGTTGGAATTCCTTCAAAGGTTATGAAGCCTCTTCAGAAAGGTGAAGAAAAAGAGCAACCGATTGTTGCTGAAAAGAAGAAATTTGAGCTGAGTCCTGGTTATTTGAGAGCTATGGCACCTTATCCTGAAAGATTCAAGCAAGATGCTTAGAAGAAACAATATGGAAGGTTTCTTGATATATTCAAAAAGTTGCATATCAACATTCCTTTTGCTGAAGCTCTGGCTAGTATGCCTAATTATGCTAAATTCATGAAGGATCTTTTGTCAAGGAAGCACAAGTTGCAAGAGTGCCAAACTGTAGCACTTACTGAGGAATGCAGTGCTATTATTACAAGGAAATTTCCTCCTAAGCTTCGTGATCCTGGAAGTTTCAACATTCCTATTGAAATTGGTAACACTAAAATTGGCAGGGCATTATGTGATCTTGGGGCTAGCATTAATTTGATGCCTCTTTCTGTTTGTAAATCCTTGGGGATCACTGAGTTAAAGCCTACTTTGGTATCCCTTCAACTTGCTGATAGATCTTTAAGGAAGCCCAGTGGTATAATTGAAAATGTCCTTGTGAAAGTGGACAAATTCATTTTTCCAGCTGATTTCATAGTGTTGGACATGGGAGAGAGAACTGAAATGCCTTTTTTGCTGGATAGACCTTTCTTGGCTACTGCTCGAGCCATAATTGTTGTTGAAAACAGGAAGCTGGAGTTAATGAAGAATGATTAGACCATTACCATCAATGTCTTTGACTCTATGAAACAATCTCCTGACAAAGGCGATTGTTTTAGACTTGATGTTTTAGAGAAAGTGGTGAAATAAGAGAAATCTTCTAGTCAGGAGCTTGATGAGGAACTTGAGGCGCATGATATTGTCCCTTTTGAGGAAGAAAAGAGTGTAGCGTTTGAGGTTCTCGCGAAGAAGGATTCTGACAAAGAAGATGGTGCCCCAAAAGTAGAGTTAAAGGAGCTACCTGAAACTCTTAAATACATCTTCTTGGGTGATGAGGAGACTTACCCTGTCATCATTAATAAGGGGTTATCTTCTGAGCAAGAAAGGAAGTTGATAGAAGATCTGAAGGAACACAAGACTGCCATAGCGTGGTCCATTCCTGATTTAAAAGGTATAGATACTTTTTTCTGTACCCACAAAATTCTCATGCAGGATGATGTCAAACATGTGAGGAAACCTCAAAGGAGGCGTAACCCTACAATGAAGGAGGTGATGAGAAAGGAAGTGGTGAAACTCCTTGATGTTGGTATGATTTACCCGCTTTCAGATACTGGTTGGGTAAGTCCAGTGAAAACTGTTCCGAAGAAAGGGGCGTCACTGCGGTCCACAACGAAAAAAATGAACTAATTCCAACCAGAATTATTACCGGTTGGAGGATGTGTGTGGATTACCAGAGGTTGAATTCCGCCAAAAGGAAAATCTGTGAGAAGAGACGCCGAGACTCTGTCTCTCAGAGAAAACAATACTTGAAAGAGTTCTTCACATGGCTTCACGGTTGGAATCAAATCTGGGAATGGTGTCTGATGCACCAATGCATCCAGTACCACTAGATCCTCCATTTGCTGAGTCATCCCATGCTGCTGAGGGAGATGACATGGAGGATTGATTATATCTCCTTGCTGTCGGAAAGTTATTGTACATTATTTTAGTTTATGTTTTTAGTACTTTTGCTGTTTTATTATGACCATAAGTTGATGTTAGGGTCATTTAGCTGATTTGAGTTGCTATATTTTCCATACACTCTGATGTTTTATGGTGTGCATTATAGTTTATCCTATATGCTGTTGTTTGTTCCATGGTGCAGATTTTCTGTCCATCTTTAGGTTTAACTATTGCTAGGGACAACAATTCTTTAAATCTGGGAATGGTAGGCTTTGGGAAAGCACTCTGGAACTGCAATTCTTCTATCAGGGGAGATATCCTAAACTCTTTTAATTTTTAATTTTAGTTAATTATTTTGTGTTGCTCTTATTCTAAAAAATAAAATAAAAAATTGGAAACATATTTCTTAAGCAATTCTCAGGTTTAAATGTGCTTATCCAGTTAATTTGCTTGATTGAATTTTAGGAAGTATGTTATATGACATTCTGACATGACATTGCATAGGTATAATTGGATTATATGTTGCTCGTTTGTCTGAATTGATGTTGTAAAATTCTGATAATGTCTGCGGTTGATTTTCTTGAGTCTATATTGATATCATAGTTGTGAGGTTTGAGCTTAAACACTGAATTTTCTTGTTGAGAGACCTCACTGTTGTAACACTCTAGAACTTAATTTGTTTCTCTGTAATGCATGCATTGGTTGATATGATAAAGGCATTTTGTTCTTGTTAGCCTATGGCCCAAATAGCTCACCTGTATAAAATCTTTCCATTGCTAGCCCCTTGAGCCTGGACATATTTTGTTGATAAATAACCTATGGCCTGATTTATGGCTTAGCTTACATCCATGTAACTTACCTTGATTGAGATTGAATTACTGATGTGTTGAAAATAAAACAAAGAAGTTGAGGTAAGCTCCACAAAGGTTAAGTGATTAGGGGATGCATATTTCATTTGTACCTTTATAAAAAAAAAAAGAGAAAGAAAAGGGATGAATATGCATAAAAGGTGGCTGAAAGCAATTAATTCCCGAAATTCCGTGGGAATGTTAGTGGAGCAAAACCATTGAGTTGAATGTGCTAAATGAAAGTTTGAAATGGCCTTGAAGGCCGATGCATGCAAGAGGGAAAAACAAAATTTTTCTTTGCGGAATATACATGCACATCAAGATCATGCTTTAGGAAAGCATGATGTTACCTTGTTCGTGAAATCACCAGATGATCAAGGCAGGTCTGAAGGGTTCAGACCCTCTAACGTTGATCCACACCACCCACTCGTCTAGGTGCAAGAACTCCTTCTTGTGAAGCCACCGGATGATCACCACAAAGAGGCTTGCTAGGCGCTCTATGTGTGAAGATGGAGGCTAGGTGAAAGTGTTTGAAAGAGTGAAGCTCTCAATGTGAAAGCTTCACAAGTGGCGCAGGAGAGAAGAGAGAATAGGCTAGGCTTTTCAGAAAAAACCCTTGGAGGAATAACTAACCAACTAGGCGCATAAGAGGAGAGTATTTAAAATAAAATACCAATCAGATTTTTCTCCCAAAAATCTGATCATTAGGTGCCAGATTGGAGAGAGAGAAGTGGAGCTGTTTTATTTCAAAAATTGCTAACAGTCTCCTAGAATATTCTCTTGAGAATTGGTTCAAAACCTATTCAAAATTCTGATCAGAAATCTTCATAAGATCAGCTATATGGTGCGCCCCATATAGCCCAAAAAGGTGACCAGATACATCTGAGTAGTTGCATTCAAATTTGAATCAACTCACTCAGATTTTCTCCCAACTGACTGAATCTTCTGGAGCTGATTTTGATGAGCAAATCTTGCTCACCAACAACCCAAATCAGCGCCATATATGGCCTTGGATCTTGTCCAAAAGATTCTCTCATGATACTAGTGATTTGTTCCAACAAGATCTCATCTTATCCTTTTGTTATGAAACAACCTTTCATAGGCAAATCAAATTCAAATTCAAATATTTGAATTCAAACATTCAAATATTCAAATTCAAATGTTCAAACATTCAAATTCAAAATTCAAAATTCAAATTTTCAAATTTCAAAATTCAAATTTCAAAATTCGAATTCAAAATCCAAATTTCAAAATTCAAAATTCAAATTCAAAATTCGAATTTCGAAATTCAAATTCAAAATTCAAAAATTCAAAATTCAAATTTCAAATTCCAAAATTCAAAATTTAAATGTTTGATAATTAATTTAACTAATTAAATTAATTTGTAATGTCTTGGACTATCCAAGCCCATTACATTGAACCACGCGCCCTCCACCCCTTTAGGTGGAGTTCCAAACAACTTCTTGGGCTAATAACTATTATTAGGCCCAATACCTTTAATGTTAGAGCATCTAGACAATTAGGTGTTTGTGTGTAACCCATTAGGTCCAACTTAGCCACTGACATAAATAGGCTTGGGCCCAATAAGCCCACAACCCATCTAATGACAACACAGAGCACTAGCAATGCTTTGTTGCCCCAGAACTAGTTAGA
The DNA here is from genome assembly GCF_033153095.1 of Gastrolobium bilobum. Lineage (NCBI taxonomy): Eukaryota > Viridiplantae > Streptophyta > Magnoliopsida > Fabales > Fabaceae > Gastrolobium > Gastrolobium bilobum. Next base: position 446,842 of record NW_026898299.1, read on the forward strand.
TTAATGATTTGATCATCTTATTAAACATATTTGGTTGCCGTATATATTTCCTTTCGTCTCGGTTACCTTCCCATAAAACCTAGGGTAAGGAAGCGTATCAACCCCTGCGGTTTAGGGTAAGCTTTATTCGAAATAGGGAATCTTCAATTTACAGACTCTAAAGGCAGATCATCTCATGATCTCTTTTACTATGCATAGATTCCCGAGTCCCTGTAAATGTCATCCCGATTTCTCCGGTTTACAGATAACCTAATCTCTCACAGAGATTTGATGAATTCCTTCAGCTTATCACCCTAGCCCTGTGTTCTTTCTGGACAAGCCCAACAGTATACCTATGAGTCTCCATGTTTCAGGCAGACGAGGTGCACAATCAAAGCATGCCTTCTAGAACACAGTCTAGGTAATAACTTCTGGTCTTAGGAAAGAAATACCCAAATATAAAGAGACTACTCTAATGATACTCTCTGTGAGAGTTCCTCATAGAGTCTCTTTGTGGGTCCGTTCAGTGCGAGCTATACCCTTATAGGTCCACCCACGACTTTAGCTAAGACATCTCCATATCTGTAGCACATGAGGTCTATACCTTGTATCCATATACAAATAGATAAGTCGTGCTAGTCTTACCCGAGATTACTGACCTCATTCTCAGTATCTCTAGACTAGGAACATAAAATTAGGAATAAACATCCGGTATTCTTGAATCCTCATGATTGTGATCTCATCACAGATACTCAAGAGATACCTATTTTATTCCACTGGGTTTATCAAGTTATTCATAATATATTAATATTAATATCGAGACATAATTATGAAACAAGATAAAGAGTGCTTTTATTTATTTGCGACAATATTAAAAAGGTCTACATCTCTGTCCTTATTTAATCATAAGATTGTCTCTAGGACACCCAAATACTAACACTAAATTGAAAGAGTATCAGTTTTTCAATCTCATTGTTGTTTGAGCCACTATCCATATATTCCCACCCTTTTAACCCGGCCAAGATACAACCTGTGAAGTCCTTTTGATCAACTGGTGCATGTGTTTGATTCTTCATTTTTAAGGATTTTGAGAATATGATCAAGCTTATGGTAGTGTTATAGCTGTGTTGGATTGAGTGCTCATGATACCCTAAAACACTGAGTGTTGAGTGAATATTATTTATCTTTATGAGGGGTAATCAGTGTAGACTTGTATCTTTAAGAAGCTGATAACATTGTTGGAAATTTATGATATTGGATCAGTCATGCTTAGCATATTGTGTCTGAGAGTGTCTATGTAATATTATGCTAGATTAAGTGATTGATTCCTGGATTGAGTCTTGTACATTGCTGGGGACAACGTTTAAATCTGAGAATAATTTGATGTGCCTCTGGCATATGTAGTTTTCCAAGATAAAATAATAAGGATTAAGTCAGAAAAGAGCACTTTATATACATATTTGCTTATTATATTGACTTTTCCATTTCAATAACATTTCTCACCTATTTGTTATGTTTATATAGGGACAAAGAAGGGGAACAAGAAAGTTTAAAAGCTTAGTGGCGCGAATCCGCACGGGGGGTGCTGCTAAGCCGCTCCAGTTGCCCTAGGCCATTTTCTAGAAAAGTGGCGCGATCTTGCGCCACAGCGGCGCGATACAACGCCACTTTGCGGGAAATAATATCACTGTGTTTCTGAAGGGCAATTTTGGAAGAAGAAAGGAAGGGACTATAATAAGGATGTTTCACGATAGAAAATGGGACTCGACTTTTGGACGTCAGAGAGAAAGAAAACAAGGATTTCAGAAGGAGGAGAGGAACGAAGGATTGTTCTTAGTCTTCTTTTTTTGTAATTACACTCTTCATCTTTATCTTTTATAATTGTATGTCAGCCATGACCATGGTTGGCTAGGTACTTTTTATTGTAGTTAGGGTCACAAACCCTAAGTGAACCCTTGTTACAACGGATTGATTTATTTTTACTCGTTTATATATTTATCTTTATCTCTACTCTGTGCGTATTTTCTATCTTCTTTGTTAGAACTGATCAATCTAATAGTTGATGGTAGTTTGAGGGTTGGAACCCTAGATAGGAATATTGGGGTTTTGATCTTGAAAGGGAGTAGGATAACAATTTGTATGTGTGCTAGGAATAAACGTATATTTGGTTGCAAGTGTTTTATTTATCGTGTTCATTGCTTAATTTCATGAGGGATTGCTAAGAGATTAGGGTTTCAATTAGGTTAAAGGGTTAGATTGCTAAGGGATTGGGATTTAACTAATTATTTTTAGATGATAAATTATCTGAGTATTTATGTAAATGAGTATTGTAAATCAATCCAGCGTAAAAAGTGGGGATCATTTGGTGAGTGTACTCTAACTACAATGCTTTCTCATATTTTTACAAATCAATCTCTATTTTTATTTTTCATCACAAAAACCCTAAAAATACGTTCTTGTTTTTAGTTCTTATCTTAAATCAATTCAGCAATATTTCTCATACCTATTTGAATTACTTCCATCTTAAAAGGACGCTTATTTGATATTCGATCGCAATCCCTGTGGAGACGATACTTTCTTATCATTATATTACTTGTGCGATCGGTACACTTACCGGAAGAGGTGTTAACGGGCCGAGCCGAGGTTTGATCTTAACGGGCCAAGCCTGTATTTAAACGTGTCCGACTGGCCTTAGCCTGTTACCTGTTACGAATATAATATTGGTCTGTGGCCTGATTTATTTACCAAAAATAAAAGCCTGTGTGAAGCCTGTCTTAGCCTGTTAGCATGTTAAAGAATAAAAATAAGAGAACAGAATTCCACAAAAAATCAATTTCCAGATAGAAACCTTAGCTTCCAATTTGCAGCAATAATTTACAAAGTCTACAATAAATAAAAAAATTTAAAGTGAGAGAAGGTAGATAACAGGTTATATTATCTTAGCTCATTATAAAAAAGTGCCAACAAAAATAAAATAAATAAAATAAAAAATAAATTGACACAAACGAGCAGTGCACAGTGGAACGAATGAGTTTTTGTGAGTTTGTTTGTGTGAAGGAGGATGAAGGATAATATAGAACAACACTAGTAATTCCATAAATATACATAAATTCAATATATATCCAAATAGCATAATATAGAACAAAATCATTCAAAAAGTCCGTTAAACCAATAAAATAGGGTCAAATAAATTGATGAGAGAGTTATTACAAGTAGTATAAAAAGTATAGGCTAGCCTGGGAGGCTCTAAGGCCGAGCTTCTGAATTAGAGTCTGAGGCATTTTTATTAAACGAGCTTTTATACAAGTCCAAGCCTGGTTCCAACACGAGCTTTTATTAAACGAGCTCAGGCCTTTACGAGCCGAGTCAAAGGCCCCTAGCTCGTTTACCACCCCTACTTGCCGGGTAGCATCAGGGTAATCGATTACCCTTCATGGTAATTGATTACCACCTGTGTAGAACGCAAAAATATATATTTTTTTTGCATAATTCAAAATCCAATGGCCTCCCAAGGTTCTCACCTTCGATTTACTAATAAACAGAAGTTCAAACTATCATATTACATTTAAATCAATGGCTTCTCTTTTATCATGTTACATAAGGTAATATCTCTCATGTCATATATATAATAAGTAATGGGGATTAACATTTGTTAAAACAAAAAATAATAAAAATAACACAAATTTTGATATCTCACAACATAAAAAAATTATTTTCTATTGCATCAAAAAATGATTTTCCTTAAACCAACACCTTCACTTTTATTTTCTTCTAAATCTCAAATTTTTACCCTTATTAAAAGGAATGTACTTACTACACGAGCACCCAAAATTTGTTCGTCTAAGTGATCATGGCCTGGGAATATTCCTCGTTTTACTTTCTTGATGAAATCTAAATCAGCTATCTAAAGTGGAAAAACAAAATTGCGTGAATCTAGAAGAACAATTACAATTTTATTAGTAGTATTAATGTATGACGATTTTTCTTCTTGAATTGTTCAAAAATATCAAATCGCGGAACCCAGAGTCATTCATTTAGTTAGCTTTAAAAATTACCCGAACTTGAAAATCCCTATTGGAAGAAATTTGTTTAGTGGATTGACTACTCGGATGAAAAATTTGTCAACACCCAAGTGTGGTGGCTCAGTTGGTAGCATGGGGACTGAGTGGTGGGAGAGGACTGTAGGAAATCTTAGATTTATGCGGAAGCGGTTTAGGACCTAGTACATTGGTATGCTTACCGAATCATCCTTGTTTCACAATTACCTCTCGGTGCGCAGGTCTCGTGTAGAATCTCCCCTTGTAGGATTCCTCTTCACGAACAGCTCACCTCAGCGCCGCAGCACGAACAACCTCCATGAAGCTGGACTGTGGCAGATCTTCCAAACTATCTCTCGAGGAGGAATGGGAAGTGTGTGGGCCCTGATTCAGATGATGAACATCTGCCTCTTTGGTTTGTTTCTGATGATCTGTCACCTTGGAGGCACAAGAGGAGAAAACTATAAATATATACGCTTAGGTCTTAGACATAACTCAACCCTAAGCCTCATGGGCTCAAGTGTCACTGAAGCCCAATAGGACTTTAGTGACCAAAAGAGCATATATCCAACAATCTCTCACTTGCTCTTTAAGATACAAACTTGAGTTCGTAAACCCAAGGCCATGTAGCCCATAAGCTATCATCATCTGATAATATACCCCATCCCTTGTCTCGAGCTAGCCTGGGGACCTACCATTTGTCATTGATCAAGGCTCCTGATAATCTTTGAAAGATTATCTAATTCGGCGCTACTCCACTAAAAGCCCGAACGTGAACTCCAAGATTAATGACCTTTATAACATGAATATGCATCGCCCCTTTGTAGAATGTCTATAATTGATTGACAAGTTTTCTGTAACTCAATCAATTATTTATTCCTTTGATTATGATAGTTTCTCTAATGGATTACATGCACTGGCCAGTGTCTTTAATATCCAAGTACCTAAACATATCAAGGGGACATATCCTACAAATTCCACGTTGTTTATCTCATAAATACCGATAATCAAATAATCTCACTCCCAAAATACCGAGTTATTGGCCGTCAATAGATCGAACCTCACCCGTTGGTAAATCAAAGAATGAAAATTATTTGATTACCTATTCATAATAAACTCAGGATTAAGAGCAATCACATAACTATAGTTAACTGGAGATTTGATACCTTATGACAGAAAAACAACCTTAATCAAATCTCTCCTTGATCCTTTCAATGTGAATGTTAATTCACACCAATATTTTACAATGATTCGGACAAAATCATTTCATAAAATATTGCAGCCTGAATAAAGTGCCCAACTTTATTTAACGGCTGTGACTCCATTCATCAATTGTGAGATCCTATGATCATGTCCTCCATGAACGTATCCATATGATCATATACTCCACAATTTGATCTGGACCTTTATGTTTGTAAATAGTGCGCAATATAAATAAATAAAACCTTATTTATGAAATTCAGAAAATGATTTTATTGTTTCATCGTCTTATTCCAAGAGCACAATAAAACCAATAACTCCCACTTGCTTAATGCAAGTCTGGGATCCTCCTAAGACCCAAAGAAGTAACATGCCTCTTGAACACAAGTTCAGGCAAACTCTTAGTAACTGGGTCTGCAAGATCCACCTCTAATGTTATTTGAGTTTAGTGAAAAACTCATAGCTCGAGGTTGATTTTCTTGAGTCAATATCCACTTGAAATAACTGAATTTTTGAAAACTCAGCTTTTCAAGACTCCCACTAGAATATACCAGCATATAATCTCTCGTTCTCCAAAGATACTTGAGTACATGCTTAACAATAATCTAGTATTCCTCTAGGTTCAAAATGGTACTATCTCACTTCTCCCACTGCATGATAAATGCCTGGTTTAACGCCCAACATGATATGTGTGAGTCTACCTTTGCCAAAGCATAAGATATCTTGCTCATGCATTCTTCTTTCTTAGAAGTCTTTGGTCACTCCTTAGGAAGATGAATTCCACATCTGAGAATTATAATTCTTCTCTTAGAATTCTCATGTTGAATTTTGGGTTTTGTCAATGTAAGTAGCCAGAGGTGATGCCAACAACTTATTCTTCCGGCCTCATAAGAGTTTTATACCAAGAATATAATTGGCTTCCCCAGTACTTCCATACCAAAACACTAACTTAGCCAACTCTTTATGCTTGATATTACCTCCACATTGTTTCTAATAAGGAGCATATCATCTACATAAAGTACCAGAAAAGCTACTGTCTTCCGTTGTATCCTTTACATACAAATACACATCATTCATCAAGGTTCTCTCAAAATCAAAATTTTGATAACCTGATCAAACCTGATGTTTCAAGACCTGGATGCTTGCTTAAGTCTATGAAATAGACTTTCACAACTTGCATACTGTGTGTTCCTACTCATTTGCTATAAACCCTTTTGGTTGTTGTATGTAGATATCCTGACATCAAATCCCAAAATGAAATCTCATAATTGAGACTTATAGCAACTAAGAGAATCTGGATAGACTCAAGCATGGCGTCTGGCAAAAAATGCCTCCAAGCTAGCTTTGAAGGTTTTCACCTTTCTGTCCATCCTCTCTTTGCCTTTTATGTCCACATGCACCTTGTGGATTTTACCCCTCTTGGTGTCTTTACTAGGACCGAACAGAGTTGAAATACAAGTATTTCATCTCATTGTTCATAGCCTGAGCAACACTTGATCAACAACATCTTCTAGTGCATTATCGTAACTAGTAGGATCAATATCACTCAACAAGAGACAACTTGAGAGTTAACAAGGTTTTCTCCCACTACGAATGTACTGCACTAGACCTTGTGTATTTATAGGTAAAACAAAGAGTGGGTCAAATGATGGATCTTCAATTTCTTGAGGATCCGCTTATCCTTGATATTGTTCCTTTACATGTGATACTAATATTTCTACTAGTTTCACTTATATATCATCATGTTGAATTTCCACTCATGGTTCTCTTGTTTGTTCACTTAGAGATATATCTATCCCCTCTTGAACAATCAAGGGAACAGTGGATGAAGCTTTTACAGATTCTGAAAATTCTTGATCTGAGATAAATCTCATCAAGAATAACCTAACTTAAGAGCTTATAATTTCTTATCTAGTCCTCCTTTAAGAAAATCATGTGAGTGCTCACTTAGATTATCTTGTCCTTAAGACTAAATAAGAAATCATCCCTAGTTCTCTTAGGGTAGCCAAAAGATATGCACTCTTTCATACAAGATTCCATCTCATTTGACTGCTGTTGTAGGACGTGTTCCGTAGCACCCTAAATCTGAATATGGTTTGATCTGGGCTTGCACCCTTGCCATAATTCTTTAGGTGTCTTTACAACAAACTTTGACGGAATCAAGTTAAGAAGGTACATTTCTTTCTCTTAGGCATCTCCTTTGAACAACATTGACAAAGATGAATAACTGAACATGATCTTCACCAAGTCTAGAAATGTGTGATTTTTGCATACTGCAACTTCATTCAACTAATCCGTTCTTAGAGTTGACAGTTACAAAAACTATCCCCTCTTAAATCATGTAAGACCTGAACTTACCAGACAGGTAGCCAACACTTTAGTCAGACCAAAGTGTTTTTGATTTCAACACCTACATGCTTTTCTGCCTCAGACTAAACCTCTTGGAAATTTCCAAAAGCTTTAGACTTATAGCGCACTTGGTTCATCTGTCCAAATCCAGAGTAAACATTCATATAATGAAGTACTCACCACCTCTTCTGATCTGAACGCTAAGTGGTCCACATACTTTAGTATGTACCAGTTCCAGTTGAATAGTTGCGCAAACCTTCTTGGCCCTTGTAGGATTGCTTGGCCACTTTACCTTCCAAATAGGACTAACATGTAGCTGTTAGTTAAAAGATTATTGAACTTTCAGTCCCTCTTTTAACTAAAACATATTTTCTACTTGAGATAATGTGACTCAATCACAAAGGCCAAAGTTATGTTTCATTTGAGACTTTTATTTCTTTGGTGAAAATCCTTGTTCATCATCCTTTCCATTCAACATAACAAATTTAAAAAGGGTATAAGACATAGGTAATAAAGACTATTTAAACAATGTACCAGAACAAAACAAGACGAAGATGAACTTCGAAATGTAACTGAGGAATCAATTGCATTGTCAAACCATGTTTTAACCAAAACAACTAACAAAAATTGAATTCCTCTTGAAATCCGGAACAAATAAACAGTCACCCAAAACCATAGTCTTATAAATAACTTGTCCTACTGCAAATGCAGACACAAGTTCCCATTTTCAAGCTTAAAATATCTATGTCCATTGCTGACAGGTATGCCATGTTTGAACTACTACAAAGAGTAACAAACATAATCAGTGATTCCTGAATCAATAATTCATTCACTGATCAGGCCTTGATATGCCCATGTCAGGTTCTTTTCATCACCTCTGGGCAATTTTTCTTTCAGTGTCCCTTTAGTCTGCACTTGAAGAACTTGCCTTGCGGCTTCTTCATAGCAACTGGTTTGACAACTGGTAGCCAAGTCATTTTGTTCTTGTTACCACCCTTGGGTTTCCCTTTGGATTTAACAAGACTCTTAGCAAAACCTGCACTGACTGCATTCTGTCTAGCAGAGCTGCTAGACGCAGCAAACATGTCATTAAGAGTCTGAAGCATTTCTACTCCACTCTTAATCATGTACACTTGCTTCTGCAAGTATTTGGAAAGACTGGCAATAATATAGCAGCGAACTACCATATCTGCCCTTTCCTAATCTGAGAAATGCATCTTAGTTTCCTAAGTCGCATCCTCTGCAGGTTGCTATGGCCCTCGAATTGTCAGAACAAATTTTAGCTTCCATGTTTTAGAACAATATCAAAAAATTTGCTTTACACTTATTCATAGTTGGTACCATCTAGAGGTTTTCGACTCAAAATCATTTCTAAGATATTTTCTAAAAAACATATAAAGCACACAATTACAAACAAATAATGCAATAAACAAACGAAGTGCGAGTAGATTCTCATAACTACTCTTGTTTATCTTTACAAGGCTTACGATGGGCAAGTCACTTGTAAAAACCAAAATTGTTATTTGGGCTTTCAGTGCCATTGCCAGAGCCTCGATGGGAGGGTTAACAATTTTATCAAAGTTGAATGTAATTAACCATTGTTTAATTTCAAAATTATCCTTAGTGTCTAAGAATTGCTGACGATGGGCCGTACAATACTTTACTAAAATTTTGAAATTATTAAGATTTAATCTAGTGAAATCTGATTATCCTTATCCGATGGGGCTTCAGCGATAACCATTTCACTAATAAACCCACAAATGGAGCCCGCAGGTTTTAAAATTAATTAATTTTTAAAACCTTCACCCATTCAACATTTTTGTTTGAGAATTTTCATAAGCTCAGTCGAATTCATTGTTTAATTTCAAAATTATCTTTAATAACTTAGTATTATTGACGATGGGTCGTACAATACTTTATTAAAATTTTGAAATTATTAAGGCCCAATAAAATCCAATCATGCTAATCCGTTGGGGCCTCACATGATTATTTTATTGATAGGCCCACAATGCGCCTGGAGGTTAAATTAATTTCTTAATTTAAATCTCCTCCCATAGATATTTAAGTCCAATCTAATAAAATCCAATCATGCTTATTCGATGGGACTTCACATGATTATTTTATTAATGGTCCTATAATGCGCTTGAAGGTTAAATTAATCTCTTAATTTAAATCTCCTTCCATTCAACATAAGCAACATTTTCTAATTTCCAAGAATTATTTAATTGAGAGTATCCTTTGTTTGATTTCAAAAACTATATAAGTAAGAGCGCCGATAAACGTGCACTAAGCTTAACATAATTTTGAAAACATTAAGGTCCTGAAATCCGGTCACTTTACATCAGCGTGTGCTCCAAACAATCATGATACATGAATGTTGTATGCAGCGTGTGTTATTCCATGACCATTTCAGAAAACCCACAAATTACTCGCAAAATAAAAGAATTCTCTTAGGAAATTTTCTCTAATTATTTTTCTAGATTTAAATCATCCAAATAGCTGACTTAATTATTAATCTAGATTGCAACAATCATAATAATTATCATTTATGAGGATAATTTGAAATCAAAATAATTTCCATAACGATTATTTGTCTTGATGTTAATTATCCAAAATTAATTAATTCAATTATTAATCTAGATTTTTAATAAAAATCATAATAATTATTAATTAATTTCTTAGGATGATTTAAAATCAAAATAATCCCATAATAACTATCATACTAGTCGCTGAAGACATAATAGCTATTATGCTCATGCAATCATACAAGTTATGCAACAATATGGCACCACCTATTCTATATGGCAAGTTATCGCAATAAATCATTTTATCAATCATATAATTTATACCAATCAATAAAAGCATTAAATAATAAATAATAATTACTTTAATCCATGGCCTTCCTATTTTAAAGAAAATAAAATAAAATTAAATTAAATAATACAACTTTGGAATTCGACTTTCGCCTAACCCATAGTATCTGTCTCAAGCCCCTTTAGGGTTTCATGGGCCCAAAAGCCCAAAGACTCAATCCTTTGGCGAGAAACCCTAGGACGCGAAAGAGGAACCCTAGCCGTCAGGTCTACCGCGCCGTCACCCGAAGTCAAATCAGGCTGAAACTCCAGGGGAAGGACCGCCACGTAGAGACGAGTGCACCGCCGCCAGAACCACCCAAAAAAGTGGCCGGACGCTCCCTCACTCTCCCATTATTTGCCGGAGAGTGGCGGCCACTCTCAGACTCTTGTGGAGGCGCGTGGTGGTGCGTGGAGTCTCCGATGGCGGTGATCCACCCACCGTTGCGTTTGTCTTTCCGTCCTCTTTCCAACCATATATAGATCGCCCCATTCCGAGATCGGGAAGTCCTCGAAAGGTCTCCGACAGTACTGACTGCGCATCTTACTCGTGGTTTCTCGATCTTGAACTTTTACAAAATATTGGAAAAATACACAAAAATTCCGAAAATAAATAAAAACAACAAGGAGGAAACCTAATCATATGATATTAGCCTCCTTGTTACAAATCGAGAAATACACGAGAGACCCTAACCATGGATTAAAGCATTTTTATCGATTAAAATTTAAACTTTTATGAAAATGAATTATAAAATACACATGCTAGATTCATACCATAATCCTAGAACCCTAGGTACCACATTTCAAGAAGCAAAACTAATTACATGAATAGTGAAACTAGATTCACATACCAATGTACAGCCAAGGTTCTGATACCAATTGTAGGAAATCTTAGATTTATGCGGAAGCGGTTTAGGACCTAGTACATTGGTATGCTTACCGAATCATCCTTGTTTCACAATTACCTCTCGGTGTGCAGGTCTCGTGTAGAATCTCCCCTTGTAGGATTCCTCTTCACGAACAGCTCACCTCAGCGCCGCAACACGAACAACCTCCTTGAAGCTGGATTGTGGCAGATCTTCCAAACTATCTCTCGAGGAGGAAGGGGAAGTGTGTGGGCACTGATTCAGATGATGAACGTCTGCCTCTTTGGTTTGTTTCTGATGATCTGTTCACCTTGGAGGCACAAGAGGAGAAAACTATGAATATATACGCTTAGGTCTTAGACATAACTCAACCCTAAGCCTCATGGGCTCAAGTGTCACTGAAGCCCAATAAGACTTTAGTGACCAAAAGAGCATATATCCAACAAGGACCTCGGTTCGAATCCCACCAACACCATCTGGGGAGGGGCATAAGTACTGTAATCCTTGGACTCACACCCGAACTCTGGATTAGTCCCATAGGTGGCTCAAAGAGTCAAACCCGTGGGGATACCGGGGGTTCTGATTCGCCTCAAAGAGGTAATTAGGATCAGTTTCGAAAAAAAAAAAAAATTTGTCAACGAATGAAAAATATATAATCAATATACTTTTAGTCTTCTAAAAAAAATGTCAACGAATAAACAAATTTTCCCCCAATCAGGTTGTGGACACGTAATTTGCTAGAGGTAGCACCGAAAATGACTTCTAAAGCAGAATGATTGGCAAATGGCAATCCACTTTACAAGTTATGAAATTTAAAATGCATGACAATGAATGACAATGGCATCCATACATACCTTGAATGAAAGAAGCTAAATCTATTTAAAAGTTATGAAATTTAAATATTGGTCCTACTTTAAAAGTTGAATTGTTCAAAATTATTTTCTCTAGATTGATACCAATTCATTCTCTTACACAACTAATTCAATTTTATAAAATTGTCAGTGAATTTTCTATTATTATTTTCAAATGATTAATTAAGATAAAATATAACAAGTTTGATTATAAAAATAATTACACAAGAGGTTAAACTGATCTTTTCACGAGATAGCGACTTATACTTAGCTGACAGTTTTAAAAGAAAATTACTTCACACTTGATCAAAATTAATATAAATTAATTCACACACAATTTAATAATGATACTCTTCTCAGAATTTTTTTAGCATTTTCCGAACAAGAAATCCAAATCTCTTACTTTTTTAGCATTAAATATGCAGCATGCACTTTTGTTAGGTGAGTTATTATTATTTTCCACGTTAATCAATTCTGATGTTATATCTAATGTTGGACACACAAAACAATAGTCATAGAATAAAAAGAATCTCTTCACAATCAAGGATGTATTTCAGCCGTTCCTATAAGAGATCATATATATATATATATATATATATATATATATATATATATATATATATATATATATATATATATATATATATATATATATATATATATATATATAATGACATATATGGGTTTGATGTTTGTCATTTTAAATGACATAAGTTATGTTATTTTAGGAGAGAGATAGACACAAGAAATAGAAATTATGGGAAAGAAAGTGAGTGATATTTTTTTAATTTAAATTTTAGATAAAAAAAATTATTTTGTGTCCATCTCTCTTTTAAAATGACATAACTTCATGTCATTTAAAATCACAAATATTTTTTCCTTATATATATATGACTTTAATGTTTCTATACAGTGAATATAGATAAGTTATCTACATATTTGCTCCTAAAATGATGTCATTTTACAAAAACTATTATAACTTTGAAATGAATTATAATTACAAAATTATCTTGATTTCTGACATAAAATGACATTATTTTGAGCTCAATATAGATAAATTATTTGTATTGACTATAGAAAAAGAGAACCATATATATATATATAATTGGAATCCAAGCGTTGACTGACTTAAGCGGAAGATTTAAGAGAAATCCTGAAAAGTCAAAACTGGTGATCACTGGCTAACCGGGGCTGCTTTGTTGTTTCTTGGAAATAACATAGGAAAGAATGTTCAAATGATCCATTAGTAAGAAAAATTCTTTGGGGTTTTGGGACATGGGGTTCGTAATAGTTAGAACGTTCAACAATCGTAAGTGTTTATATTTGCATATAGGAATTTTCAATCAGATATGAGGGATATTGAGGAACAGTGACCTAAATGTCACGTCAACAGTGTTAATTCCCAATATGCAATGTGGGCAAGTTTGATATTTTAAGTAGCGAACTTGGTTGCAATTAATGCACCTACACGTTTCCACCTGCCACGCCACGTGACAGACATGCAACGAAGTTTGCTGCCTGCCCTAGCGAACTTCGTTGCATGTCTGCCATGTGTCATCGTGACAGGTAAAAACGTGCAGGTGCATTAATGCAACCAAGTTCGCTACTTAGGGTAGAGAACTTGGTGTCCAACAGGATCGTGACACATCAGCAAACTGAGTTCGCTACAGTGCCTAGCGAATTTGTCCACGTGACAAATTGAGAATTAACACTGTTGGCGTGGCATTTAGAGAAAAAAAGTCAGGGAACAGTGACATTTTGGTCACTGTTCCTGATATTGACGCTTGTGCCACTTTTTTGAGTATTAATTATTACTATGTTACGATCTAATAAATTTTGTTTTAAATGCCACATCACATTTTTTCTACACCAACAAGTGAAACTGGATTGGACACGTGGAAGTGTCTTGCAGGTCACAAATCTTGCCCAGCAGTGTAGTGAGATACTCCAGGGTACTGACACGTGGAGAAGGTACATCATTCTTGTTGTGCAGCCCAGGGAGATAGGCCAGGGTGCCGACACGTGGAATAATATACACTTATTCTTGCTGGGCAGCCTAGTGAGATGAGCCACGTGGACAGATTTTTGCAGATGTGATAGTCTCGCTTGTTGGTATAGCGAGAATGTGACGTGGCATTTTGAGAAAATTTCATTGGATCATGACATAATGATAATTAATGCTCAAAACAGTGGCAAAAAGAGTCAATGGCCCTCAGATGTGACATGCTTAGTACAGACTTTTTTTTAACATATTAAGTCTTTTTTTTTTAATTTCAAATAAAATCTTGTATCAAACGGATATTTTGATTATTCAAAATCAATGCCTTTAAATATACATCATATCGCTAGATTAGTTTGTTGCCTAGTCAACTATCCTATAATTAAGCTGACACCATCCTATAATTAAGCTAACGATTAATTAGTGTTCAATGTAGAATATTAACATATTAATTATGCTAACAACTAATTCTAAGACTCTTTGACCCATTTGGGGTTTTTACCCTTTTAATTTTTCAATTTAGTATTTGATTTTCGATATTTACCAATGAGGGTCATTTAGTGTCGCAAGGGGACCCAGCGGCACTGAGTGTTGCGGCCCTCCCCCTGCGTCACTCACACATTTTTTTTTCCAATTGAGTGACGCCCTCACCCCCCTCTGGCACTCACAAGATTGTGCCAAGTGGCATAATCTCGTTCGTCTCGTTATTGTAAAACTTCAAAAAACCATAACTTTTGACTCGGATATCCAAATCAGATGATTTTTTTATTTCATGTAACTTTTCGAGATCTATATAATGATACCTCATTTGGTATATTTTATCTCTCATAAATATAGTTCAAATTTGTAAAAATATGGAATTATTGTTGCAAATTTGAACTATGTTTATGGAAGACAAAATATGTCAAATAAAGTATCATTGCATAGATATCGAAAAGTTATATGAAATCAAAAAAAATATTTGATTTGGCTACCCGAGTCAAAAGTTATGGCCTTCCGAAGTTTTAGGGTCACGAGACTCACGAGATTGTGCTACTTGGCTCAATCCTGTGAGTGCCAAGGGGGATGAGGGCGTCACTCAATCGGGGAAAAAAAAAGAATGTGTGAGTGATGCAGGGGAGGGTCATGACACTCAGTGCCGCTGGGTCGCTGGGTCCCCCTACGATATTGAATGGCCCGCATTGGTAAATATCGAAAATCAAATACCAAATTAGTACATTAAAACCTCAAAAAACCCATTTGGGTCAAAGAGCCCTCATTATAATTCTATGCTGAAAACGTATACTAATTATTATAATCCTGTCATTATGTATACACTAAATGCATGTTATTGTCCTCTAATACCCCCCTCAAGTTGAAGCATGTAAGAATGAAATGCCCAACTTGGGAAGGAATGCACGAAACAAAAGACCGTCGTAAAGTTTTGGTGAAGATGTCGGCAAGCTCAGACCGTGAACGAACATACGATGTGACAATGTATTTGCTTGAATATGTTCTCGAATGAAATGACAGTCGAGCTCTATATTTTTAGTCCGCTTGTTGAATATCTGATTTGCGACTATGTGGAGAGTGGCTCTGTTATCGTAAAATATGTAACATCCCCGTCTCGAGCCGGTTCAATTAACATACATATGATAAAACAGAAAACAGCGGAAGACTTAACTTCTGAAAATACGAGCTAACTTTTTCTTTTTCTTTTTAAATTCCCATTCGCCGTAAACGAAAATCGGGCAGAGTTTCCTCTATAAATCGGACAACTGGGGATTTTCCAATCCCACACAGAAGCATTTCCTGATAAACAGTTTATACAAATATAATCAAATGCCCATCCATGGGCGCATGCATAACTTGGCTCAGTGCCACTATATCTAACAGCATGCAATCCAACACGTAAACATATCTGAATACTACCTCATCATATAACGTGCCTGAATACCCAAATGTACAAGCATCAAAGCGACAGACGTGTACAAAACATATACAAGCCATATACAAAATAAAGGATCAATATCATGATCCATCAAATGCGAAAATACTAAAATACATCAAACACTCCAAAAAGGTAGTAGCCTACAGCCACTCAAAATCCGATCTGTCAACTGCCTCAGTCCAAAGAGGGGTGAGATTACAAATCTCAATAAGCTCCAAGTTTATAGAGAATTCTCCATACCCCTGGCTCACTCCTGCATGAAAGTCAGATACAAAGTATACAAATACAACATATAACAGATATCATAACAGAACAGAGCATATATCATATCATATCAGAGATGCGCGCCGTCATTCCCAAGGGAGGAACCCAAGCGGAAATCAACGCACGTGTTCCCGAGGGAGGACCCCAAAGCGGAACCAGACATATCAGAGGCGTACACCATCAGTCCCGAGGGAGGACCCCAAAGCGGACGTCCGGGTACTATACAATCAATGGCCAGAGATTGTTACAGAAATCATATTACAGAAGTCATATAAGAGCAAAACATATCATGTTATCAAATAACTCTATATGAATGCATCTATACAAAGCATCTAAATCACAGTCATACAGTCAAACCATAGTTCACTAACCATGGTGGAGCACTCAAGCAGGAAAAGACTCCTTAAACATAGAGCTTACCTCTTGAAGCTTTACCAATACACTTACTTGTGGACCAAGTTACTTTTATCGCTTCAAGAGATTTCCGATCCTTCTCAATCCCTAGGCACACCTAGAGAATAATTTACAATGCATCAATAAAATGATACTATGCCATGATTATTTCATAAGCATACATTTTATCGCTTATTTTCCTTTCTTTATACTTTTGCCAATGTTATGCCAATACACAAGTCTAGACCACCTTATACTAGTTAGCATTCTTTAATT
The DNA here is from genome assembly GCF_033153095.1 of Gastrolobium bilobum. Taxonomy (NCBI): domain Eukaryota; kingdom Viridiplantae; phylum Streptophyta; class Magnoliopsida; order Fabales; family Fabaceae; genus Gastrolobium; species Gastrolobium bilobum. The sequence goes on from NW_026898299.1 coordinate 463,838, forward strand.
TTAATCAAGTATTCACTTGAGAATTTTCAATATCATTCATGCCATTTTACTTCAAACGCCGCAGACATACCCTTAGGAAATCAAAGTATTTTTCAACCATTTTTCGAGTCATTTTACTTCTTAACTCATCAATTTTATACAATGAATTACAACACATTTTATTTACAATAAAATGTAGCAAAATATACTCCTATACCACCCTATAGGTCGAACACTACAAGGACATAGACAAAGGTTCTTTTTCTTCACTTACACGTAACTTACACATACAAATACATGTTTTCATAAGGTTCCAACTTAATTTTTGGAGTATAAAGTCCCTCCAAAGCCCCACAAGGCCTAAACCTAAGGGCATATTTCATATAATTTTTCCCACTTTGGCATTCTCACTAATTTATCAAATTTCCACTTAATTCCTACACATTAAACCTTCCTAATACTTAAGATAAAACTTTTGCACAACAACCTACTCTTCACCTATGATGGCCGAACATGTAGAGGAAATCATAGGATTTTTTTCTAATTTTTTTACATACATACAAATGCTTATTTTCATTTCTTACATCCAAGACATCAAAGATTCATCATTAAATCAAAGTTTAATACACAATGCTTTCCTACCAAAACATACTCATAACTTTTATAACTCAAATCATCAAAATAATACCATGGAAATAGAGGTTCATTACCTCCAAAAGCTTATACAAGGTCTAGAAGGTGACCAACAAGCAAGACTCCACCAAAAACCCTTTTTCACCTTGGATGAATAGTAATCCGAAAATGGAGTGATGAATATCTCCCTCCACAAACGAAATCAGCTCAAATGGAGGGGTGGAATAGCTTCCTTGGATGATTTCCTATAAGATTGGTATATTGGGTGAAAGATTTGGTGGAATATTGGAGGAGAAATCAAAGAAGACAAAACCAAAACCCTCACCCCCCTTCCATAGCTGCTGATCGGTTCCAAGAGAGAGAGAAAAGAGTGTTTTTCTTTGAGTGAATAGTGATCACATAAGTCACTTATGTTTTATAGCACATGTGGCTTTTACCCGGGTATTTTTCTTTCGCGTATTTTCACTTAAACTAACCCGGAACTAACTCAAGGCTACAAATATATTTTTATTTTTTCTAATATCATTTACATTAATTTTTATTTCCTAAGGAACAATATTCATAATTCACAGTATGGTTTTTGCACCGTTTTTGACGAAATGCACTGTGAATCACTAATTGTACTTCATTTATTTATGAAACTTAAAACTTATAAACTTATCATTTTCTTGGGCCTATATTGACTTGCTTGGCATATATTGGACTTTCTTATTCTTATTTCATCAATTATTTATTTCTGGACTCTACCGGTTGCTTAAACAGCAGTACAAAATACCCGGTAGAAACACTATTCACGAGATTTTCACGGAAAGTGCCAGACTATACAATTTTTCGTTCTGAACTCATATTTGTCGTCAGAATTATCAAATTATGTCTCTAAAATTATTTTGCTCTTTTAAGCTCTACCGGTTAATTCACAAAACTGTAAATTCTCCGGCAGAACGCACTGTTCATAACATAGTCATGATTACAGTCAAAATACTCGGAATCACTCACTGAATCTAATTATGGCATTTAAATCCTTAAATTAAATCTCTAATTAAGATTTACCATTTAGGGTCATTATATTCACCCCACCTTTTAAGGATTTTGCCCACAAAATCAAATACGAAATATCACACATACCTGACGTCAAACTCAGGGTACTGCTGGAGAATTTCATTCTCCCGCTCCCAAGTAGCGTCTTCAGGAGTCAATCATTCCCATTGCACCTTGATCATGGGAATAGTCCTGTTTCTCAACACGTTTTCATCACGAGCTAGAACCTTCAACGGTCCCACAACAAATTTCAAGTATTTCCTTACTTCAATATCGTCCCGCTGAACAATGTGGGACGCATCCGGTACATATTTGCGAAGCTGACTGATGTGAAAAACACTATGCAGATTTGACAGATGTGGAGGTAAGACAAGCTGGTATGCCACAGGTCCGACCCTTTTCATAATCTGGTAGGGCCCAATGAACCTAGGACTCAACTTCCTCACTCCTAGAGCACGCCCAACACCCGTAGTCGGAGACAAACGGATAAATACATGATCCCCTTCTGAAAATTCAAGGGGTCGATGCTTTGCATCATAATAACTCTTTTGGCGACTCTGTGCTTTCTTCAATCGATCCTTAATCATCATAATTTGATCGGTAGTCTCTTGGACCATATCAGGCCCAAATAACTGCCTCTCACCAATTTCTGACCAACAAGTAGGCGCCCTGCACCTACGGCCATACAAAGCTTCATAGGGAGCCATGCCCAAACTGGCATGATAACTATTATTGTAGGAAAATTCCACCAGAGGAAGATATTTATCCCATGCATTTCCCTGCTCTAAGGCACAAGCCCTCAACATGTCCTCCAGGGTCTGAATAGTCCTCTCAGTCTGACCATAAGTCTGGGGATGATAAGTTGTACTCAGCCTCAGCTGTGTACCGAATGCCTATTGCACTGCATCCCAAAGTCAAGAAGTAAATTTAGGGTCCCGATCACTAATGATACTTTCAGGAACACCATGCAGTTTCACAATCTCCCTTACATATAACCGAGCCAGCTGCTCTGTAGAGAAACTCGTTTTGACTGGTATGAAATGTGCAGACTTTGTCAATCTGTCAACAACTACCCAGATAGAATCAAAACCAGCCTGAGTTCTCGGTAATGCCACTACAAAATCCATAGAAATACTGACCCATTTCCATTCCGGAATATCCAAGGGCTGCAATAATCCAGAAGGTCTCTGATGCTCAATCTTAACTTTCTGACATGTCAAACACTTACTCACAAACAGAGCAATGTCTTTCTTCATTCCCGACCACCAGAAATTTCGTTTCAAGTCTTGGTACATCTTGGTAGCACCAGGATGGATAGTGTACTTACCCATATGGCCCTCAGCCAATACCTCATCTACCATTTGACCCTTCGGAACAATGATCCGATCTTTGTAAAACTTAAGACCGAACCTATCTGTGGACACAAAGTCCTGCTCTTTCATAGACTGAATCTCTTCATCAAGCAATTGAGCTTCTTTAATCCGCTCAACTAATGAGTTCAGGACTACCGTAGTAGTCAATAAATGCGGACTATCCTCTGTATTCACAGGAATGCGGAGATCCCTGAATTTCTCAATCAAATTATACTCAGAAATCATCAAATTGGCCATACCAAGCGCCTTTCTGCTTAAAGCATCTGCTACTACATTGGCCTTACCGGGGTGATATTGCAATTCAAAATCATAATCCTTCAGGAATTCCACCCATCGGCGTTGCCTCATATTCAGCTCTTTCTGATCAAACAGATATTTCAAACTTTTGTGGTCACTGTAGACAATGAAATCGGCCCCGTATAGAAAGTGTCGCCAGATTTTCAATGCGAACACTACGGCTGCCAACTCAAGATCGTGTGTCGGATAGTTCTCCTCATGCGGTTTTAACTGCCGAGAAGCATAAGCAACCACCTGACGAAACTGCATTAAAACACAGCCTAACCCAAACTTAGAAGCATCACAATACACCACAAATTTACTGGTAGGATCCGGCAATATCAATACCGGAGCTGTAGTCAACTTCCTTTTCAACTCTTGAAAGCTCACTTCACATTCTTGGGTCCACACAAATGGGTTCCCTTTACGGGTTAACCGTGTCAAAGGTAGTACCATCCGTGAGAATCCCTCAATAAAACGCCTATAATACCCAGCCAAACCAAGAAAACTCCTGATCTCTGTAATATTTTTAGGACGTTCCCATTCTAACACTGCTTCAATCTTACTCGGGTCCACTGCCACTCCTTCAGATGAGATGACATGGCCCAGAAATTGTATCTCAGAAAGCCAGAATTCACACTTTGACGGTTTAGCATACAACTGATGCTCTCTCAGAATCTGCAAAACAACCTTTAGATGCTCAGAATGCTCTTCTTTACTCTTTGAATATATCAGTATGTCATCAATAAAGACAACCACAAACTGATCCAGATAGGCTTTAAAGATCCGATTCATATAACTCATGAAAACGGCTGGTGCATTTGTAAGCCCAAATGGAATAACCAGATACTCATAGTGTCCATATCGGGACCTGAAAGCTGTCTTCGGAACGTCATCCGGCTTTACCCGGATCTGATGATACCCGGACCGGAGATCAATCTTAGAAAATACAGTCGCACCACGCAACTGATCCAACAAATCATCTATACGCGGCAAAGGATACTTATTCTTAACAGTAACCTTATTCAACTGCCGGTAGTCTGTACATAATCTCATAGACCCATCCTTCTTCTTAACAAAGATCACCGGTGCTCCCCACGGAGACACACTCGGTCTGATAAAATTTTTACTGGACAAGTCTTCAATCTGCTTCTTCAATTCAGATAATTCCAGAGGTGACATCCGGTATGGGGCAAGAGAGATAGGCCCCACGCCAGGTAACAAGTCAATTGCAAATTCAATTTCCCTCTCTGGAGGAAAGTGCGGAATTTCATCCGGAAAGACATCCTCAAACTCGGAGACAATCGGAATAACAGAAATTGGCTCCTTGTTGACGCCAACCAGACCTCCCAATAAAACATACCCGGAATCTCCTTCCTTCAAGGCCTTTACCACCCGAAGTACAGACAAATAAGGAGACTCCCTTTCTTCATCATGAGATGAGACAGAAATGGTTTTACTGCAGCAGTCAATCTTCACACAGTACTTAGACAACCAATCCATCCCCAGAATTAAATTCACAGAAGCAAGGTGCAAGACAATAAAGTCGGCAGAATATTCCCTGCCTTCATACTTGAATTTCACATTTTCACAAACATAGTCTTCACTAAAAACACTTCCCACAGCCGTAATAATGCGCATAGGAGTTTTCATTTTTATCACATGCAGACCAAATGCTTCGGCTACATAATCAGCAATAAAAGAATGTGTGGCACCAGAATCAAACAAGACACTAAGCATTTCATCATGAATAGAAATCATACCTCGTACCAAACTAGCTGATCTCTCAGCCTCTTGCTGAGTAACTGCATACACTCGGGCAACTGGAGGTGGGAGAGGTAGAGATGGTTCCTCAACCACAATAGGAGCCGGAGTAGCCTGAATAGTAGAAACCTGTCCCCCATTAAAGGGGCAGTCCCTAATAAAATGCCCAGGTTGGCCACATTTGTAACACAGTCTTTGCTCTTTTCTGCAAACCCCTGCATGAACTTTACCACATGTAGCACATAGAGAAGCAGACTTAATATTTCCAGGCTTAGAATTTCCCGCCTTTTTGAACTTACCATCAGACTGTCTAACCTGCAACCCTTTTCCTTTAGAATTCCCAGAAGTGTTTTTAGGACCAGAATTAGGAGCAGATTGGTCCTTATGCTTCCTTCTATAGTACTCTTGAATGTTTTTACACTTTTTAACGAGTGCAGCAAAAGTATCAAAAGTGTGTCCTGCAAGTTTTTCAGAAATATTATCATGTAGTCCTCTATGAAATTTAAATACCAGATCATCCTCAGTAGGTGGAGCTCTCTGGAAATGAGAGTATTTGGCCAGCTTATTAAACTTATTCAGATATTCATCAATAGACATCTGGCCCTGCTTTAGTTCTTCAAATTCACCCTTCTTCCTTATCCGGGCTTCAGCCGGAAAGTATTTCAGCAAGAATTGCCTTTCAAATAAAGGCCAGGTAATAGCATGACCCTGACATTCCAAGGGCTGACGGGTATTTCTCCACCAATCGGCTGCATCATTCTGCAACATATAAGAAGCATACAACAATTTCTACTGATCATCACACTCCATGACAGTAAAAATGCGATCCAATTCTTCTAACCACTGAATTACAGCAATATGATCAATGCCTCATTTATAATTTGGTGGTGCATGTTTTCGGAAGGCATTAAGCATTCTTTCTCTTTGCTTTCTATTAGTGGCTGGTTGTGCCTAGGAGTGTAAATGGGCCAGGCTGGCCCAGCCCAGCCTACGGCTCGGCCTACATTGAGCCCAGCTCAGGCCCAGCCTTTCAGGAAAGTAGAGTGCTTATAAAAAAGCTTTTTTAATAAATAGGTCATAGGCCAATTTTTCAAGCCCGGCCTACATAGGCTCTATTTAATTTATTAAAATAAAATATATATTATTATTATTTTATGTGGCAAAGACACAAAGTACCCTTTTTGTGCTATTTTATTTTGTGAAAGAAAAACTGGTATAATGTCTCCAAATTTTACATGTTGTTGCAGCTTAATACCATGGAACCCTTGCTGTGATTATGATGTTACATCTTTCAATCATAATCTTCTTTCCCTTGTCTTGATGGTGGTTTAAAGATTTTTAGATGAATGACATTCTCTTGGACTTTATTTCAGCATCCAGTAATTGGATATTCCTCTATGGAGGAATTATGGCTGTTTGTGGTTGTGTATGCATGAATGGCTTTGCTCTATACATTTATTTTTTTTGCTTAGTATATATATGTGGCTGAGGCCTGTAGGCCATGTCAGGCTTTCTTATTTTTGAAAATGGGCCGGGCTTGGCCTACAAATAAAGCCTTTAATAGGCTAATAGGCCAGATAGGCTGACTTTTTTTTGACGTAGGCTTGGGCCAGAATGGCCAAAGCCCAGCCCAGCCCAGCCCATTTACACCCCTATTGTGCCACACCACCCCTGTGACTAGATTCTTCATTCATATCATTATTTCCTTCACCCTCCACAACAATGGGATTATGAGGAGGAGGAACAGGTTGTTGTGGTTGTGGCTCAGGCTGTGGTTGTGGCTGTTGAAAAGGTTGTGGTCGTGGACCTTTCCCACCAGCCCTCACCTCAACCAAGAGTAATCTCATCATTTCAATATTCGCCATTCTGCTTGCTGCCATCATTTCTTGATTGGCCAACCTATTAGCCTCTAACAGGTCTTGATTTGCTTTCATCATCACTTCCAGCTCTCGCTGCCTAGCTGCAGCCATATTTTGTTGCATCTCAGTTAAGGCCGTTATCATTGGATCTGGCTGTGAAGTATTTCCCCGCTGATTTATTCGGGGTCTAGCCAAATCTGCTAGAATAGGATCTGTCGGGTCACTAGGAGGATCAGGAGTCCTTCTTGGACGAACCATAATTCTGCTTACACAAAGGAATGAGTTAGCTACGCTCACACTCAGTGATCAGACATGCATATCATATGACTCCAAGAAAAACTCGAGAATATCCCAACCCGAACAGTTTATGCAATATATCACAGACTTTCCTAGGGAGACTGCTCTGATACCATAAATGTAACATCCCCGTCTCGAGCCGGTTCAATTAACATGCATATGATATAAACAGAAACAGCGGAAGACTTAACTTACGAAAATACGAGCTAACTTTTTCTTTTCTTTTTAAATTCTCATTCGACGTAAATGAAAATCGGACAGAGTTTCCTCTATAAATTGAACAACTGGGGATTTTTCAATCCCACTCTGAATCATTTCCTGATAACAGTTTATACAGCACATCAATCCAGAAGTACCAGTCATGCAAATATAATCAGATACCCATCCATGGGCACATGCATAACTTGGCTCAGTGCCGCTAATCTAACAGCATGCAATCCAATACATAAACATAACTGAATACTACATCATCATATAACGTGCCTGAATACTCAAATGTACATGCATCAAACTGACAGACATGTACAAAACATATACAGGCCATATACAAAATAAAGGATCAATGTCATGATCCATCAAAGGCGGAAATACAAAATGACATGAATATACTTCCAAAAAGTAGTAGCCTGCCACTCAAAATCCGATTCGTCAACTGCCTCAGCCACGTGTCGCGTACCTGCCTAGTGAGGACTCACCGGGAATCTGGGCACCTGAAAATATGTCCCCAACGAGGGGTGAGATTACAAATCTCAATAAGCTCCAGGTTTATAGATAATTCTCCATACCCCTGACTCACTCCTGCATGAAAGTCAGATACAGAGTATACAAATATAACATATAACAAATATCATAACAGAACAGAGCATATATCCATATCATATCAGAGATGTGCGCCGTCATTCCCAAGGGAGCATATATCCAAGCGGAAATCAACACACGTGTTCCCGAGGGAGGACCCCAAAGCGGAACCAGACATATCAGAGGCGTACACCATCAGTCCCGAGGGACGACCCCAAAGCGGACATCTGGGTACTATACAATCAATGGCCAGAGATTGTTACAGAAATCATATTACAAAAGTCATAACAGAGCAAAACATATCATGTTATCAAATAACTCTATATGAATGCATCTATACAAAGCATCTAAATAACAGTCATACATTTCGTGTTTTGGTTGGTTTAGTTGGTTTGGGCATCATGGTTGTGGTTTCTGTGAACACACATTGGATGATACTCTTAGGCTTATATATGCCCAGGGCGTACGTGGAATTGGGGTTACCATCCCGTATCGTCGTAGTTTGTTTCTTTATATTCCCCATTTCTCTAAATCCCTTGCTATATCCCGTTTTCAAAGTGGTTGTTTTATTCTATTGATATGCATCGAAGTGAACCATTGGGTGGAGTTTTCTCCAGAACCTCTTGGTTACTGAGATATATTCGTATATCTCACCCCGTCTCGGGGCATTTATTTCAGGAGGTAGCAGTGGAGCAGGAGCAGCGGGTAAGAGGCCCGTAGAGTGAGCATTGGAGTGCTTCATGTTTTGTTTTTTTGTTGGCCGTGTGGCCTAGGCTAGACTTAGGGCATGGACATCTCATATGTATGTTGTATGAGCTTCATTAGCATATTTGTTCATGCCATTTTGCCTAAGTCTAGTAGTTATGTATTTGGTTATGTTGTCATTTGAATTTAAGTTGTAATATTGGAAGAATGTAAGTTGAAGTTTAAGTTTCAATTTGTAAAGCGTAAAGAAATATTGTAATAGTATTGATGCATGACTATTTATGATGGAAGGGCCTTAGGCCTATTTTAGGGTATGATTACATGTATGATAAAAATATGCATGGAAAAGGTGTTAGTGATTGCAACTACTTAAGGATGATTAATATGAATTATATGCCTAATAACTATAAACTGGATTGGGTTGTAAGTGCCCCAAGGCGTTGTTGATCCTTGTGTGTGCCACCCATTGGATTATTACTGTATTATCATGTGTTTATTAGGTACATTTGAGGTTTAAATGATCGTTTACAACTTTGGGATTATTGGAAAAACAAAGGAAACTCTGGCGAAATTTCTGTAGAATTGGCAGATTTTAGGCGAACTTCGGGAGGGCATATCTCCCTCCATAGAGGTCCAATAGGGACGTGCCATACTCCATTTTGAAGGTTGAGATGTTCTCTACCTTGTGTCAAAATTTGAGGAAATTCTGGGTTGATCTTTGGCCTGAAAAAAATAGAGAAACACGGACTGCTCATGTGCCCCTGCACCTGAGGCAGATTCTGGACCGGATATGGGAAATTAATTCCTGCTTCGTTTCACAGTCCAATTAAGCGTATGATATATCAAAATGAATTTTGAGATGTCTAGTTTGTAGGATAAAAATTTGAGAGCAATTGGTTGAATGGATTGAGTGCAGTAAATCGAGTAAGGTGAGTGGTTTGGAGCTGTTTTTGGGGTTGTTTGGCTATTTGATGATCCAACTTCAAACGGCGATAACTGGAGCTAATGAGCTCCGAATTGAGCGTACAATAGCTTGTTAAAAAGGGAATTAAGTAAGACAAAGATCTAATCCGAGAAGATAGTTTGGTTGCGAACAGTTTGGTCGCAGAAAAATTTAGAGTGAAACATGTCCGAATTGGTAAAAACATAAAGTTTGGAAATTGGCTAAGTGAGTTTATGGGAACTCCTTAGTAACTTATAATAAGTAATGTGAGTTATAAAAATAGTTTCAATAAGTCTTCCGCAAGAGTTTACGGTTACGGTCACAACTTTTAATTATTACGCTTTTTTATGTTTTAAATGCTCGCGTAATAATCGGAAAAAGTTTATTCGCATTTTTATAAATGAATTGTTGTGATTGTAACTGCGCTTAATATCATAATTAATGTTAACAATACCGGTGTACAACGGGATGTTACACATACAGTCCAACCATTGTTCACTAACCATGGTGGAGCACTCAAGCAGGAAAAGACTCCTTAAACATAGAGCTTACCTCTTGCAGCTTTATCAATCTGCTTACTTGTGACACAAGTTACTTTTATATCTTCTAGATATTTCGATCCTTTTCAGTCCCTAGGCGCACCTAGAGAAAGAATCCAAAATACAAATCAACAAAATGCTATCATGCCTAGATTTTACATAAGGCTTGCATTTTATCGCTTCTTTTCGTTTCTTTACGTTTTTGCCAATACTATGCCAATACACAAGTCTAGACTTCTTTATAACCGTTAGTGTTCTTTAATTTAATCAAACATTCCCTTAAAAATTTTCCACATAAATCATGCTATTTTTCTTCAAAAGGCGCGGACATACCCTTAGGAAATCAAAGTATTTTTCAACCATTTTTCAAGTCATTTCACTTCTTAACTCATCAATTTTATACAATGAATTACAACACATTTTATTTACAATAAAATGTAGCAAAATATACCCTTATACCACCCTCTAAGTCGAACACTACAAGGACATAGGCAAAGGTTCTTTTGCTTCACTTACATGTAACTTACACATACAAATACATGTTTTTATAAGGTTCCAACTTAATTTTTGGAGCATAAAGTCCCTCCAAAGCCCCACAAGGCCTAAACCTAAGGGCATATTTCATATAATTTTTCCCACTTTGGCATTCTCACTAATTTATCAAATTTCCACTTAATTCCTACACATTAAACCTTCCTAATAGTTAAGATAAAATTGTGCACAACATCCTACTCTTCACCTATGATGGCCGAACATGTAGAGGAAAGCATAGTATTTTTTTCTAATTTTTTTACATACATACAAATGCTTATTTTCATTTCTTAAATCCAAAACATCAAAGATTCATCATTAAATCAAAGTTTAATACACAATGCTCTCCTACCAAAATATACTCATAACTTTTATAACTTAAATCATCAAAATAATACCATGGAAATAGAGGTTTGTTATCTCTAATCAACTATCCAAAGCCTAGAAGACATCCACCAAGCAAAGCTCCATGAAAAGCTCACTTTTTCTCCTCCAATGAATAGTAACTCGAAAATGGGAGGAGGAAGAACTATTTCCACACTTAACTATAGCTCGAATTGATAGGTGGAATGGACTCATTGAGTGGTTTACAATCGATTTCATGTGGTGGGTCTTTGGATTTGGTGTAAGATTCAAAGAGAAATCAACAAAATCAACAAAACCCTAACCCCCCCCCCCCCTTTTCCTTGGCTGAAGCTCGGGCATGTAGAGAGAGAAAAGAGTATGTTGTGAGTGAATAGTGCTCACTTAAGGGAGTGGGACATGTATGTATAGGTGGCTCTTTTTACCGGTTGTTTTTCTTTCGCGTATTTTTACTTAAATTGCCCCGGAACCAACTTAAAGCTACAAACATATTTTTATTTTTCTAAAATCATTTACATTAATTTTTATTTCCTAAGGAACAATATTCATAATTCACAGTATGGTTTTTGCACCGTTTTTGACGAAATGCACTATGCATCACTAATTGTACTTCATTTACTTACGAAACTTAAAACTTATAAACTTATCATTTTCTTGGGCCTATATTGACTTGCTTGGCATATATTGGACTTTCTTATTCTTATTTCATCAATTATTTATTTCTGGACTCTACCGGTTGCTTAAACAGCAGTACAAAATACCTGGTAGAAACACTATTCACGAGATTTTCACGGAAAGTGCCAGACTATACAATTTTTCGTTCTGAACTCATATTTGTCGTCAGAATTATCAAATTATGTCTCTAAAATTATTTTGCTCTTTTAAGCTCTACCGGTTAATTCACAAAACTGTAAATTCTCCGGCAGAACGCACTGTTCATAACATAGTCATGATTACAGTCAAAATACTCGGAATCACTCATTGAATCTAATTATGACATTTAAATCCTTAAATTAAATCTCTAATTAAGATTTACCATTTAGGGTCATTATAACAATAACTTTAATTAACTTATGTAATTTATTAAGAGAAAAAGTTTCTGATGTTATTTTAGACAACTTTGTCTAATGTTCATCGAAATGACGTCGTTTTGGAGTTGAAATATTAAAAAATTAGAATGATAAAGACTATTATAACCTTGAAATAAATTAAAATTACAAAAACACCATGATTTCCGTCCCAAAACAACGTCGTTTTGGTGAATATTAAATAAAGTTATCTAAAGTAACTTTAGAAAAAACAAACTCATTAATTAATTATGACTTTTGGAACTTAGCATACTTTAGTTTATCTCAAACTTAGGTCGATGTAATAAGAACTTTTAGATTTATGTATCTTGGTTTAAAACTGACTATGCTAACTTTTCTTAATTCATATGGGACGTATGATGGTTTTAATCACACGTGTCACACATAATAATATTTTAATTTCATATATTTATTTTTTTTTTAGCAAAAAAACTTTTTGACCCAACCTAACCAATCCGACATGAACTTAGGCTGGGCTAGGTTGAAGAAAAATATTTCCTCAACTCACAGCTTTGATAGACAGAAAGTTTTAAAAGCATCCTGAAACTCACCCAATAAACAACCCTAGAAAATAAATTTTCTCCTCTCTTATTAATTATCTTTTTATTCTATGATGTGTACTTTACAAAATACTTTATTTAATTAAAAATGATCTGCCCAAAGAATTATAAATTCAATTCCTAAAAATCACAACCTCTGCGAAAAATAGAGAAACTCAAATCTAAAATTAAATTAAAGGGATCTATAGAATATGGGATATGATTGAAATCTTAAAAAGCATTATCCCATTTGGACGTGTGTATTAGACTAATAGTAATACAAGTGTTACCAAAATAAGAATACTTCTATTTGATGGAAGCACGTAGTTATTTTTAATTTTTGAGAAGTGACACATCACTACATGAGATGAGAGGCCGTCTATGAAGAACACTTCATTTTGTAATTTACGAAGGGTCAAAAGAAAAAAGTTACCTATTTTTTTAAAACTTTATTTTAATAAAAAAGACAAGTATAATAATTATAAAAAAATAATATAACAAATAATATATCACTTTCATAAAAGTCAGAAAAAATCTACAACAGACATATATAATAATATGTAACTGAAAAAATAAAATAGAGAACAGAATTTTAGAATAATTTATGAGAAAAGTTGGAGGGTGGCCTGAAAGAGTCTTTTGGGGCGATTTTTTTATTTTTTTTATTTTTATCTCTCTCTCTTCCTTTTGAAATACTTTATTATTTTTCTGATCATTGTTTTCCCAGAAAAATTTTCAAACCAAAAAGAATGTGTCCACGTAGGAACAAGAATACAACAACATAGAGAGAAATAGTGTGTGATTGTGTGTTTTGTGTTGTGTTGAGAATTGAGATCCAACTTTGTTTTCATGGTTAAGGCCTTCTTGTGTTGCTATTGCTGCTTAATTCTCGCCATTTCTCCAATGTTGTTTTCCGAAGCCCGAGATTGAACCTTCGTGCGTAAGCTACGTTCACCCTTTTCCCCCATTCATCATCTCAATCTTATCTGAAATCAAATCATTGATCCAACCCCACTTTTTATTTTTTTTTCCTTTTTCTCAACTCTGATTCGATTATATTTGCTCCAATTGTGCCAATTCTGCTGATCATCAGGTAGTTCCTTTGCGTTGTTATTTATTTTTTAATTTTATTTTTAATTTTTAACATTTCTATTGGGTGCATACCTTGGAAAATTTTGCATTTTGATTGATACCCATGTTTAATTATTGCATGAACAGCTTGAAAAAATGTCCACTGTTTGTTGGGTGCCCACCTTTTTAATCTGGAAAATTTTGGATTTTGTTGGATATTCCGTGTTGAGTTCTTGCATGCACAGCTTGGAAATGTTTGTTGCTTGTTCTTTGCTGTTTTTGGTGCCCGCTTTTTTCAATCTGGACAATTTTGAGTTTTTATTGATACCCATCTTGAATTCATGCATGCACTGGTTGAAATTTTTTTAGTGTTTGTTGCTTCTGATTCGTTGTTGTATATGTTATGGAATTTGGTTCTTTTGGATGGTTGGTGATAGAGAGATTTCTTGTCATATTGCTGGTTGTGTGACTCCTCAGTTTGTTATAGTTACTCTTGGCCCTTGTAAATAATCCAAGATTAGTTGGTTTATGTATATGCAGGTAGATAAACTTGAAATTAGTGGGGATTTTATGTTATCTTCTGGTGTCTAGATTGATTCCATGTTCGATTGCTGGAACGTGTGGTCCAGATCTCTTTGGTTGTGGTTGTGAAACTGTGTACAGGATTTCTTGCTGCAGTTCAGTATCCTCCAATATATCTTGAGATGGTAATTTGAGGTTGAATTGAGAATTTGAGTGTCAATAGGCAGGAAAAATTGAACATGAATTTGTGGGTAAGTCAGCTGTTTACATTTCTAGCCTTATTATTATATCAGCATTCTGTGAAAAGAATTAGCAGCTTGAGCAGCTGAGAAACTGTTATTATGGCACTAAATAAGACAGGAAAGTTGTTTGGTACCAACACTGGGGAGGACCCTGGCTTGTTTCCTCAAAACACCCGGCCAGAATTGCGCGGTGGTGTTGCAAATACAGGACAACAAATGCATAGTAATATCTCTCTACAGGCAGGGGAAGAATTTGCTGTGAATTTTGGTCATGATGGAATTGCTGCACGAAGAGTTCCTGTTTCACCTGATATACCTCGAAATCATGAGAATAGGGTTGGGTTGAATAGGGAGAGTGGCCCCGTGAGATATGAGGATCTTACAAATATTTTGGGGTTGAGGAGAATGGACTCTGAGTGTGCTTCTGACATATCAGACTTTGTCTCCATAAAACAGCCTGCACAGGAGATGGAAAATTGGGCTTCTGTTAACATTTTAAGCAAAATTCAAAAGGGAGATGGTGATAGTTGCCATGCATTGAGGAAGGCTGTTCGTGAATCAATTGGTGACCAACCTGGTATTGGGCCAGCTGTATCACCCCTTCTCAGATATGAATCTTCTCAGACCAATGGGTTTTCTGGTTCTGGAATTTTAGATGATTCTGTGTCTGGGAAAATGAAGTTTCTGTGCAGCTTTGGTGGAAAAATATTACCAAGGCCCAGTGATGGGAAACTCAGATATGTAGGGGGTGAGACACACATTATATCTATCCGAAAGGATATTTCATGGGAGGAGCTAGTGAAGAAGACCTTGGGTGTTTGCATTCAACATCACACAATCAAATACCAACTTCCTGGGGAGGATCTTGATGCTCTAATATCTGTTTCATCTGATGAGGACCTTCAAAATATGATAGAGGAATACCATGGGCTTGAAAGGCATGAAGGTTCTCAAAAGCTAAGAATTTTTTTGGTTCCTTTGGGTGAATCTGAAGAGACATCGTCAACAGAGGTGAGCACTGTTCAGCAGAGTGATCCTGATTACCAATATGTTGTTGCCGTGAATGGCATAGTAGACCCTAGTCCTAGGAAAAACATTGGTGGGCAGGGTTTGACAAATGAAACAAGTCAGTCTGTTGCAAGTTTGAATTTTGCTTCAGTTTTTCAAAAAACTTCTCCAAATGCCTCTTCTCCTTTGGAGATAAGGGATGGTATTAATGCTTTAAATCCAGATGGAATTCTGAATGATTCCCTTAATGTGCAAAGATCCTTCCCAATTTCTTCTACTCCAATTCAGGTAGCTGGTTCTGGCACAGGTTATGTACAATTGCTTGACAATAACTCATGCCAGGGAAGTCTTGAGAGCAACACATCATATATTACTGCTCAGCTACACCCTGAGAACTCCAGCATAAATACTGCTGATTGCAGATACCCTTATCAACATAAACACGGTGTTGTTGGTCAGCCCATGAAGCTCAATGAACGGCGTTTTGACAACTACAACCCAGAAAAAGAATTATTGACTCCTGTATATGTTAACCCAAGTGATGGTTACTGTGATGAAATTTTTGGGGGAGGGCCCTTGAATAAGGAAAGAAGATTCTACTCTGGAAATCCTCTTTCATGCTTGGATGATCCAATCTGTCAACATGCTGAGTCTTATGAAACTACTGACTCCCCTCATGGGATGCCTCATGCTTTTTCTGATTCACAGTTGCACGAGACTGGAGCAAGGTCTGGTTACACCTCACAAGAAGGAATTGGCCAATCTTTCTCCTGGAACCTGAAAAAGGCTCAATTACCTTCAACGTTACTCTCTAGTGTCTCGCAAGTGAACCTTATGGAGCATCAGCATGATTCCATTCTCTGTCATCCTCAAATGGAGTGTAAGATACCAAAAGTTGAGTCAGCTGAGATGCGAAGATGGCAAGATGTAGCATCTTCTTCTCCATATTCAGAATCATTAGGAATGAATGATCCTTTTCATAAGGATAGCATTTTAACTGAAAAGAAGTACCTTATTGCTCAAACTGACTTAAGAGGATCTACATTTGTAGCGAAGGATATTAAGGAAAGTTCTGTGAATTTAGAAAGGATGAAGATAATTGAAGAAAGGAATCCTATTCCCAAGAAGGATAGCAAGATTTATGAGGGGAAATCGTCTATCATGGATATGGGACATGGGACTGAATTGCATCTTTTGGACTCCTTCCCTGCTAATAACTTAAATGCTAATATTAATATGCAAAAGAATTGGGTACTACCTTCAAAGGATATAGTTCCCCCGTCATCAGGCATGATGGGACTCTCCCTAAAAAATCTTGCGGACAAGAACCCGTCTGATCTTCTTGGCTTGAGCCAAAGGACTAATGTTGGCAAGAAATGTACTTTGGCTGAAGGTCTGAATGGTGAACAAGGAATTGATTTTTCAGTGACCAGAAATTTTGATTTAAATGCTCCAATTTTAAAATGTGAAGAAAACTCTTTTGACAAAAGTTCTCTGGGAGGTCATACGTTTGAGCTGTCCATTGACCCAGATTATCTTGAATCTGCTCAAATTCAGCCTTCTAGTAATCTGATGGCTACAGGTTTTCTTGAAAATCCGATAGTAAGCTCTGCAATTTTGTATCCTCCTGTAATTCATGATAATCTTGGTCCAAGTTTAAACTTTCCTATGAATGGTCTGGATAATCCAAGCAAGAATATTTCTTTTAAAAAGGCACCTTTTCTGGATGACTTGACTGCCAGCACTGATCAAATGGTTGATCAGTTTATCCATGAACACTCTGCCTCTGGAAAGTCAAAAGTTGAAGATATAATGTCGGGACAATCTAAAAATTTAGAAAGGTGTAATGATGTAAACCCAGTGGAGCCATTTTTCATAGTAGAAGACGTGACTGGTGTTGTTCCTAAACATATTGAGTCTTCATTGGTAGGAACCTCACATATTGTGGATGAAGTTGGAAGTGATGTTGTATCCCCATCACCTACTGAAGCAGAGAGCATCATCCCTGAGTCTGATGAACCTGAGGTAGGGTAGGAAAAACTGAAATCTTACTAGAGTTTATGATGATATATTTATGGTTTCTGAATCTTTTATTTTCATTTACAGGATTTTAAAGACGATCAAACAGACAAGAGTGACTTCCTTTCTGATGCAATGATAGCAGAAATGGAAGCCAGCATATATGGTTTGCAGGTTGACCATCATTGATGTGTATCTTCTTCTTACAGCTGATTATTATTGATGAGTTTATGACTTGCTAAATAATTTCCATCTTCGTGTGCTTTTTTGCAATATATCATATGGTTTTCCTCTAACTGACTTTTAATGTTATGTCATTCAGATAATAAGGAATGCTGATCTTGAAGAACTTACAGAGTTAGGATCTGGTACTTATGGAACTGTTTTTCATGGAAAATGGCGGGGAACAGATGTTGCTATAAAGAGAATCAAAAAGAGTTGCTTTGCAGGGAGAGCTTCTGAGCAAGAACGGTTGGTGAGTCTTCAGTGCAATTTTCTTTTCAATGCCATTTTGTATTATGATAACATACATATTTTACATCTCTATTTACCCATAGGTTTAATGTTACTTCCTATAATTAAAGTGGAGGGATGAGACCAGGGTTAAATCCAAATTCACTCTCGCTGTCCCTTCATCCCTCATTCCCTCTCCCTCTCCCTCTCCCTTCTATATCTTTATGTATGTACATTCCTATGTATATTATCATGGAAATTGAATTCTACTGATGTCCCAAATTCAAATGATTTAAAACATAAGTTGTTAAATTTGGACCATAAGATAAAATGAGAAGTCTTGCATACTATTTTGCAGATTTTCTGAAAATATAAGTAATGCTCATTAAAAAAATTATATTCCAGTTTCAAAATTAGCTCTGCCCATTTCTATTCAAAAAAAACTATGTACATTAATCTGATAATGTCTCTTGGCTTGGTTAGGCAAAAGACTTCTGGAGAGAGGCACATATCCTCTCAAATCTTCACCATCCCAATGTGGTCGCATTTTATGGAATAGTACCAGATGGGGCTGGTGGAACCTTGGCAACTGTAACCGAGTATATGGTCAATGGCTCCCTTAGGCATGTGCTTGTTAAGAAAGACAGGTACCCTAACTTAGTCCATTTTCTCTGAATTTTGAATAAGTTAATTATGCACACACTGAATATCCAACTCTTTATGCAGATTACTGGATCGTCGTAAAAAGCTAATAATTGCAATGGATGCTGCTTTTGGTATGGAGTATTTGCACTCAAAAAATATTGTCCATTTTGATTTGAAATGTGACAATTTGCTTGTCAATCTAAGGGATCCACAACGACCCATATGCAAGGTAAGAATTCAATTCGTCAGGTTTCATCTTGTTTAACATTAGAATAGAGATGAAATCATAAGGCTTGTCATGGTGCTAACTCATTTGCTTAATTTTTTCTGATGACAATAAGCTATAAAAGGCTCTTATGAAAGAGTGAAACAGCATATTTCGGAACTGAGAATAGAATCATAAACCAAGCACAGTGATCTAGGTAGTTTGAAATGATTTGAGAGATTTCTAAACCCTTATCCTTCAACTCTCTGTCTCAAGTTATATTCTCCTCTTTCCGCCTTATGTCAATTAGTATTGGAGCCATGGAGAGATGTAGAAAAGAAATGAATTAAACTCTGCAGCATATGCTTGAAGATTGTGTCATGAGTACAAGCATTAAATTGACAAACAGTGGAAAGCAATATGGAGATTATAGAAAGTGACCACAACCCTTTGGACATTCTGGAAAGTTGTCAAGAAAATGAACTTTATGATGAAGGTGATGCAAACTCCTTTCATGATACTGTATCTGAGACTTAGTATACTGATAAAAATTTTCCGAAATTTCTGGAAAATTCTTGTTGAGTATGTCGGGCTAAGCTGAAAATAAATTCAAGCCACATTACAAATTAAAACCTCAATGTCTAAGTGATAAAGGAGTTTGATCTTTGCCAACCCCATTCTTCATTATTATTATTAAATTAAATTTCAGCACAAGGTAGTGTTAATCTGTGCTTTATCCATACTTTGAACCCAACCATTTGAGGGTCATGTTAGAATCTTAGAGAATAAACCAGTGGTCCATTTGTTTTCAGTGGAAGTCTCTACCAATCTATGGTGTTTATCGTGATGATATTCAACAATGTAGTCAAGCCATAAATGTGGTGGAGACTGGAAAGAGAAATTGTGGACTTTTGAATGGAATAAGATTTATTACTTGAGGAAGCCGAGAAGGAAAATTCTACAAAAGAAGACCCAAAGTCTCTTAGAATATTCCAGATCACAGGCTTGGTGTGTTGAATTTGGAAATTGTTCCATGTTCCATTTTTTAGCTAAACACACACACCTTGTAGATCATATTAAGAATGAATGTTTTTATTATCATTTTATATGAAATGGAATATTTCAAGAATGAATATTTTTATTATCATATTGATGTTTTGGTCTTTGATGATTTCATTGTAATTTTATCTGGAATTATGTTAGGGGGAGGTATCATTTCATTGTTTTAGGTAGTGTCAAGGTAATCGTTGTACAATTAAAGTTATATTATGATACATTTACCAGAAAAAGAAAAAAAAAGGAGTCCTATTATGATACAATATGGATTACGAAACACTAGAAGGGGGCCTTTATGCTGGTCAATATTTATTGTGTCTATGAAACTGCTTGGTACGTGTAGAAGGGATAGAACTTATCTCTCGAATTATCAATATTATACATAGTGTTTTTCCTTTGAATGTATTTAATTCCGAATTTGAGAGTTTTTTAAACCCTAGAACTCTCTATTGTTTCCTTTATCTCTCAACAGCAAGCTATACTGGCTGCCTTACCCCTCTAATCATGAACAGGATTTTTGAGTGAACTTCCTTTTGTGCTTATATAGTTGATTATTTTTGTGCTAAAAGCCCAAGGAAAAAAAAAAGTACTACTTACTTCATCAATGAAAAAATAGTAGTCATATTAGTCTGCCGATTTACTAAAATTATTTGTAATTGTCTTACTGTGACTATTTTTTGTTTTTCATTTTGCAACTTTTGTTTGTTGAATATTTTTTCCCAGGTTGGAGATTTTGGATTATCAAGAATTAAACGCAATACCCTTGTATCTGGGGGTGTGCGAGGAACCCTTCCATGGATGGCGCCGGAGCTGTTGAATGGTAGTAGCAACCGGGTTTCTGAAAAGGTAACTGGGACCATTCATATGAAGTTTAGCAATATAGAGGAACCAATGAATCTTTTGGCAGGAATTTAGCTAGTGGAATGACTTTGACAGGTTGACGTTTTCTCATTTGGCATCTCAATGTGGGAGTTATTGACAGGGGAAGAACCTTATGCAGATATGCATTGTGGTGCCATTATTGGTAAGATTATGTCCTACATTTTCTTTGTTAGTCCTACATTTTTTTACCTCATTACATGACTTATGCCTTACCAAATGGTATTCATTTTATGATGAAATTTCTCCACTTTGGGTTGTCAGCTTGCTTTGGCTAAATTGCATTTCTTCAAGTTTTTACTCCTGTATTAATCTAGTATTAGAATGCAGAGTTTGGCTCATCCAGTTATCAACACTTTACAAAACTTGCCAGGTGTAATAGAGGATATTTAGGGCATGACATGTTTTTCTTTTAATCTTTAACCAATGTTGGTGAGGTTGATTCTTGGAGCAGCAGTAAAGTTCCTTTTTGTGACCGAAAAGTCACGAGTTTGAGTTTGAGAAACCGTGTCTTTGCAAATATGTAGGGGTAAAGGTTGTGTACAATCGACATTCACTTTTACCCTCGCAAGTCAGCGAACCTTGTGTATCGGGGTTTTTCCATTTAATCAATGTTGGTATTTTTTAAACTTTCAACTCAGATGATGGCTGGAATGGTTTGCAAGAAGTCCCAGTGAGAAATGAGAAACTATTGCTTCTATGCTTACTTGTTCAATGCTGGACTGTAAATTCACTAGGCATGTTGCTGTTTGAAACTGACCAGACAAGACTATTGACTGTTACACTCAACAAACTGTAATTACCACTATTAAGGACTTATCTGGATATAGAAAAATATTTCAAATTCTCAGATTAGCTTGACGTACGAGTTATGACTGCACTTGTGCCAAGGATGCAATGATCCTTGACAATTTCATTGGGTTTAAATTTATGGTTATGTTTCTACCTTGATTAAATGGATGCCATGGATTCAACAAAAATAAGTTGGTAATAGATGTGTTACTTCCATTACTGATTTGCTTCTCTTTTGGTGACATATTTCATTTAGGGGGTATTGTAAAGAACACACTTCGACCACCTGTTCCAGAACGCTGTGATCCTGAATGGAGGAAGCTCATGGAAGAGTGTTGGTCACCGGACCCCGAAAGACGACCGTCATTCACAGAGATAACTGACAGGTTGAGATCTATGTCTATGGCCCTTCAAACTAAAGGGAATTATCAAGCATGGAAGTTAAGCCCCAATAGTGCTTCTTGAAACCAAGGCACATTTTCTGCAGTCATGTTTGATTGTACAGGACTTTCATTGTATAGTGTCTTTTAAAGAAGCAGTCAAGTTTGGGGTTGGCATGCTTTAAGGGTTATCACAACACACTTTACCTATTTTTTCTTGTAATTTCTGTTCGCTATGATATCTTCATTTGTTTATTCTTTCTTGTAAAAGCTGAGGTTGAGATCATGGTATAGTTGTCTAGATCTATCAACTTTTGTACTTGGTGGGTGCATGATCGAACATTTTGTCAAAGAAAAGGTGTCTTTTAGCGTATATATACAGACCATAGTGCTTGTAAACATGTTTTGATTTATTTGAGTGAAATAAGAGAGAATATTAAGTTTTTGAGTGAAATAAGTTCCACATGACCAAGAAAAGAAACACAATCAGAACAATAATAATACATTGAGTTGATGATTGAAAATAAAAGCAATGGAAGTTCCGCACATATTTATCAAAGTGATAATTAAAAATAATATAATGAGAACAATAATAATATTATGAAGAACAAATTTTCTTCAATAAAGATTAGCTATTTCTATCCTCGCTTCTCCCCCCAGTTTTTGCTTAAGGCATTTCTATTTTCTCAATTTTTTTAAAGATAATTAAGTTGTTATCCAAATGATTCAATGGATTATCATTCTAAGTTACTTCGTTCTCAATTTTCTCAAAAATTCTTGTAGTCTATTAAAGATAGAAAATTCATTTTTCCATTTACCTTCTCTGTTGCTGTCTGTTACTCATTTTTCTGTTTTGGTCATTTCTGTTTTTCCTCTTGCGCATTTTACGGAAGTTAGTTATCATCTGTAAACTTCCTATATAATAGGAAATCACATCACTGTTGATGAGTACAATGAATACAATCAGTCTTTATTTTTCTGCTGCATTTTGTTTCTCTATTTGTAAAATGGTATCAGTAGTAATTCTCTGATCCCTGCCCTTGCCTTTCTCCATGGCTCGTGGTAGTGGTACTAGTAATAATACTTCCACTAATTCCAATCCCAGTGGTGGCACATCTTCTGGTTCTTCGAATTCAGTCGATGATTCCAGAAGCCCCTATTATCTTAGCAATGGTGATCATCCAATATTGATCTTAGTCACTCACTCGCTGACCGGCTCTAATTTCAATTCTTGGTTGCGAGCTATGGTCATTGCTTTAACAGCGAAAAACAAATCTCCCTTTGTTGATGGCACTCTTCCTCGGCCTTCACCGGATAATCTCTTGTTCAATGCCTGGAATCGTTGCAATTCAATGGTGATTTCATGGCTTCTGAACTCTGTTTCAAAAGATATCGCTTATAGTTTGATGTACTTCATCAATGCCTATGATATTTGGAACGATATTCGCAATCATTTTCATCAGGCCAACGGTCCTCGCATATCTCAGCTGAAACTCCAAATTTCCTCTCTGCAACAAGGTGCTCTCACCGTCAATGGCTATTATACCCGTTTGAAGATCTTATAGGATGAACTCCTTGATTATTCACCATCTTACCCATGCACTTGTGGTGCCTTACGATCCATCACCAATTATCGTGATCAGAATTATGCCATGCAATTTCTCATGGGTTTGAATGACTCTTATTCTTTAATTAGAGCTCAGATCCTTCTCATGGATCCTCTCCCTTCTTTATCCATAATTTTTTCCATGGTGTTACAAGAAGAACGTAAATGGGAGATCACTTCTTTTGTTTTAGTTGTTCAAGAAGCTTCTCCACCGCTTCTCAATGTTCCACCGCCGTCTGTTGCTGCTGCCGCTGGTGTGCCTCAACGACGTCAGCTTCCCTTTTGCACTTACTGTAATACTTTGGGCCATACAAAAGATAAGTGTTTCAAGTTACATGGTTTTCCACCCGGGTATAAACCCAAACCGGCTAGGCCCACTATAACTCCTCAATCCAACGATGTCGTTTCACCCATCCCTGATTTATCCTCACCAACGTTCACTCCCCAATAATATCAACAGCTTTTTTCCCTCATCTCACCGAACCCTAACCCATCTTCTTTTTCCTCTCAACCATCATCTCCACCAATAGACATTAATCCTACCGTTGCCAGCTTCAGTGGTGAGTTTCCTTCCCTCTTGTCTTCATCTTGCTGGGTTCTGGACACTGGAGCTACCCATCCTGTCTCCTATACCCCTTTGTCATCCACGACATCTCTTCCTACTTCCGAATCAGTCGTGTCTCTTCCTAATGGCACGGTTGTTCCGGTTGCAGCTAAGGGTTCCTTTATGCTCTTTGCACGTCTTATTCTTTCTGATGTTTTGTTTGTTCCTAAATTTTCTTTTAATCTTCTTAGCATCAATGCTCTTACACGTACTTCAGACATTGTTGCTCACTTTTTTTCTTCACATTGTTTTCTCCAAGAACGAGTATCAGGGAAAACGATTGGGATTGCTAGTCTCACCCATGGTCTTTACATCCTTGATTCAGAAGCTCTTCTCCCTCATAGTCATGTTCCCCCACCCCTTTGTTTTTCTGTTATTTCAAAGAAAGTTGCCTTGTGGCACTCAAGATTAGGACACTTGTCTTTACCCGTATTATCATCAATGAAAAATTGTTTACACCTTGATCCTTTTCTGATTCTTTGCAATGTACTGTTTGTCCATTAGCCAAGCAAAAATGTTTATCTTTTCTGTTAAATCCAAAATTATCTTCTCATCTTTGTGACCTTATTCATTGTGATATTTGGGGGCCATTTATACCTGTTTCTGTTGATGGATATCGTTATTTTCTGACTGTGGTTGATGACTGCACACGCTATACTTGGGTTTTTCTTCTTAAACACAAATATGATTTTTCTTCTGTATTTTCCAATTTCTACACCTTAATTCTCAATCAATTTAATACATCTATCAAGTCTATTCGTTGTGATAATGCCCCTGAATTTAACATCCCTTTATTCTCTTCAAAAGGCATTTCTGTTTTCCATTCATGTGTAGATAGACCACAGCAAAACTCAGTGGTTGAACGCATACACCAGCACATTCTCAATGTTGCTCGTGCCCTTCACTTCCAATCTCACATTCCTCTCCCTTTTTGGCAAGATTGCATTCTGAACTCTGTTTACCTCATTAACCGTACCCCTTCTCCTGTCTTACACAATGCCACTCCAATTGCCCTTCTTCACAAACAGCCTCCCAAATATTCCCATCTTCGTGCTTTTGGGTGTCTATGCTATGCCTCTACTCTTTCCCGCTCTAGGCATAAATTTTCTCCTAGAGCCCTACCTGCTGTCTTCATAGGTTATCCACCCGGTTTCACAGGTTACAAACTCTTGGATCTTCAGTCAAAACGAGTTTTTATTTCTAGAGATGTTGTCTTCTTTGAAACTGTTTTTCCATTTTCCTCATCTCCTATTCTTTCTACCCCTCTCAATTCTATTCATGTTACATCTCTTCCCACTCAACTCACTATTGATGCTCATACATCCAGACCATCAAGAAACTCTCGTCCACCAAAATATCTCCTTGACTATGACTGCTCCACCACCACATCACATCCTTTATCTTATTCATTATCATATCACCATATATCTCCCACACATCTGGCTTTTATAAATTCCTTATCCACACATTATGAACCCATAAATTACTCCCAGGCATCCTAACTACCCGAATGGTGCACTGCCATGCAACTTGAAATCGGCGCTGTTGAACAGAATGGCACTTGGGACATTGTTTCCCTTCCACCTGGTAAGACTCCAATTGGTTGCAAATGGATCTACCGTGTCAAATACAAAGCGGATGGGAGCCTTGAAAGATACAAGGCTCGTCTTGTTGCTCAAGGTTTCACCCAAAGAGAGGGTATTAACTACTTTGAGACTTTTTCACCAGTGGTAAAAATCACTAGTGTTCGTCTTCTTCTTGCTTTTTCTGCTATTAATGGCTGGTTTTTACACCAATTGGATGTCAACAACGCATTCCTCCATGGTGATCTCAGTGAGGAAGTGTTCATGAAATTACCTCCTGGCTACTTATGTCAAGGAGAACCTCTTCGACCAAATGTTGTTTGCCATTTAAGAAAGTCTCTTTATGGTCTCAAACAGGCATCTCGTCAATGGTTCCAAAAATTGAGCTCTACCTTGTTGTCCATGTACTTCTCTCAGTCCACATCTGATCACTCCCTGTTTCTGAAATTTGATGGCTCCACCATGCTTGTTGTTTATTAGAAAGTAAAAGTGAGAAAAAGGAAAATATTGATTTCATTGATTGGTAATTAATTTGTACATATGGAGCACTTATATAGAAGAGCATAACTAAAAAATAGAAGGATCTAGAATATCTCAATTAAAAATAATAAAATATTTATATCTCTAATACTCCCCCTCAAGATGGAGGGTGAATAGCATGAAGACTCCATCTTGGAAAGAAAGAAAATAAAGCTTCACGGAACATCAACCGGAGAAATCAATAGCACAGCAAATCAACTGGAATGATCATCAGTCTGAAGAGCTGGTAAAAGAAGGAAGGGTTGGGATGGACATCAGCCACCTAATATAAACGGTGCTGGGATGGACATCAGCAAAATAAATGTTCTGAAATGAACATCAGCAACATGAACAATGCTCCCCCTTAATAGGAAGCCAAAATAATGCCAAACAATGACAAAAATAAACCAAATACAAGCCAAATCAGACTTGAATAACAACACAAACATACGTGGGAATAAAATCTAAAATCTAAGTGGCCAAATACAAGCCAGAAAAAATAAATAAAAATAAAAATAAACCAAATAAAAATCAGCTACGTGGTAAAACACCATTTGGAGAGCTGAAACCATCTTCAGAGAGAGAGAGAGAAAGAGAGCTACAACATAAGCTATAGCAATAGCAACAAAATGCCTTGGTCACGTAAAACAGCAAACACATTGTGCGCATCATTGAGATCTAAAAAAAATGCATATAAATCCATGGAAGGAAGCCAATGAACTGATGTAAAGGAGGACGACATAAAAAGAAAAAAAGAGAAAAAAAAGGAACGTATCCGGTGAACAAAAAACACTGCAACTAAGATGCAAAACACAAAAAAAAAAAAAAAGTTGTGAACAACCATGAGTTGGACGGCGACCGAAGATGTGAACATGTGGAGAACAAAACCGGCGGACAGCGGTTGTTGGTTTCAGATCTAGGAAAAAAGAGACGATGAACATATCCCATCTAACGGACAACATGTCCGACGAACAGAGGCGGACTTCCTCGAGAACAGGAGACGCAAGCTGGAAGGAGAAACAGATTGCGATAGGAAATGATGACCGGAGAAAGAGACACGACCGGAAGAAGAGAAACACGGCCGGAGGAGATAAAAACGCAGATCTGAAATGTGAACGATCTGGAAAAAATTGGAGAAATTTGGATGTGAAAATGATAACAAATCTGATCTGAAAATCTGATCACGAACAAAGGGGAAACCCTAGATGAATAACCAGATCTGAAAATCTAGAAAAGCTATGATGGCAGACGAAAAGTTGGTGAAAAAAAATGATAACAAAATCAAGTAGATTTACAAAAATGAAAAATAGCATGGCGTCGAAAAAGAACACCAGAGAAGATGACCGAAATAGTGATTTTTTGTTTTTTATGATAAAAAAAGGGAAACAGACATAAAGATGGAAAAAAATATAGCAGCGGAACATCCATTCATGGAGGATGAAAATCTGCTCTTGATACCATATTAGAAAGTAAAAGTGAGAAAAATAAAAATAATGATTTCATTGATTGGTAATTAATTTGTACATATGGAGCTCTTATATAGAAGAGCATAACTAGAAAATAGAAGGATCTAGAATATCTCAATTAAAAATAAAATAAAATAATTATATCTCTAATACTGCTCTTGTTTATGTGGATGATGTTATAATTGCTTCCAATGATGATAATGCTATTCAACAGTTTGTTTCTTCTCTTGATAATTATTTCAGATTGAAAGACCTTGGTCCACTAAAATACTTCCTTGGTGTTGAAGTTGCTCGATCATCACAAGTGAATTTTCTAAGTCAAAGGAAATACATCGTTGACATTCTTCAAGATACTGGACTTTCAGGTTGCAAGCCTAAATCCACTCCTATGGAACTTAACTTGGCTCTCTCTCTTTCACAAGATCGGATCTGTCCTTTGCTATCAACCGTCTAAGCCAGTTTTTATCTGCTCCTCGTGTTCCTCATTTGCAGGCAGCTCATCGCATTCTAGCTTACTTAAAGCACACTGTTGGTCAAGGGATTCTTCTTTCATCTGATTCAGCTATTTAACTCAACATATTTTCTAATTCAAATTGGGAAAGTTGCCCTGATACTCGTCGTTTTGTCTCTGCTTCTGCGCTTTTCTTGGAAATTCTCCTATATCATGGAAATCCAAGAAACAATCCACTGTCTCTAGATCATCTGCAGAAGCTGAATACAGATCAATGGCTAATGCAACATGTGAAATTATTTGGATTTTATCCTTGCTTCGCGAATTTCAGATTGCTCATTCCTCTCCTGCGCACCTCTTTTGTGACAACCAGGCCGCTCTACACATTTCTGCAAACCCAGTCTTTCATGAGCGTACAAAACATATTGAAATCGATTGTCACTTAATTAGGGAGCACATTTCAAAGGGATCTTTCCAAACTTTCCCTGTGGACTCCTCCAACCAACTTGCAGATTTACTCACCAAGGCCTTGCATCCTACATAGTTCAATTTTCTGGTTTCCAAGATGGGTGTCACAAATATCCACTCTCCATCTTGAGGGGGTATTTATAACACCTCACAATTTTAAATCAAGTAATTAAAATATTAAGTGAGCAATCAAGTGATGGAGTAGTGAAAATCCTAAAGATTAGGCCAAAATACAAAGAAAGGGCAAAACAGTAATTAGCCAACACGCAACCCTAGGAAGATAAAAATTGAGTAGAAGGTCTCAGATGGTAAAAATAACCCTGGAAATGGGTTCAGAACGAAAAATTGAGTGGACAGGCAAGTTTCAGAAAAATCAGTGAATAGTGTTTTTCGCGGGTAAAAATACCGCGGTACGATTGCACCGTAAAACGTGCCGATTGAGTTTTGAGCTCTAGGTTTCAAATATGAGTTATAAATGGTTTGTTGAGTTAGGAAATATGATTTTGATGAAATTTGATGGAATTGAGTCATTTTGGGAAAAATTGATGAATAATGATTTTCCGGTGTAAAAATACTGTGGTATAATTGTACCGATAAGCGTGAAAATTTTATCAGTATTTTTGGGAAACAAAAATATGACATGAACAAGAAAAATACGTAGGTCATGAATTTATGGTTGAAATTAGTGATTTATTTAAAGTTAAATCGCGTGTGGGACCCACCTATGGCTTAAGTGACTTGAAAGTCACATTTTCATGACATTTTCTCTCTCCTCCCTCTCTTCCTCCCCGTGATCAGCAGCCCTCCTCCCCCCATTTTTCATGAAAATTTTCTTTGATCCATAACTTAGCCGTTTCTCCACCGAATCCAACGATTTTTGTCTTGAATCTTGATGGAAATCACCTTCTAAACCCATTAGTACCCTTCTTGAGCCTTGAAATCGCGTGTGGGAGGAGATCCTGCCTATTTTCAGCCGCGACTTGGAGGGGAATTTTGGTGTTCATGGAGCTTTGGAATGCTCCAATGGTGGAGTATGTGTAGGAGGAGTCATTTGCCTAGCATTTGGGTGAGTTGTTACACCTTTTGATTGGTTGATTCATGAGATTGGATATTTGAACCCTAAACTTTGATTTGATGAATTGTGATGTTAGAGAGCTCAATTTGAAAATGTGTATTAGATGATAATGTGTTAGAATGATGTATTAAAGCTAGAAATGCGATGAAATTTATTGGTGAAAATTGATGAATTTAACTTAGAAAAATTTGATGATCATGATTTTGGACTTGTGAATTTTGGTGTTGAGACTTGTTTGATGAATTGTGGCATGATGGTATGATGATATAATAGGTTGTGTGAAGGTTGGAGTGATTAAAAGTGAATGGAAATCCTAGAATTGCCATAGGTTGCAACTTGGCCTTTAAAGGAAAATTATGGAATTTATGTTGTTGGAAATTGTTTGAGTGATGAATTATGTGTTAAAAAGGTAATTAGATGGGTTGTGTAGTGGTTGGAAAGTGGAAGAATCAATGCAAAAATAATAAGTGGCTTAGTTGGCATAAAGAACCTAGAGTGAAATATTTCGCAAAACGATGCGTAAATGTCGTAAAACAGAAAAACGACGATTGAACTAGCCTCTAAGAAACCCAAGGATGGGTACTAAAATGAGAAAGAAAATTTATGAAAATAAATCCCCAAATAACACATAGATGGCCGAACCTTCAAGGAGGAAAGGGCGATTTTGCGGTTTTCGCGTTCTGATGTAATTCGACGCGAAAATGACGAACCGACACATGAATTGGCCTCTTGACAACCTATTGAGGCGTAATAAAATGAAAAAAAAAATTTAGAAAAATAAAATTGAAAATAAGCATAGGATGGCCGAACCTACCAAGTGTGGGTGAGGTAATTTTGTGATTTTTGGCGTTTTGACGTTATTTGACGCGTACTGATGGTTGTACGTCATTGTATAGGTTGCCGTATGTTGACTTGAATCCCGAAACTTGAATCTGGGAGTTGCCCTTGGTCCTGGACCGAGTGGATTGAGGTATGTAATTGGTTCAATGCATGTATAATTGTAAATTAGCATGTATTGTTTGAATTATAAGAGATTGGGAATGTCCTCTGTGTAGGCATTCTGCTGTGTACTAAGTTGAGGGATAAGCTGCTGCGGAGCTTGTGAAAACAATATTTAAGGTAACCTCTTGGTACTGGGGCTTGTTCCCCTTTTCTGTTCCACCTTGCCAGTTGATGGCAACGGTAGGAAGTGTGTATGAATAGTATACACATGAACATGCATGCATTATTGCTATGGGTACTGCGGTACCGAGTCTTTGGCCAGTAGACAGTTTTATTAGCCTTCGGGCATTTTCGGACTTCCGCTGGATAGGTCTCCAGGAGGGAGTTCCAGTTGACTGCGTGTCATGGTGTGTGATCCGGGTAGGAGCACACTAGGAATGTCTTTGGCGTTTTGGTTGGTTTGGGCATCATGGTTGTGGTTTCTGTGAACACACCTTGGATGATACCCATAGGCTTATATATGCCCAGGGTGTACGTGGAATTGGGGTTACCATCCCGTATCGTCGTAGTTTGTTTCTTTATATTCCCCATTTCTCTAAATCCCTTGCTATATCCCGTTTTCAAAGTGGTTGTTTTATTTTATTGATTTGCATCGAAGTGAACCATTGGGTGGAGTTTTCTCCAGAACCTCTTGGTTACTGAGATATATTCGTATATCTCACCCCGTCTCGGGGCATTTATTTCAGGAGGTAGCAGTGGAGCAGGAGCAGCGGGCAAGAGGCCCGCAGAGTGAGCATTGGAGTGCTTCCTATTTTGCATTTTGGTGGCCGTGTGGCCTAGGCTAGACTTAGGGCATGAACCTCTCATATGTATGTAGTATGAGCTCCATTAGCATATTTGTTCATGTCATTTTGCCTAAGTCTAATAGTTATGTATTTGGTTATATTGTCATTTGAATTTAAGTTGTAATATTGGAAGAATGTAAGTTTAAGTTTAAGTTTCAATTTGTAAGTTGTAAAGCAATATTGCAATCGTATTGATGCATGGCTATTTATGATGGAAGGGGCTTAGGCCTATTTTAGGGTATGATTACATGTATGATGAAAATATGCATGAAAAAGGTGTTAGTGATTGCAACTATTTAAGAATGATTAATATGAACTATATGCCTAATGACTATAAACTGG
Source organism: Gastrolobium bilobum (assembly GCF_033153095.1). Taxonomy (NCBI): domain Eukaryota; kingdom Viridiplantae; phylum Streptophyta; class Magnoliopsida; order Fabales; family Fabaceae; genus Gastrolobium; species Gastrolobium bilobum. Next base: position 495,736 of record NW_026898299.1, read on the forward strand.
ATTGGGTTGTAAGTGCCCCAAGGCGTTGTTGGTCCTTGTGTGTGCCACCCATTGGATTATTACTGTATTATCATGTGTTTATTAGGTACATTTGAGGTTTAAATGATCGTTTACAACTTTGGGATTATTGGAAAAACAAAGGAAACTCTGGCGAAATTTCTGTAGAATTGGCAGATTTTAGGCGAACTTCGGGAGAGCATATCTCCCTCCATAGAGGTCCAATAAGGACGTGCCATACGCCACTTTGAAGGTTGAGATGTCCTCTACCTTGTGTCAAAATTTGAGGAAATTCTGGGTTGATCTTCGGCCTGAAAAAAATGGAGAAACACGGACTGCTCATGTGCCACTGCACCTGAGGCAGATTCTGGACCGGATTGGGAAATTAATTCCTGCTTCGTTTCTCAGTCAAATTAAGTGTGTGATATATCAAAATGAATTTTGAGATGTCTATTTTGTAGGATAAAAATTTGAAAGCAAATGGTTGAATGGATTGAGTGCAGTAATTCGAGTAATGTGAGTGGTTTGGAGCTGTTTTTGGGGTTGTTTGGCTAATTGCTTATCCAACTTCAAACGGCGATAATCGGAGCTAATGAGCTCCGAATTGAGCATATGATAGCTTGTTGGAAAGGGAATTAAGTAAGACAAAGATCTAATCCGAGAAGAAGGTTTGGTTGAGAGCAGTGTGGTCGCAGAAAAATTAAGAGTGAAACATGTCCGAATAGGTAAAAACGTAAAGTTTGGAATTTAGCTAAGTGAGTTTATGGGAACTCCTTAGTAACTTATAATAAGTAATGTGAGTTATAAAAATAGTTTAAATAAGTCTTCCGCAAGATTTTACAGTTACGGTCACAACTTTTAATTATTACGCCTTTTATGTTTTAAATGCTCGCGTAATAATCGGAAAAAGTTTATTCGCATTTTTATAAATGAACTGCTGTGATTGTAATTGCGCTTAATATCATAATTAATGTTAACAATACCGGTGTACAACGAGCTGTTACAGTATTAAAGATAGAAAATTCTTTTTTCCATTTACCTTCTATGTTACTGTCTGTTACTCATTTTTCTGTTTTGGTCATTTCTGTTTTTCCACTTGCGCATTTTACGGAAGTTAGTTATCATCTGTAAACTTCCTATATAATAGGAAATCACATCACTGTTGATGAGTACAATGAATACAATCAGTCTTTATTTTTTCTGCTGCATTTTGTTTCTCTGTTTGTAAAATAGTCATATATAAATTATTTTCAATTTTAAACCATAAATCATACTAAGTCACATTAACAAAACTATTTGAAAAAATGTTACTAGCAATAATTGAAATTCAATTTAAAATACATCATTTTTTTTAAATTCACACCCTCGTTCATATCAAGTTTCAAACATTAATCCATACTAGATTTTTAGTAAAACATGGACTAAATGACCCATTAGGATGCATTAACATAGATTGAAGAAATTATTATGCATTAACATATCCCAAACAGACTATTCTTTTTTCTTTTTTATATGAATATAATATAACCCATTAGGATGCATTCCACTTCAGCAACTATCATGAAGCATCTGGTTATGAATGAAGGCACTTTCAATTTTAACTGTTCTTTTTGCGTGATTTTAAGCAGAGCTTGCAAAGGTCGATGTTGGCCACCACCCAATTCTCAACACTCACCAGCATTAAAATCACTCTCAATCGAGACAAGATTTCATTAAACCCTTGCATAGTTGTGTAAATTTAGAACAGTAAAATTGTATGGATTAATAAAAGACAAAACTTTTACAAACCCTCATTTTAATGAAACTAAAAAAGAAACAGAATCTGTAACCTATTTATTCAAGAATCAATTTTGTACAAAAAACAACTCTAATCAGGATTCTTGATTCAAACGTCTGCAGCTTCTCTATCAACCTTTGGACATACTTTTCTGTCATACAAACAATTGTTCAACTTGCACTCAATATCCTTCAAACCTATTGGCTTGGATACAACCTTAGGGTTATCAAGAAAATCCAAGAACTTAACATCAAGAGATTGTTTGAAAGCCCAACCATCTCTTCCTACCACTAACCTCTTCAAGATCACCCAACATTGTATCCTTTTGTATTTGTCCATGTCATCTGCCCTTTGATTATTCTCTTTCTTGCACTCTACACCTTTCTTCTTCAACTGACAACCTTGGGACACAGTTCTTGACATTCTTCTGGAGTTTTCTTTAATGAAAGATTTTGTTGGTGGGTGTTCAGTTGTTCTACTCATTCCCATTGGCGGAGAAATTTCAGAAGCCTCGTTTTTTCATTTTCTTGTAACAAAAATCAGCGATCTCCATTTGTTGGCATTCTTCTTGGACGGTTCTTGAACGTTTTGCACCATCCCTGTAAAGCTTAATCACAAGTGACTTTTGGGGTTCTGCCTTTGAAGAGAGTTTGAGTAGAAAAAACAAGAAAAAAGAAAACAATCAGCTTTGGTCGTGTATAGTTTTGTTGTTGAGGCGCGAGGGTGTCTTTTATGGTATTGGTGGAGGGTGTCTCGTATCTTAAGTAACCAAGAAACAGAGTTCCCAGATTAATGTTTCTCAAATTTTCATTATAATTTTTTTGTTTCTAAAATTTTTACAATTTAATTAAGCTTTCACTTAGATATTTATTAATTATAAAATTATATCTAAGCTTTTAAAATCTCTATATCACTTCGATAGTTATAAACATCACTTTACATTTTTTTAAATTTTAAAAGTGTAAAAATGTAGGGGTGTATTGGAATAGAATTTTCAAAGACTTTTTTTGAGATAAAAAATCTTATAAATTTTAAAAGATTATTTAGAATTGGACGGATTTTAATGACTTTTTTAAAAGACATTTTTACAATCAAGATTTAATAAGAGTGGATTTTAAAGGATTTTAATAGAATTTATAAGATTTGAAAGGATAATATGAATTAGTAAGATTTTAAAAAACCATATGAATTTTTAACAAACATTCAAAATTACAAGAGTAAATACAAATAATAACAAAGAAATGCAATGATATTAATAAAAAAATAAAACCTAATATAATTTTCTCAATCAGTAAAATATAATATAATTTTTAACAAAAATTCAAAATTATTAAGCAACAGCTCTCCACATATCCAAAGATATACTAATCCTCCATACTAGGGGTGTTAACAGGCCGAGCTGAGCCGAGCTTTGGTATTAAAAGGCTAAGCCTGTATTTAAATGTGTCAGCCTGGCCAAGCCTGTTACCTGTCACGAATATAATTTCAGCATGTGGCCTGTCTTATTTACAAACAATGAAAGCTTGCTTTAGCATGTTAAGCCCGTCTAAAAAAAAATAAGACAACAAAAATTTATTCAAACAAAATATACAATCAACAACACTAGTAATTCCATAAATATTCATAAATTTAATGTATATCCAAATAGCATAATATAAAATAAAATCATTCAAAAAGTCTGTTTAATTAATAAAATGGATTGAGGAGAGAGAGAAGATTATCACAAGTAGTACAAAAAAAATAAAAAAAATAAAAAATTAATATATTAGGCAAGCCTGAGAGGCTCTAAGGTCGAGCCTTTGAATTGGAGCCTTAGGCTTTTTTATTAAACGAGCTTTTATACAAGTCCAAGCCTGGGTCTAACAATCAATTTTAGACATGTAAGCTTAGGCCTTCACGAGCCGAGCCAAAGGCCCCTGGCTCGTTTAGCACCCCTACTTCATACGTTAATATTTTCTTGTTCCCACTCTTGGATTTGATTAATGAGTTGAAAATTATCTTCTTCATTTGGTATCAGAGCTATGCAGGGGTTTTGACCCTTTTGTCCTTCATTAATTAATTAATAACTATTTTGCCTCTTATCTAAAACTATCTATCAATCTGCCCTTATTTAATCGATTAAGTTGAAGATTAAATCGATTAAATGGTCAAAACTCGAAAAAATTGTTGACTTGAAGATTTAATCGATTAAATCTTCAACTTAATCGATTAAATCTCCCTCTTAATTGATTTAATCGATTAAAATTTATATTTAATCGATTAAATATCCCAAATGAGTGTGAAAGCATTGATTGAATGACACAAACACGGTATTGGATGTTATTTGAATTTAATGTAATAGGAGTTAATTGCGATTTGTATTTAATAGGAGCTGATTGCGTCCTATTATATTCACAATCAGTTTTCCATTTGAATTTTGTATTTAATAGGAGCTGGTTGCTTCCTATTAAATACAAAATGCAATCAGCTCCTATTAAATTTAAAACGCAATCAGCTCCTATTACATTATATTCAAAATTCAAATTCAAAATTCAATCAGTTTTCTATTTGTGTTTTGAATTTAATAAGAGCTGATTGCATTTTGTATTTAATAGGACGCAATCAGCTCCTATTAAATACAAAATTCAAATGAAAAACTGATTGTGAAGATAATAAGACGCAATCAGCTCTTATTAAATACAAAATTCAAATGAAAAACTAATTGTGAATATTAAATACAAAACGCAATCTCTTGACTGTGTCCATTACTTTCCTTTTTATGCTACACATGTACCAAAAGAAAATCACATAATGTACAATAGAGATTCTCAAGGTTTTCAATTGATGCACTAACTTCAACTAGTTACAAACCTTGTCTTTCGCTGGCTATTGATAATACGGATAAAATAATTTTTTTATATGAAACAGAGATTGAAATTATATTTTCTTAATCACTAGACTAACCTCGTTGGGTTCGGCATCAATTTTTTATAAAAAAAATTATCAAAATAAAATAATTTAATAGGAGTTGATTGCGTTTTGAATTTAATAGGAACTGATTGTATTTTGTATTTTGTATTTAATAGGACGTAATCAGCTCTATTAAATAAAAAATTCAAATGGAAAACTGATTGTGAATATAATAGGACGCAATCAGCTCCTATTAAATACAAATCGCAATTAACTCGTATTACATTAAATTCAAATAACCTCCAATACCGTGTTTGTCTCATTCAATCAATGCTTTCACGCTCATTTGGGATATTTAATCGATTAAATATGAGTTTTAATCGATTAAATCAATTAAGAAGGAGATTTAATCGATTAAGTTGAAGATTTAATCGATTAAATCTTCAAGTCAACCATTTTTTTTTTCAGTTTTGACCATTTAATCGATTAAATCTTCAAGTTAATCGATTAAAAGGGGGCAGATTGGTAGATAGTTTTGATAAGGGACAAAATGGTTATTAATTAATTAATAAAGGGCAAAAGGGTCAAATAGCCGAGCTATGCATATATAATTATAAGACCCAATTTTTATTTATTTATTAAAATAATTTTAGATTTGCATATAGAACCTAAAGTTAATAAAAACATTTCGTTTGAAATTTTTTGCAATTGATCTTGGAAACCTTGGGGTTTTTGTTCTACGTGATGAGAATTTTTTAACCATATATCAAATGCATATTTTCATTAAGCATTCTTAGAAAATTTTGAATTTGAATTTCTGGGTTTAATTACATTAAAGTTTAAAAAATTTCTCAAATTATTTTCAATCGATACATTAAAACCTTAAATTCCTTTAGGGCTTTTGAAAAATAAGTTTTAGTTATCTATTCACGAAAAAGTTGTTTGAAATCGTATCCTATAGCGAAAAAATTCCGTTCATGAATATATTATTACAAAATATAGGGTTTATATTATGAAAGTTTCAATCTTTCTTTAAATTGATCTTGTTTCATTGATGGAAAAAAAAATTGGTTGGAGGGTTTTAGTTCCCTTTTTATTTTTTGACTGTTTTATGTTATATTTAATACAAAAATTATACATTTTTGTGCCAAGAAAAATCGCAATACATAGCTTGAAGAATTATTTTTTAAACTTCCAAAAGCTAAAAAAAAACTGCTGTTTTTTAGATGAATTATATTAGAATCTTGTTGGTTTGTTTTATGATGAAAATTGCTACAAATATGCTATTTTTGACTTTGACAAAGCTCCCATGACCGAACCTGTTTTCAAGCAGGTCAACCCGCCAAAGGAAGAAGAAAACACTACAATAGAGAAATCTCAAAAAATCCTAGGGATTAGGGTGAAATTGTGAGAGAGGCATCCTATTTATATTTTTCACTAAAAAGTTTCACGAAATCCACACTAATAGAAAATCCATTAAAATCGTCAGATTTTTGAATACCATTTTTTCTTTGTTTAAAATCCTGATTGAATACCAACAGATTTAGATGGACTCTAAAATAATCTTTTAAAATCCTAATCGAATACCACGTGACTTTTTTTCAATCTTTTAAAATCTTAATTGAATACCAATGGATTTTTTTGTCCAAAAATAATCCATTAAAACCCTTTGAAATCTCAATCCAATACACCCGTAGTAAAACAAATTTATGGAACTTATTTAAAATTTATGTATTACTTGATTTTTTATTTTTTTTTGATAACAATGTATTACTTGATTTGTGACAACAAAACAATTGAGAGTGCTATAAAAAATCTTGTTGAATTAATTTTTACTGAAAAAATTAAACCGATAAAATTTTCACATGTATTGAAAATATTATTAATTAATAAAAATCTCGATGGTAAGTATTAATGAATGAAGATATCTTTATTCAAGAAAATAATCAAAAGTGAGGAGTTCTATGTTTTTTTTATATAAAAACAATGGTTCAAAGTTATTGGAAAAATGATTAAAATTTTGCTTAACAATGTATATTTGTATGCAAATATTATTTTATTAAAAATTAAATTATGAAAAATTAATATTTTGTATTGACTATTTTAAGAAAATATTAAATATTTATTTATTAAAATAATTTTGAAAGCATTGAATCGATTAAAAGAAGGCTTTAATGTTTCTACAATTAATGTACCTAAAGTAATTTTAATTGTAATAAATCAAACATTGATTCCGTATGAAATGAGAATGTCAATAAACATAAACAGCTCTTGTGATTATCAATTAATCTCTTTAAAACTCATCTCTACTAGAAGTTATGAAAGATAAAATTATTTCCTATGATAGTCCGGGCTATAGGTTCTGGTAGACCGACTTACCTATTTACACTAGTGTTGATTAAATTTTAAATATGTTTATGGATTCCAATATTTTAACATCAGAATTAAAAAAAATACCCATAACATAAATTGCAAAGAGACAGATAATAAATGTTTTTAATATTTTTATTAATTTGGAAGATTGTTAAGTTATTGTTTCAAAAGATTTTAGCATTTTTCTTGGACAAAATTTAAAAATAATAATAATTTTGATCAGTGTAAAAAATATATATTATCATTCAGTCATATGTTATCGATTGTTTAATGAGTTTGATAATATATATTTTGTAAAACTTGTTAAATGATATGAATACATAATACTAGATGCATCAAATTAAAACCAATTAAAAACACTCATCCTAATAATAGCTTAATTGAAGGTTAGCAAAGGAATATGATTTTCTTGTGTTGGAAAACAACTGCAGGAAGGTGCAACTATCATTAAAGTGTGAGAAGAATAGAAATACAATGTTATCTGTTGGGATGTGTCAGAGAGACAGTAAACTACATGTGTACATCAAGAAGTAACTCTCAGTGAGAGTAGTAACAGTCAGTGAGATACTAACAACATGGGTGCTTTCACATTCCTCTTGTCCTACTTGTAGACTGTCTTTGCTTGAGCAACCAACTATTTCTGAAGCCGCAACCGCAACTGCAGGAACCTCCTACCATGTAGAGAATGCCTTAGGATGGATGACATGAACATGGGCCTTTAGTTGTAGCTGTGGATGAGGTTGGCTAATTGTAAATTGCAATCTTAACCCTCCACCTTCAGAATTCACCAAAAAAAGGAAAAGCATGAATAAATGGAGACTAGTTGTTTGTAGTCTTGGATTAGGAACCTTTTATGTATATGGTGCACTTCTGTGATTGTATCAAGAATTGAAGATATAGAGCTTGAATGATTGTTTCTGAGAGACCATTCTGTGTTTGTGCATGTTTTTTAGACATGAGATATAGTGCTAGATCTTGAAGTTTGTTGTCTGTAAATAGAATGAAAGGAAAGTGTATTGAATACTTACTTGGATGGCATTTTGTATCTAACTAGTTGAATACTTACTTGGATGGCATTTTGTATCCAGAAAATTGAAAGTCTTATTAATGAATGACTATTTAAAACATTAAACTAGTCAAAACCTAGCTCAGTTTTTTCCTTTTTCTACGTTACTTCACTAAAGCCCTTCCTTATCATCTGAATTGAGCTCAAGTGGATTTTAGAAGTAATTAATGCAATAAGACCCTTAAGTAGATATTACATATTTTGTTCATGATCAGCATTTGGATTTTAGAACTAACTAAATATATCACACAGAATCAGAATGGCATGTGACTTGACAATCAATGTCAGATGACCAACAATCTGATATCCCAAGAAATAGAATCTATTTGCTCTGCATGAGAAAGCCGACACTGATGCTCTATCTGATG